>NC_082728.1:25754129-26059969 GCF_030144855.1 Hypanus sabinus | reverse complement strand
CACATTTTCTTCTTTTGTCTTTACAATTAAATCTGATCAATCAAGAATTTAGCAAAAACACTTAATTACTGATTTTTTAAAAACACTGAGATTTTAAAAAGCATTATAGAAAGCCAGATATCAGAAAGCATTTTCATTAAAAGTTCAATGTTCAAAGTAAATTTATTATCAAAGTACATATATTTCACCACAAACAACCCTGAGATTTATTATCCTATGGGCACATTCAATAAGTCCAATAACCGTAACGGAATCAATGAAAGGCTGCACCATCAGGGTAGACAACCAGTGTGCAAAAGACAACAAACTGTGCAGATACAAAAATAAATAAGAAATAAATATCAAAAACCTGAGACGAAGAGTCCTTGAAAGTGGGAACATTTCAATGATGGAGCAAGTGAAGCTGAGTGAAGTTATCCCCTTTGAATGGTTCAAGAGCTGGCTGTCTTGAACTTGGTGGTGTGAATCCTGAGGCGGACGTGGTTATTGGCTTTATTTGTGCCAATAGATATGATTCTCTGAACATGGAGAACTGTTTTGAGAAAACCTCATTTTGTTCCCAACTTTGACTCCAAGCCTCAAACTCTTACTAATTTACAATACACAAAAAGTGCTGGAGAAACTCAACAGGACAGGTAGTAAGTGAATTAAATGAATAAATGATTAATCTTGTTGATTCATATGCTTAAATCAATATTGGAATATCAAATGACTGAAATTTAAGATGGTGCAATTGAATTTCTGTTCACACCCTCGTGCTAACATATAATTCAGCATCTTCACTGGCAAGTGTAAAGGCTGATATGTACTTGCGCATACGGGCTATGCCATAAACCTGATCTTCACTTCTGCATCGCTTTACGCCGTAGTGAGCATGCGTTGGAGTGCACCAAAACGCTAGTTGGCGGTGGGGTTTCTATGCCACTGTGTTCAATTTCTTTGTGAGAGACATGGACAAGGAAATGCATTTCAAACATTTTCGCATGTCGGCAGGTAGATTTGACAATTTGGTTCATCTATTTCGTATCGGTGTATGCACAGCCAACAAACATGGCGGAGAAGAACCAACTGGAAATGCGTAGGAGGAAATGCGATGCTACCAAACGGACCAATCACAGTCATTGCGGATTGCATCGCGGCGACGCGTGAGTAACTTTTCTGGACAGGTGCATGTCACCCTACTGCGCAGGGTACAGTGTAGGTACAGCATAGGGTATAGGATGCCCTCGGCGTCGATGTGACACACAAGTATAAATCAGCCTTAAGTCATCTTCACTTTATGTACATAATAGTCCTACCTCTGAAATATTAGCTTAATGTTAGTGGTAGTGTTCTATGATATAGCGTGGGTGAGAAAGCAGAGTTCTTTTGCCCTCCAAAGAAACTCAATTGTTCAATGGCCCACTATGAAATGCAAGGAAACAGTGCATTTCTATGGGTTTCAGAATGTAATAAACTGTGGATGAGGCCAGTGCAATGGAAACCTCCTTATGGTATGGCTTGTTCTGTTTAGAGTCAATTAGATTAGATTTAACTTTATTGTCATTGTGCCGAGTACAGAAACAAAGCCAATGAAATGCAGTTAGCATCTAACCAGAAATGCAAAGAATAGTGTTATTTACTTGTTTTATATACTATTTATTGAGGCACAGCACAGATTTCGTCCTTCCGGCCCTTCAAGCCATGCTGCCTAGCAACTGACTTAACCACAACCTAATCATGGGACAATTTACAATGACCAATTAACTTACCAACCGGTACATCTTTGGACCTTGGAAAGAAACTGGAGCAGGTAGAGTCACAGGGAGAACATACAAACTCCTGAAAGACAGTGACAGGAATTGAACCCGGGTTGCTGGCACTGTAAAGCCCTTGGTAACCACTACGCTACTGGGCTGCCCCATAGGCTGTGGGTACAGTTCATTGATGGGGCAAGTGAACTTAAGTGAAGTTACCCTCTTTGGTTCAAGGGTCTGATAGTTGAAGGTTTGAGCCTTGGAGTCAAAGTTGGGACCAAAATAGGAGGTTTTTCTCAAATCAGTACTCCCAGTTCAGTGAATCATGTCTATTGGCACAAGTAAAGGCAATACAGTAATTAACTACCTCACCATCAGGACTCACACCAAGTTATTTACTCTCCTTCACCAAAAATTACACATGATATAACAACTGATTTGCAGTGGTAAGATGAATGTTCTGAATCAGAATCAGGTTTATTATCACTGACCTGTATTGTGAAAGTAGTTGTTCACTGACAGGTAACGTTTAATAATTGAACAAGTTCCATGTATGAAATAGCTCAGAAGTACTGGGCAGGTCCAATAACAGTTGACAAGGTTCTTCTAAAAGGGTTCATGAGAAGGTCAAGCTCTTTATGTTTCCAAGCACTGATAGTGAAAGAACTGTGCATTTGCCATGGTAATTTGAAAGCATCTCTAGCGGCAAGTCAGACGTAGCAGTAAGTATTAGTTCTAAAACCATAGAACGTACAGAACCAGAGATTGACCAGAGTGACAGTTTCTTTAAAAACATGAAATAGTAATAAACTTGAGGCTTAAAAGCTTTACACAAACATGATAATGTTTTAAAATGTGTTGAAGAGCATTAGCCTTCTGTCCTGATAGAGTGCTCATTCCCAAGTGGCGCTGAATTAGCCAGCTGAAGCTCTTCACACAGCCATATGGCTCAGCCATGTAACACTAGAGGTTTATTCCAACAGCTGTAACAGAGTATGAAGTTATTTGATGCTACTTTTGCTGTACGCATAGCCACAATAATTTTCTTTTCCCAAAATTTTTTAATTTTAATTTAAATATTGGTTCACAATATTTTCTAATTTTTCAGTACAGTCCATCCCAAAATACATTGTCAAATTCAGATTTTTATGCTGTGTTCAAGTTAATAATTCTCAGAGGGCAGGGAGGAGACCTTCAGGAATGACACAGATCAGCTGGTTCCGTTACGTCACAACTGTGGACTTCAGGAAGGTGAAGTCAGGAGAACAAACGGACCAGTTCTCAGTGAGGGGCCAGCAGTGGAAATGGTGAGCATGTTCAAGTTCCTGGGCATCAACATTGTGAAGCACCTGTCCTCTGTCCAACACATTGATACAATCATGAAGAGGGCATGCCAGTGGCTCTACTTCATTCGGAGTTTGAGGAGATTTGGTACGTCACCAAAGACTCGTGCCAATTTCGAAAGAAGAACAATGGAGAGCACTTTGACTGGTTGCATCACAGCCTGGGACGGAGTCTCCGATGTGCAGGATCACAAGAAGCTGCAGAGGGTTGTGGATTCAGCTAGCTCCATCATGGGCATAACCTTCCCACCATCGAGGAGATCTTCAAGAGGTGGTGCCTCAAGAAACGGGATCCATCATTAAGATTTACCGCATCCAAGTCATGCCCTCTTCTCATTACTACCAACAGGAAGGAGGTAGAGGAGCCTGAAGACACACACTCAATAATTTAGGAACAGCTTGTTCCCCTCTGCCATCATACTTCTGAAAGATCCATGAACCCATAAATACTACCTGATCTTTTTATATATTTTACTAACTTGTAGGTTCTAATTTGTTTCCACTCTACTGCTGCCTCAAAACAACAATTTTCACAGCATAAGAGTGTGATATCATTCTCAAATAAGAACATTTATTACAAATACTGCAAATTAAATTATATAATAACTGTAATGAGACAGAAAATAACTATTACTGAATGGAATTAACACATCTCTACAATTGCTATTAGTTTGGAAATTGGAGTAAAGAGCAAAAGATGTTTTCTTTTTTCTCAACCAATCGTTATCCTAAAACCACACACACAAAATGCTGGAAGAACTCAGCAGGTCAGGCAGCATCTATGGAAATGAATAAACAGTCGAAGTTTTGGGCTGAGACTCTTCTTCAAAACTGGAAAAGGGTGGGGGGAGAGGAAGGAAAATAGCTAGAAGGTGATAGGTGAAGCGAGGTGGGTAGGAGGTTAAAGAGCTGGAGAAGAAGGAATCTGTAGGACGGGAGAGAGGGCCATAGGAGAAAGAAAAAGTGGAGGGGACCTGGGGTAAATGAGGGCAGGTGAGAAGAGGGAAGAGGCCAGAGTAAGGAACAGAATAAGAGGAGAGGAGGAGGGAATTATTTTTACAGGAAGGAGAAATCAATATTTATGTCAAATTAGGTTGGAGGCGACACAGAAATAATATAAAATGTTACTCCTCCATCCGGAGGATGACCTCATCATGGCACAACAGGACATGTCAGAACAGGAATGGGAATCAGAATTAAAATGTTGGACCATCGGTAAGTTCCACTTCTGGCAGATGGAATGGGGGTGCTTGACAAAGCAGTCACCCAATTTACAACGGGTCTCACCAACGCAGAGGAGGCTGCATCTGGAGCAGCAGACACAATAGGCGACCCCAGCAGATTCACAGGTGCAGTGTTGCCTCACCTGGAAGGACTGCTTGGGACCCTTATTGGGGGTGAGGGAGGAGGTGAACGGGCAATTGTAGCACTCGGGCCGCCTGCAGGGTTAAGTGCCTGGAGGCAGATTAGCGGGGAGGGATGAGTGGACAAGGGAAACACTTGAGGGTGTGATCCTTACAGAAGCAGAGAAGTGGTGAGAGGTAAAGGTGTGTTTGGAGGTAGGATCCCTTTGGAAGTGGCGAAGGTTGCGGAGAATGATGTGTTGTTTGTGGAGTTTCATGGGGTGGTACACAAAGACAAGAGAAACTTGATCGCTGTTAAGGCAGCAGGAAAATGGGGTGAGCCCGGATGTTCGGGAACTGGAGGAGAAGTGGGTGAGGAGCCTCAATGGGGTAGGAGGGGAAATCCTATTCTTTGGAGGAGGAGGACATCTCTGATATCCTGGAAAGGAATGTTGCATCCTGGGAACAGACATGGTGGAAATGAAGGAAGAAAAGGGAATAGCATTTTTACAGCAGACAGGGTGGAAAGAGGTATAGTGAGAATCAGGATCATTTATTATCACCAGCAGGTGACGTGAAATTTGTTAACTTAGCAGCAGTAGTTAAATGCAATACATAATATAGAAAAAATGATAAACAAAATAAAAATAATAATAATAAATAATTACAATCATTTACAGTATATGTGTATTGAATAGATTAAGAAAAGTTCAAAAAACAGAAACACTGTATATTAAAAAAGTGAGGTAGTGTCCAAGGGTTAAATGTCCATTCAGGAATTGGATGGCAGAGGGGAAGAAGCTGTTCCTGAATTGCTGCCTTTAGGCTTCAGGCTATTAAGCCTTAAGGCTTCTGTACCTTCTACCTGATGGTAACAGTGAGAAAAAGGCATGCCCTGGGTGCTGGAGGTCCTTAATAATGGGCGCTGCCTTTCTGAGACACCGCTCCTTGAAGATGTCCTGGGTACTTTGTAGGTTAGTATCCAAGATGGAGCTGATCAGATTTACAACCCTCTGCTGCTTCTTTCAGTCCTGTGCAGTAGTCCCCTCATACCAGACAGTGATGCAGCCTGTCAGAATGCTCTCCACATTATATCTATAGAAGTTTTTGAGTGTGTTTGTTGACATGCCAAATCTCTTCAAACTCCTAATGAAGTATAGCCGCTGCCTTGCCTTCTTTATAACTGCATCGATATATTGGGACCAGGTTAGATTCTCAGAGATCTTGACACCCAGGAACTTGAAACTGCTCAATCTCTCCGCTTCAGATCTCTCTATGAGTATTGGTATCTGTTCTTTCTTCTTACCCTTCCTGAAGTCCACAATCAGCGCTTTCATCTTACTGACACTGAGTGCCAGGTTGTTGCTGTGGCACCATTCCACTGGTTGGCATATCTCACTCCTGTATGCCCTCTCGTCACCACCTGAGATTCTAACAGCAATGGTTGCATCATCTGTAAATTTATAGATGATATTTGAACTATGCCCAGCCACACAGTCATGTGTATACAGAGAGTAGAGCAGTGGGCTAAGCACACACCTCTGAGGTGCACCAGTGTTGATTGTCAGTGAGGATGATATATTATTACCAATCCACACAGATTGTGGTCTTCTGGTTAGGAAGTCAAGGATCCAATTGCAGAGGGAGGTACCGAAGTCCAGGTTCTGCAAATTCTCAACCATAATTGTGGGAATGATGGTATTAAATGCTGAGCTATAGTCGATGAACAGCATCCTGACATAGGTGTTTGTGTTGTACAGGTGGTCTACAGTTGTGTGGAGAGCTATTGAGATTGCATCTGCCATTGACCTATTGTGGCAATAGTCAAGGTAACTGTGGGAATTGGAAGGTTTATAAAAGATGTCAGTTGATAATTTGTCTCCAGAAATGGACACAGAGGTTGAAGGAGGTGTAAGGTGTTCCTTCCCTCCGCTTGCCTGCAGGTCACCCCTTTGCAAGGTGTAACACCTGTTTAGTACCACCCCCCCACCCCGCCCCCCCCCCCCAGATCAAGATCACATGAAGCATGGGAGCACGTAGTAGACGGTCGTATGAGCAGCTGGTGCAAATTGCAAATCCTGATTATGCAACCACTGACACCGGGCAAGCAATCTCTGAAGGGTATTGATCATTGCTGGGGTCATCCACCTTGTAAAGACACGGCCCAGAAGGAGGCAATGGCAAACCACTTATGTAGAAAACTTTGCTTACATCATATGACACAATGATGATCTCAGTGTTTCTATAACATTTCTCTGTTCATCCCTCATGGTAAAAAAAACTAACACAGAAGCAAAACTAGCTTGCTGTAAATGTACCAGAGTGTTTGAGGAACTGACTGTGGACTTCCGCAAAGGGAAAATCAGGAGATGACACCCCAGTCCTCGCTGAAGGTTAGGTTTGAAATGGTGAGCAACTTCAAGTTCCAGTCACCAACATTTCGGAGGATATATTCTAGGCCCAACACATAGAAGCAATCCTGAAGAACACAACAGTGGCTCTACTCCATTAGGACTTGCAGAATCCTGGAAAATATTCTGACTGGCTGCAGCACAGTCTGGTTCGGAGACCCCCATGCACAAGGTCGCAAGAGACTGCAGTTTGACATTCAGCCAGCTCCATCATGGACATCTTTAACATGCGGTGCCACAGGAAGCCAGCATCCATCTATACGGATACTCACCAAACAGTACTTGCTTTCTTCTCATTATGCCATCAGGGAGGTGGTACAGGCACCCAAAGACCTATAGTCAACAATTTAGAAACCGTTTCTTTCCACCGCCATCAGATATCTGAGTGGTCCATGAACCCACAAATACTACCCCTTCTATTTTTTCCTCAACACTTTTTATTTTAGTAATATACCTTATACTTGATGTCTTTGCATGGTACAGCTACTACAAAACAACAATTTCCACGTCCTATGTCAATGATAATTTGATTCTGATGTAGGAGTTAACTAAATAAATATCTCCATTACCAACTACTTTCTGGAACATTTTGCCCTGATATTTTTCCAAGAGTATAGAATATAGAAGATTGTCCAACCTTTTAGACTAGCTTTCAGTGTTGGAGTAATTTGATGTACCTGATGTAAATCTGTGTGGGAATTGCTCCCTTGGAAACTGGCATTACAGTTGATTGTAATGCCTCACCGCCCAGAAAGATAGATTAACTGATTAACATTTCACTGGGACTCACACTCCACACTTGCTCGAGCATGTGGCTCAAAGTTACTTTTTGAGGAGGATCAATGGAAACAGATGCTTTACCATTTCTTTTGGCTTATTCTTACTCAGACAGATCACCACCTCTGTCCCAAAGGCACCCTGCTGATTTGGGTGAGATTACAGTGGATGAGAAACAAAGCTCAAGATTCTCCATTTTTAAAATGGAAATCCCGCAAGAAAGTATCAATATAATCCTGCATCAAAGATAGCATACTTTAAAATGAAAGAAACCCATTCACAAAAAAAAAAGCCAAGTTCCTTCATCTCCATCATTTATTTCCAATACAGATTACGTAATGTAACATTTAGCCATGGTGAGATAGATTTGAGATACTCACAGTGTGAGAAGCCACCTGGATCGCTTGGCCAAGCCCAGAAAAGCTGCCAGGCAAATAACCAAGTAAACAATTAGGAGCAGAAGATAAGACAGCCACCTGTAATGACAGTTAAGAATGAACATTTCAAATAAAGTTTAAAAATTACTGTTAAATTTTTTTTAAAGCATTTAAACTCTTAAAAATCATTTAGGGAATATCCATGACACCTGTCCCTGTGCTGCTCAAGGACTTCATTTACTAATCTGAAGAGAAAGACACATGGAACACCAACATTATGCCCACTCCAATTTATCTCCAACAACTTGGAGCTACTTCATAGAAATTTGCCCCACACTTCCATACAATGCTGAAGTCCTGACATGAGGTTTGAACCAACAGAGAGGAAATGCAGAAGCGAAGTGCAAATTTCAATTGTACTACATAGAAAACAAGGATTTAAGATGACACTATACATCTTCAGATGCAACCTCCTGGAGAAGACATCCACCTGGTTTTTCAGGATATAGCATCTCAAATATATCAACAAGAGTCAAATCAAAATTAGAGGTGACTTTAATTAATATTTTTTCTCACAATATGGATTGTTGGGAATTTTAGATTTGTCCCATCCAGTTTTCCAGACCAGACATCGATTATATTAATAGCTGAGCCACACTATAAGCAGATCAAGAATTCAGCAACTATGTGTCATCACTCAGCTTTAAGAACATTGGAATTTTGATCCCCAGACAATTCACCTCGTGTACGGTGCCATATGAATTGAATATACCGCTTCCTCCTCCCAAACTACTTAAATGATACCACCAAACTTCCCTTTCTGCTCACTGAAATTACATTACACAGCTACGGCACACTTCCACATTAATAATACAGTGGATTCTGGTTAATTGGGCCATCCATTAATCAGGACAGCCACTTATTTGGGAGGACTGTCAAAGAATAAAAAATAATCAAGAAAATAGCCCGGTTTTCTTCATTTATCTGGGACACTATGCCACTTAGAGACTGTTGCCGAACAGTTTCTAATTAGCGCCAGTTGTATGAACTTTGGTGCCCTTTAGACAGTACACTGTGTATAAAGTGAACAGTTTTAAAATAGCATCATTTGCATGTGCTTGCTTTCAAAAAGTAGTGATTTCTGTCGCTGATAGTTTGCGAGAAATGAGCATCAAGACAACTTAGGATTGCTTTGCTCACTGCGATTTCAAGCTTTCAAACTTGGAGATGCCGGAAATGGCCAGGAATGAAAATGAAACATTCACTACTACAACAAGTTACAATATTAATAATCTGAAAGTATCAACAATCATCTCGAATGTTACAATGAAAATGAAGATTTGGAGGATGCCACTGAAAGCATTGTACAATGGCAGTTCATCACCTGCACCAGGCAAATGAGCCAAATTTGTTCATTTACAGTCAATCAAAAGAACTCGTCAGATTGTTGATTATCCATCATACTGACGATGACAGTGGGGGAGAGTTAAAGTGGAAAAGCTGCTGCACTGGGAAGTTCCACTCTCTTGACCTCAGAAGTCTGGGTCCAATGGTACAAGTAGTTGTCGCAAACTGGGGTCTTACTTTGTTGCAGTGGATAACCATGACTTCTTCCGTGCCTTATCATGCCCCTCCTCTTCTCAGAGCGTTGCAGAATGGCCTTCTTGGCTGTGGAATCTCACTGTTGATCTGATCCAGCCAGTCCGCCAGAGCTGATGCCATATGCGAGGACAGGCAGGTCCTTATTTCACCAGGGTACGAGACCTGCCGGCCACCTTCACCTGGTTTAGACTGCCTGACAATGCAGTTTTCTGGGGTGTGGCCGCTGTCACAGGCTAGCAGGTGCTTGGAGCCACGGGTGAGAGCTGAGTGTCCGGTGGGGACCCAAGGTGAGTGACCTACCCATAACAGACATGGCAAACCCTTTCACGAGAGGTGCTACCCCTTGCTTGACGCCCCATACATGGCAGTGTACACACTAACACACAATTGTATAGTACAGTAGTAGCATTGATAGTGTGTCAATTTGTTCTCTATTTCACTTAAATAGGTAATTTGTTACTCAATTAAATAGTAATTTGTCTTATTTACACCTTAACTATTTCCATGAAACTTCTAACTGGGGCAGCTGCTTAATTAGGCCAAAGTATACTGGTCCTAATGTGTCCCAATTAACCTGATTCCACTGTATATACTTAACTCTGGAAAGAGAAATTTACTAAGAGGAAGTGACTAAAATGGATTTTGTTTTTCTACAAAAACAAGCAAACACCCCTGGGAAAATCCAGTTTTCACTAGTTATAATAAACCCACATCACGTGGGGTTTTTTTTGGGTAGCTTTTTCTCCCCCAGGCAAAATTCCACTAGAATCCTGGATTTTTGAAAATGTTTCAATGAAGAGTTACTTTAAAATGTTAAGATTGGTTTTAAAATTCAGCAGATCCATTGGGGTCCTGCAGGGAGAAAAGCTATTCGCTTTCCTCTTATTCCATCATGTGCCTCTGTCCCAAACTTTCACTTATGAGATACACGCAACTGCCTTGAAACACTATACTATGATGAGAAATATTATTTAAACCAAGAAATAGTTGCACGGGATTCCACTACCTGCTGGACTCTTAAATGAAGTGGCCTAGCTACTACCTTACATTACATCAGACCCACGATTTGATGAGTGCTTGAAAAAGAAAAAAAAATTGCGAAGTTAAGTGAAAGGAACAGGGACTGGGGCGAACTGTATAGCTCTTTCAAAATTTATGTATGCACGATGGACTAAATGTGCTCCACGATCTGTGAGGATTGGTGATAACATATCCTCCTCGCTGACCATCAACACTAGCACTCCTTAGGAGTGTGAGCTTAGCCCACTGGTCTACCCTCTATATACACATGACTGTGTGGCTAGGCATAGCTCAAACAGAATCTATAAATTTGCTGACAATACAACCACGGTTGGTAGAACCTCAGGTGGTGACAAGAGGGCGTACAGGAGTGAGATATGTCAACTAGTGGAGTGGTGCCACAGCTACAACCTGGCACTCAACATCAATAAGATGAAAGTGCTGATTGTGGACTTCAGGAAGGGTAAGATGAAGGAACACACACTAATCTTCATAGAGGGATCAGAAGCGGAGAGAGGGAGCAGTTTCAAGTTCCTGGGTGAGGATCTAACCTGGTCCCAACATATCGATGTAGTTATCAAGAAGGCAATAATACAGCGGCAATACCTTATTAGGAGTTTGAAGAGATTTGGCATGTCAACAAATACACTCAAAAACCTCTATAGATGTACTGTGGAGAGCATTCTGATAGGCTGCAGCACTGTCTGGTATGGAGGGGGGAGGCTACTGCACAGGACCAAAAGAGTCTGCAGAGGTTTGTAAATGTAGTCAGCTCCATCTTGGGAACTAGCCTACAAAGTACCCAGGGAGCTGTGTCTCAGAAAGGCAGCGTCCATTATTTAGGACCTCCAGCATGCAGGGCATGCCTTTTCTCACTGTTACCATCAGGTAGGAGGTACAGAAGCCTGAAGGCACACACTCAGTGATTCAGGATCTTCCCCTCTGCCATCTGATTCCAAAATGGGCATTGAACCTTTGGACTCTACCCCAGTTTTTTTAAATATACAATATTTCTGATTTTTGCACGTTTTTTAAACTATTCAATATACATATACTGTAATTTATCTATTCATTTACTTATCTATTCATTTACTTATCTATTTATTTGCTCTCTTCAATATTATGTTATTGCATTGAACTGCTGCTGCTAAGTTAACAAATTTCACATCACATGCCGGTGATAATAAACCTGATTCTGATTCTTGCTCTATGCTATAATCAGATTGAGTTTATTGTCATGTGCACAAGTACAGGGAGGGAGTGTTCAATGAAGAACTTGCAGCAACATCATGGGAACGTAGATACTGAAAACACACAGAACTAAATTAAATTTACTCTCTGTACCTACGTGTCTGTGAACCTGCCACAAGATTTGCAAAATTCCACGTTGTAAGCTTGCACAAAAGTCATTCTGCGAAAGACGGTTCACAACCTCCGCCTTCTCTGGACCACAGTAACGTAACGACAAAGGAATAGACAGATGATCTCATTACTCACTCTTTCTGCAGGAAGTTAGAGAATTGCAACAACTACCAAAAAGAGTCATTAAAGTACCCAAATACTAGTTGTGGTAATGTTTGAGTAAACAGCAGATAATGAGAGATTTCTGAAATATACTCTGGAGGACTTCATTGACTATTACGTCCTTAATACTTCTAGGAAGAAGGCATCACTAACTCTGGAATGAGGTGAGCTAAATTGACCAAATGTCATTGGGAGAACACTTGAACAAAAGTGATCATTATATCACCACAAACCTAATGCTCCACGTTGTTCCCAGCTCTGCTCCATTACTGAAATTGAACTTCTAAACTAAAAGAATCTAGACCATGCTTAAGGGATCCCAAGCTACAAGCGGGCCTCGCAGATTCAGAGAGCAAGTTTGTCTGCTCAGAGCTCCCAGTTCTGCACAGCTGGAATATGCACCAATTGTTGCAGCTTTACAGTACGTTGGGGACGGGGGGGGGGGGGGGGAAGAGTTAGTGGGGACAGAAGATGTGGAAATGCCCCATTCCTAGCAGGTAGAGTGACACTGTGGCCCCATAGCAATCTGCAAATCCATCCCATCTATCCCTCAGACTCCCAAACACTTCGATGGATGATTATAACCTGGGCAGAACCTATAAATACAGTACTGTCAGTTTAATATTGGTGGTGGATGATATTTTAAAAACAATAATCAGTGAAAAGAAATGGGTAATGAAGGAGAACCAGCACAGATTGTGTTTGACTAAAGGCAGATTATGTTTAAATAACTGATCTGAATTATTGGATGAGCTAACAGATGAAGGGATGAAATACCATATTTCATATACCATAATACTAGTTATGAAAACTGAGGACTCTTGGATTAAGAGCAGTGTCATTTTAGATACAGTGCTTATAAAAAGTAATCATCTCTTTGGAAGTTTTCACATTTATTGTTTTACAACATTGAATCACAATGGATTTAATTTGACTTTTCTGACACTGATCAACAGAAAAAGACTCTTTCATATCAAAGTGTAAACAGATCTTTACAAAGCCATCTAAATTAATTGCAAATATAAAACATAAAATAATTGATTGCATAAGTATTCACCCCCTTCAAGTCAGTATTTAGTAGGTGTTCCTTTGACAGCAATTACAGCCTTGAGTCTGTGTGGATAGGTCTCTATCAGCCTTGCACCTCTGAACACTGCAAATTTTTCCCATTCTTCTTTACAAACTGCTCAAGCTCTGTCAGATTGTATGGGGACCATGAAGGAACAACCCTTTTCAAGTCCAGCCACAAATTCTCAATTGAATTGAGGTCTGGACTCTGACTTGGCCACTCCAGGACATTAACTTTGTTGTTCTTAAGCCATTCCTATGTATCTTTGGCTTTATGCTTGGGGTCACTGTCTTGCTGGAAAATAAATCTTTTCCCAAGTCACTGTTCTCTTGCAGACTGCATCAGGTTTTCCTCCAAGATTTCCCTGTATTTTGCTGCATTCATTTTACCCTCTCCCTTCAAAAGCCTTCCAGGGCCTGCTGCAGTGAAGCATCCCCACAGCACGATGCATCCACTTCCATGCTTCATGGTAGGGATCGTGTGTTTTTGATGATGTGTGGTGTTTCGCTTATGCCAAACATAGCGTTTAGTCTGATGGACAAAAGCTCAATTTTGTTTTCATCAGACCATAGAACCTTCTTCTGGCTGACTTCAGAATCTCCCGCATGCCTCCAGCAAACTCTAGCAGAGATTTCATGTGAGTTTTTTTCAAAGTGGCTTCCTTTTTGCCTCTCTCCCATAAAGCTGCGACTGGTGAAGTACCCAGACAACAGTTATTTTATGTGCAGTCTCGCCCTTCTCAGCCATGGAAGCTTGTAAATCCTCCAGAGTTGCCATAGGTCTCTCAGTAGCCTGCTTCACTGGTCCCCTTCTTGCACGGTCACTCACTCAGTCTTTGAGGACGGCCTGCTCTAGGCAGGTTTACAGCTGTCCCATATTCTTTCCATTTCTTTATGACTGACTTAACTGTACTCCAAGGGATATTCAGTGACTTGGAAATTTCCTTGCATCTATCTCCTGACTTGTGCTTTTCAATAACCTTTTCACGGAGTCACTTGGTGTAGTTTTTGCCAGGGTACTGACTAACCAGCAGTTGGACCTTCCAGACACAGATGTATTTCTACTACAATCAATTGAAGCAACTTGACTGCACACAGGTCTCCAAAACTAGATCTCCAGCTAACTAATTATGTAACTTCTAAAACCAATTGGCTGCACCAGTGATGATTTGGTGTGTCATATTAAAGGGGAGGGTTGAATACTTAAACAGTCAATTATTTTATGTTTTATATTTGTAATTAATTTAGATCACATTGTAGAGATATCTTTTCACTTTGACACATGAAGAGTCATTTTTTGTAAAACATGAAAACTTGGGGGGATGAATACCTTTTATAGGCACTGTATAAACTTGGCTTAAGGATATCTGCTAATTATACTGAAATTGGAACACCATAATTCTACCACAGGGCACAAAAAGCCTTGCAGAATACAGTTGCCGATGCTGTGTAACACAGAGAAGTGTGAGCTGATGTATTCTGCAATAGAGATTACTTTAACGAAGTTAAGTTTAATGGTGCACAAGAACTCAAGGACCTAGGAGCTCATATGACAGAGCAAAACATATTGAGAAAGTAGTAGCAAAATACATTGTGTATCGGATTTCAGATTTTGATGTGTTGAATACAAAAACGAACAAGTTAGGCTGAACCTTCAGAAAGCTCTGGTTAGGTCAAATCTAGAGTTCTACATCCGATCGGGAAGGATGTGAGAACCCTTGAGAGGATGCAGAGAAATTGACCAGCAATTGGTTCTCCAGATAAGGGAGAATTATAAAGCTGGCGTGAAAAACTCATACCATCCCCTTCAGATTAGGAGATTTAATAAAATTATACAAGAATATAGCAGGTTTACATAAGACAAACAAGATGATCAGATTAGCTGACGGTACAAGGACCAGGGGGATACAGATTTAAGGTTTTAAGTAAGAGATATAAAGGGATAGTCAAAGTAGAAATGATCAAAGTTTCCAAACTTATTTCAAACTTGCACGGCTATAGTAATAGTGCAGGGGAGAATGAAACCAAGAAAAATCTTTTGCAAAGTACCAGCATGAGATTAAGGGGCTGAACAGACTCCAGCTGAGCCATGCTGACTCATGTGAAAGGAAGGCAGACAGATGATCTTATATCTCTGACTGAAGTGGTCAATAAAAATATTGCTTTACCACAACGTGTAGAAACTAGATGTTAAAATTGCACTACTGAAGTTGAGGTTAAAATATACCATAGAAAAAGACATGTGAACAACTGTATTTTTTTAAACATGCTTTACATCATGTCTGTATTAGCTGATGCAGACATTTATCTTCATCATCTTTTCAGTGAAAATTTTTCTGTTGTACACTCAGAAAATCAATGAGAACCCCAAAGTCACAGTACTTGTTTCATAGTCATTCCAATACTGTAAATTAGAATCTACATGTGAGGTATATTGAACAAGTTGCCAAATGTAAGATGATATCTCAACTATTGACCAAGAAGCACAGGATTATTTTGCTTTAAACCCAACAGAACCATACCAATAAATCGGGTTCAAGGTTCAGCTCAAAAGCACATTGTGCTTTTAATGAAATTACAAAGGGAAAAGGAAGAACTCTGAATGAAACCATGAAATTTATTCTGCAGTGGTTGAAAATCTATTATTCTAATTTGCCTTAGCAGCTGCTTGTTAATATGCTTTCAAACTATGGTGCTGCTTAAATCAGAATAAAATTAAATTATGGCTCTTCTCAGCTGTGGCCTTCTATAAAAGCACTTTAGCAAGGTTGTGACAAATAGGGAACTAAATATTAAAATTTAATCTACAGAAACCCATTAATGTAAGACAGTTGAAATAACAAAGAAAAAATCCTTCTAAATGACAAATTGCAACCAAAATTCCAAGAACACAAAGTTCCAATCAGGAACTATAATCCATGTTATTCAAGTCCTTTATTGGACAGTCCGGATCAAATCTGCTACAAGATGCTCTGATACTTAGAAATCAGCTCCCTTTGCTCTATTATTTTCTCCAATTCTTTTTGTATTGCATACACCACTATCTAGCTCATCCATCTGACTCATCTCTGTCAGCCTCTAGTCTTGTGGATTTTTCCACTCCTTGGGATACTGGCTAATTACTGAGACTGGATACAGCTGAAAAGCAGCCATAGAAAACCAAACTAAAGCTTGAAACAGAATGAGACTCTCACCACTGACATCACTTATTCATGTTATTGTTCAGGAAAATAGAAAAAATACACAAACCTAATGAGAGAAGGAGCAGCTGAATTACACGTACACATTTTCATTTACATTCTATCTCCACTGATAACCTAACTTTCCCTCACTCCTCTGCCCAGCCTGAACCCAGTGCATTACTTCCATTTCACTGATTCTATTGAGATTAGAATTAAGTTAAGGGTCACCTAAAAGACAAAACATTTGAACTGTTGAGCCAGCAATACGTGACTGCACATGCTGCTCATTTGGCTTCAGAATGGAATCCTGTTCATTCAATTTCACCCAAACATATTCGGCACCATAAATCCAAAGTTTATTTTGTTGAATAAGTACCCCGATAAATACATTTCACATACAATTAAAGCACAATATGATAGAAACACTCAACAGGTCAATTTGAATCAGAAAATGGCGAGAGTTATGCTTCAGGTCAAAGTCCTTTCCCCAGTTTGACCTGATCATTAAATCTGTTGCTTGACTTGTCAAGCATTTCAAGCATTTTCTGTTATTATTTCAGATTTACAGGATCTTTAATTCCAACCACATTTCATTTCCTTGACAAGTCTACTGTAAAACGCATAAACTCTGAACCATCTCAGCAAGCTATTATCCATACACTGTGTCACCCCACTTCAACTTGCCTTCATTTGACAGTGTACAATAGGTAGATGAAGGAATTGAATGAACAAATGCGATTGTAACTATTTGCACGTGAGGCCTAATTTGAAGTATTGGGTGCAGTTCTGTTCACCTACCTACAGGAAAGCCATCAATAGGATTAAAAGAGTGCAGAGAAAATTGCCAAGATTTGAGGACCCCCCTCCCCCCCAGTTATAGGGATAGACTGAATAGGTCAAGACATTATTCTCCTGGAGCATAGAGGAATAAGGGGAGATTTGAAAGGAGGAATACAAAATTGTGAGGGGTATAGATAGGGTCAGTGTAAGCCTCTTTTTCCACTGAAGGGTAAGACTAGAACGAGAGGTCATGGATTAAGGGGAACATCTTCACTCAGAGGGTGGTGAAGAGTGTGGAATTTGCTGACAGCTTAAGTGGTGGACGTGGGTTTGATTTCAATATTTAACAGAAATTTGGATAGAAACACAGATGGGAGGAGTATGAAAGGCAATGGACCGGGTGCGGATCGATTTGTCTCAGCAGATTAATGGTTTGGCATGGACTTGATGGGCTGTAATGTTCTATGACTATTTAAAGGTTGTCAGCACTTGGAAGTTAGCTTAAAAGATCTTACCCAGTGTTGTAATCTTTTGAGCTTTGGGAGACATTGACAGCAACTCAAGAGATGTTACTGTAGGCTTACTTCTCCACATTATTGCAAAACCAGTACTTCCTGTTTCTCAGCGGATTTAAATCCAGATATAGGACTGGAATCTGCAAATTGGTCAGATGGCTTCTTAGGTCATAAACAAATTAATAAGATCTGTGCACCCAAAAATAATTATTCCATACATCCACCGTTGTGCTACATTGAAACCATTGTAAATCACAGCACAGTTTGGCATAAATGAGACTTCCATTCTATTCCTTGCAGATTTCTTTTATAGTACTAATTAGTTATCCATAAGATGTTCATTTCAACTGTATTTCATTTCTATATTTAATTGACTCACATAAGGGAGGGGGATGGGATCAGTATGACGAAACAAAAAATGCATTAGGATCTCTTGAATAGATGCCAAGCACCAGTGCAGCTTATTTAAATATTACAAAGTTACTCTCTTGCGATGGCCAGCTTAAATAGTGTCAAAGTTGTAGATACTGCTTAAACTACAAAAAAAATCCCCGTTTCCAGGGATTGAGTAATTACCCAAAGCACTAGTCGTGAATTTTCATTTGAAAGATCAAGCACCTGAGACTGTCACTTAATCTGAAATAAATAATCCATATAAAATTATTTTAATGAGATTTCTTGTTAATTCCTACCTGTAATATTCAATGTAGCCAATTTCATTGGCTGTTTCTGCCACATTCAAATTGACATCATTCCATGTTGGGAGGCCAGAGAGCTGTGAGATAATTACATCTGCCAAATGCTGCAACATTTTCAGTGAATAAATAAACTCCATTTTTTGTGTGAAGATCTCATCAAGTCTTGCTATATGTTGTTTCATATCAACTCCCATGTTCTTCACCGTCTCAGACACCTTAAAAGAAAATAAACTGCAGTTATAAGGAATCAAAACAAAAACAATTTCTGTTGCTCCCCAGCGGACTTAACAAATCCCTGCATTGCATTTTCAACTTAATATGTTTCAATGAATAACCCTTCGACATGAAGGAGAGGATAGCTGTTGGGTTAAAGCCATTCATCTCAAAAGTCATGGAGGTAGACTTTTAATGCCAATAACAATTGGAACGGTTCCTAGATAGGAATATCGCCAATAGTCTGCCCTGGTCCAATCACAATGATGTCATGGCCAAGAAAACCACCAATGCCTTTATTTCCTTCGAAGGCTTGGAATGCTTTAACTTTAAATGTCCCGTCAACTCTTTATTTTTATTGATGCCCCACAGAAAGCATTCTGTCTAAATGCATGGCAACTGCTCTGCATGTGACCACATGAAACTGCACAGTCATGGACACATTTCAGCGCGTCACAGGAACCAGCCTTCCCTCTACAGACTCTGCCTATACTTTTTACAGCCAGCACAATCTGAGCCCCTCTCACCCTGTACATCCTCTCTCCTCCCCTCTTCCATCAGGCAAAAAGGTACAAAAGCCTGAGTGTACATTCCGGCAGGCTCAAGGGCAGCTTCTTTAAACTGTTATCAGAACTTTGAATGTACTTCTCGTACAACAAGACAGACTCTCAGCCTCACAGTCTACCTTATGCTTCATTGCTTACCAACACTGCATTCTCTCAGTAGCTTTTACACTTTATTCTGTGTTGTTATTGTCTTACCTTATTCCAGCTCAATGCACCGTGTAATAATTTGATCTGTATAAACAGTATGCAAGACAAGCTTTTCTCTGCTCTTTGGTTCATGTGAAAATGATTAATCAACACCAGTTTCATCTCAGGTCACAATGCGTTTGGGTGCAGCACAGACCTGCCTTAACAAACAGACTAAATCAACCATTAAATTGGCAGAGAAGGTTGGCATCTGCAGTCAAGATGCATTTACTTACACTTTGTATCAGAATTTAAAATGACTATCAAACAAACCTGAATGAATTTTCTGAAATAAACTACATAATTCAGACCAATGGTGCAGAAACTGTTAGAATGCTAGCCTGAAACAGGTATTAGGCAGGGTGACCAAAAGTTTAGGTGGATTTTCTCAAACAAGCCAAAAGAGATAATGGAGGGTCAGTATACAGAATGTGCTGGAGGAACTCAGCAGGTCAGGCAGCAACTATGGATGAGAATAAACAGTCAAGGGTTTCAGCCCAAAGCATCGACTGTTTATTCCCATCCACTGATGCTGCCTGGCCTGCTCAGCTCCTCAAACACATTGTGGGTATTGGTCTAGATTTCCAGCCTCTGCAGTATCTCTTGGTCTATAATAGAGAGCAAGTGTGGTTGAAGGAGAATATTCCAGACTGTGACAACTCGGGACAGATACACAATATGAGCAACAGATGTGGCTGCTGAAGAACACTGATGCTTCAGAAATGAATGCCACAATAATAGGAACAGTACTACGAGGGACTCAGTGGAATCTGCACCTGAGCATTCTGGTGAAGAACAAGTATACACTCTGTCTCTGGCAACCTTCCAAGGCTGGCTAGAGCCAGGGGAAATCTGGTAGGAGACCAGTAAATGGAGTTAGCAAAAGCTGATCATTCTCTAAGTTAAAAAAAATTCAAAGTAATTTTTCATAAAAGTGAGGATGAAAAATTATCATGAAGATTAAAACTGGATAGTGCACTACTGTTAATATCATTTAGGGAGCTCTACATTAGAAGCATAGTTCAAGTGCTGGTGAAACCCCACCCCCCATGAGAACGTTAAAGGTCGATATTTCACTGAGAAACATGAAAATGGCAATTTTATCCATTCCTATTTTCAGCTGCTCTTTTTTCTCCAGAATTGTTATGATACAATTCTAGGTCATTAATCTGGATTCATTTATTGAAAGGTTTATTACAGAGTGCAATTCCAACTCTGCTGCTAAACTTCTGGGAACTTCATTTTTTTATATATAAAAGGGATGTAGGTATGTATTTGGAACAATAATACAGTTTCTGATAATTTTAGTACTGTTGCAGTCGTTGGAAAACATTTAAAGCTCAAAGCTATTACAATTAAATCGACACAAAATGCTGGGGCAACTCAGCAAATCAAGCAGTGTCTTTGGAAGAGAACAGCGGGTGGATACATCAGGCCAAGACCCTTCACTGGAAAGGAAGGATGCAGAAGCCAGATTAAAAGGAAAATGAGACAGGAGGGAAATGGAATGATGCGAGAAGCTAGGATGTAATAGGTGGATGTGACACAGGGCTAAAGAAGATGGAATTGGATAAGAGAGGCAGTGGACCATGGAATAAAGAGAAAGGCTTGGGGATTTATAGGGAGAAAGAAAATACTAATTCCACCATTCACAAAACTACATTAGGGTCTAATTGGGAGCAGTTTTCAAGACATATATAATTTATTATATCGGTAAGTAACAATTCACATCTTGGCTCATAGACAACTGACATGTTGTCACCAAGTCACAGATTGTGTCGAGCTTTAAATATACAACATTTGTATATAAAGTGACTATCATGCATAACATTAAAGTATATCTATTGGATGCTTCAAGCATATAGGCTTGACAATGCTTGCATGAGGAGGCCAGTCTGTGTAATAGATCTCCTCCTGCCTTCCCTGGAAGGAAATGATTTATTCAGACTTCCTGACAATATTCTCTGAGGGAAGGGGAGCTTTCTGAGACACCGGTAAATGAGAAAAAAAAACAAAGGAAGTTGCTCTGGCGCTATCTACCCAAGCAGCAAGCGTATGAAGCTTCAACAAGCCTTAGCCATTTCCCAGGTCCTTGCCTTTTTTTTTGCAGCACAATTTATTTCCACTTAAGATTTTATATCCCAATTCCAATAACAAGTAGCAATCCAGAGAAGGGTTCAGCACGTTATTATAAAAATTATTTTCAATGAAAATTAAGCATTTTCACAAAATGTCTTCTCTGGTAATATTTTTTTAAGACGGGAGTTTAATTGGTAAATTAACTTAAGAAAATTGTTTTAAAGTATGAAAACTACCTAGAATAAATCAGCAAATGAGGTACATTTATCGGATTTAAAAGCCTACCAACTCACACCTCTTCAGAGTGTGGAAGAAAAGCAGAGCGTCTGGAAGACATCCACACACTCACAGGGAGAAGTCCATTCACACAATGCGAGAGGTCAGAAGTACGCCCAGATCTCTGGATCTGTGTGCCATTTAAAAACTCCCTTGGTATTGCTTTAATTCTATAATGTACCCAATGTAACCCAACCGTCAATGGATTTGCACATCAAACCCCTTTTACAAAATGAACAATATTTAAAGTGGCTTTTATGAGTCAACTACAACACTGAAGACCAACAAAGAATCATAAAATAAATTATGGTATATCTAATATACCAAATACTGTAGTTGGTAGCCGTAGGGAGGTTCTGCGGGTTAAGAAAAAAATAAATCAAATCCTTAAAAAGAGCTAACATAGGATTGTAAAATGTAGAATCCTTGTGGTTAGAGTTAAAAAACTGCAAAGTTAAAAAGACCCTGATAGGAGTTACATACAGAACCTCAAACAGTAGCCAAGTCGTGGGCTACTAATTACAACTGGGGATGGAAAATACGTGTAAAAGGGGAAATGTTACGATACTCATGGGGGATTTCAATATGCAGGTAGACTGGGAAAAATCACATTAGTGCTGGATCCCAAGAGATTAAATCTGTAGAATACCTATGAGATGGCTTTTTAAAGTAGCTTGTAGTTGAGCCCACTATGGGAAAGACAATTCTGGATTGGATATTGTGCGTTGAACTAGATTTGATTAAGGAGCTAAAGGTGAAGGATCTCTTCGGAGACAGGGATCATAATGTGATAGAATTCACACCGCAGTTTGTGAGGGGGAAGAGAAAGTCAGATGTATCAGTATTACAATGGAGTAAAGGGAATTCTAAAGACATGGGAGGAGCTTGCCAAAGTTGATTAGAAGGGGGCACCAGAAGGGATCACAGCAGGACATCAATGGCTGGAGTTTCTGGGGCAATTGGGAAGACACAAAATACATCCCAAAGAAGAAGGTTTCTAAAGGGAGGATAATCCAACTGTGGCTGACAAAGGATGTAAAAGGTGGCATATAATATAATTAACGGGTAGTTAGAGAACTGGGAATCTTTTAAAAACCAACAGAAGGCAACTAAAAAGCCTCAAGGAGAGGAAAAATGAAATATGAAGATAAGCATGCCAATAATATAAAATAGGATAACAGAAGTTTTTTCAGATAAATACTAAGGAGTAAAAGAGAGGCAAGAGTGGATATCGGACCGCTGGAAAATTATGCTGGAGAGACAGGATTGGGAGCAAAGAAATGTCGGACAAACACAAGTATTTTGTGTCCGTATTCATTGTTAAAGACACTAATGGTATGCCAGAAATTTGAGATGGGGGCAGGCATGAGTGCATTTGCTGTTACTTAGGAAATGATGCTTGGGAAACTGTAAGGTCTGAAGATAGATAAATTAATCACTTGGACCAAATGGATTACACCCAGGGTTCTGAAAGAGGTAGCTAAAGAGATTGCGGAGGCATTAGTAATGACCTTTCATGAATCACTAGATTCCGCGAAACTGAAAATTGCAAATGTCCCTTCATTCTTTCAGAAGGGAGGGAAGCAGAAGAGAGGAAATTATGGGCCAATTAGACTGACCTCACTGGTTGGGAAGGTGCTGGATTCCATTATTAAGGATCAGGTTTCAGGGTACCTGGAGGCACGTGATAAAATTGGCCAAAGCCGGCATGATTTCCTGACAAATCTGTTGGAATTCTTTGAGGAAATAGCAGACAGGATAGACAAAGGAGAGTCAGTGGATGTTGTTTACTCAGATTTTCACAAGGCCTTTGAAAAGATACTGCACATGAGGCTACTTAAAATTAAAGCTCTTGGCATTGGTATTACAGGAAAGAAATTATCACGAATAGAAGATTGGCTGACTGGCAGGAATCAAAGAGTAGGAATAAAGCGGGCCTTTTCAGGCTGGCAGTCAGCGACTTGTGATTTTCCACAGGAGTCTGTATTGGGACTGCTTCTTATATGTCAATGATTTGAATGACAGAATTGAGAACTTTGCACCCAAGTCTGTCGATGATATAAAGATTTAGTGTTGAGGAAAGAGGGAATCTGCAGAAGGACTACAACATATTGGGAGAATGTCAAAGAAGTGGCAGATGAAATAGAGCGTAGGGAAGTGTATGATCATGCACATTGGTAAAAGGAATAAAGGCATAGACTATTTTCTAAATGAGGAGAAAATTCAAAAATCAGAGGTGCGAAGTAACTGGGAGTCCTCATTCAGGATTCCCTCGAGGTTTACTTGCAAGTTGAGCCAGTGGTAAAGAAGGCAAACACAATGTCAGCATTCATTTGGAGAACGTAAGAGCAAGGACGTAATACTGAGGCTTTATGAGGCATTGGTCTGACTGCACTTGGAGTATTATGAGCAGTGTTGGGGCCCTTATCTAAGAAAAGGTGTGCTGGCATTGGGGAGGGTTGAAGTTCATGAGAATAATTCTGGGATGAAAGGCTGAATGTATGAGGAGTGTTTGATGGCTGTGGGCCTGTACTTGCTGGAGTTTAGAAGAATGGGGGGGGGGGGATATGGAGGAATCCCATTGAAACCTCCCAAATATCAAAAGGCCTAGATAAAGAGGACGTGGAGAGGATGTCACAGCCTCAGAATACAGCAATTTCCATTTGGAACAGAGATGGGGAGGGATTTCTTCAGCCAGAGAGTAGTGATTCTGTGGAATTCCCTGCCGTAGGCGGCTGTGGAGGCCAAATCACTGAGTATATTTAAAGTAGAGTTTGATAGGTTCCTGATTAGTCAGGGTAACAAAGATTACAGGGAGAAGGCAGGCGAATGGAGTTTGAAAGGGTAATAAATCAGCCACGATAGAATGGTGGATCAGACTCAATGGGCCGAATGGCCTGGAGCTACTCCTATATCTTGTGGTCTTATAGTACACACTGCATTTCACATAATCACTGATGGGAGTTTGACATATCAGACTGAGGGATTTAGCCAGATTATAGATTTGCAATTCAATGAAGTACAATGCACGAAGTACATTTTTGCTTCAAGCAGCTGTAACTGGGTTAAGCACGTTGCACACGCGCATATCCAGTTTCAGTGCGATTGAATGAAGGGCGCTGCACAAATTCAATGCTAAGTGTCTTTTGCAAGGAAACAACAAAAGCAAAGAGAGGAAAGCTGTGGAATAAGGAGGTCATAATGCTCTGGAGAGGTTTTAAACTTCAGTGAACGTAGCATGTCAAAGCCAGCACAATTTGACCCAATGCCATTTACTGCTTCCATGCGATCCATCATCTCATGGGCATTGTCACATGATAACCCTATATCCTAAATGTCTTGGTTAATACGGGTTTCACATCTTTTTTTTTAAACGTCCATGTTGATACAAAACCTGGTCAGCACAAGCCCATTCAAAGGACGCAGGCTTGCCATGATGTTGAAAGTTGGCCTCCAAGTTAGTCTCTTCTACAAATAAGAGTGCTGAAAAGTCACAGAACAACAGGGTTATGGTCACAGTAGTTCAGGGTGAAGGGATTTGTGGGCAGGGATATTAAAGTGAATGCATAGACTGCGTTATCTTAACCACTTGTCCAAACAAATGTTTAAAAGCATACTGGTAAATATTGGTTACTGATTATTCAACCAAGTTTAACTTTTTTTAAATAACAGCTTTTATTTTCTGTCTATTCACTTGACATAAGCGTTATCAGCAGCTTTTTTTTTCAAAAATGGACACATCTTGGAGATGATCAATTTAATCAACATTTTACAAAGACTGTGGATTGGATATTGGGCAATAAAGATTAGTGCAAAATTAACATGGGGTGCTCTGCACTAAAATTCAAATTTGAATCTCAGCTAAATCAGGGAAGTAAATCAGATAGTGCTCATTAGCCTCCAGCATTACCTGTTTTCATAACGTTCTGCCTGTACTTCTGAATGTTTATACTCCACAACTCACACGTTCAGTCAAGCTCATAATGCCCAGGTATGCAAAACGCAATCAACCACTATGAACACAAGAGATTCGACAGATGTTAGAAATTCAGAAAACGATGGAGGAGCTCAGCAGGTCAAGCTGCATCAATAGAAAGAAAAAAACTGGCGACATTCGGGCCGTGACCCTTCAGCACAAATTATCACCACAAACAATGAAGAGGCGAGAGAACTTGAGGGATGAAGATGGAGTGAGCTATTTGGAGAGGAAAGGGCGAGGCAGAGGAATACCGATACCCGTACAACTGGCCCGGGTGCAAGGTTGTATTGCTCTGGATGCCTAGCTGAACTGGAGAACTTGAGAGTGGCTTTGGGTTGGCAAAATCTGGGAACAGAGTGAATGCTGGGCGGTATATTCTAAGCCTGGAACCTTTTGCTGCAGCGGTGCCTGGGTCCCAGTGTGAAGCTGTTTGGACAAAGTAAATGAAATACCGGAGAGACGGTGTCGGATTGGAGGCAATAACCGATTTCGCTCGCTCTCCCGTTATGTTCACTCCTCTCTCTCTCTCTATGATGTTGGGGCTATGAAGACTGTCCCTGGCTGCTGTGCTCCTCACCCACTAATAGGATAGACAGATACCGAGGCTTGGGCCTAAGATGGGCTGCTCCAGGGTTTGGATCCGAGGACTCATTTTGTTTTGGAATGCTGCTGCTTACTTCCATTGTCTGCATGATCGTGTTTTCCCCCTTTCTCTGAACATTGGGTGTTGGTCTTTCTTTTTTTTTTAATTGGGTTCTTTTGGGTTTCTTGCTTTGTGGCTGCCTATAAGCAAACAAATCTCAAAGTTGTACAATTTATACATTCCTTGAAAATAAGTGTACTTCGAAATCAGTCCTGCTGATGGGTCAGCCCAAAAATCGCCTGTTTATTCTTTTCCATAGATTCTGCCTGACTTGCTGAGTTCCTCCAGCATTTTGTACATTGTAATCAATGCCCAATCTCAATCAACAAAATAATGGAAGGTGCTCTCAAATGTACTGTCAAGTTGCACCAATCGAAAGCCATGCATGATTTTGCTGTAATTAGGCCTTGCCAGACCCACTCGTCTTCAGTTGACTAAACAACTGAATTCCAAAGGTGAAGCAACAAGGAATTCCCTTAACATGGATGCACCACTTGACAGACTGTGACATCAAGGAATTGGAATCAACATGAGTCAAGGGAAATGTTTTGAGCAGCTGGAGTCACATTACACACAAAGGAAGTTGTTAATGGTTACTGGAGGTCAATCGTCTCAGTGTAAGGCCATTATTGCCGAGGTTCCCCAGAGCATTCCTCCAAAACAAGCTAGCTTCAGCTCCTTCGTCAATCAATGGTCCTTCTTACATAAAATTAGAAGAGGGGACATTCACTAATGATTACTCATTGCCCTTTTACGGACAAGCTATAAATGGTTCCCTTGACAGGGAAGCTTACATCCCTTAAGATTTTTGTACGCACACAAGAACACTAAACGTAGAGTTGTGCTGTGTTGAAGTGAGATATTCGTGTGGGGGGAGGGGGAGAGAAGAAACGAGTACAGAAGTTGAATGAATGGTCCCGTTCTGCCTCTCCATGGCAGATGAGCAAAGAAAGAGACAAGAATCGTTTATTCAATAATTAACTGGTGCCTTTTTCCATTTGACAAACCAATTCAAAAAACAGCTTTAAGATAAAATGGGAGGCAGTTACTAATGTTGTTCATTTTACATTACATTTGAAAGCTTAAAAAGAGCTCACCATTAAAAGTTAGTGATCTAGATTTTTGTAACGTACATCCAACCGTCCCTTGTCCACACTTAAGTAGCACAGTGACTGAATGTTGGGATATCTTGGAAAGGTGGGTCTTCACTGCTAGACATCACAGAAATCCAAGGACAGAGCAAATGGCACCAAATAATGGAAAGTATAGGATTTTAGTGTTGGACCCTCCACATGTAAAAGTGCTCTGGTGTTGCCAATCTCCAAATAGGAATTGGAACTGTTAAAATTTATGAAAAAAACTACTGGAAGTTACCATTAAAATACTTGATATTATATGTAAAAGAATCACAAACAAGAGAAAATCTGCAGAGGCTGGAAATCAGATTTAGAATCAGGTTTTTCATCACCGGCATGTGTTATGAAATTTGTTGACTTAGCAGCAGTAGTTCAATGTTATACATGACAATATAGAATGAAAAATAAGTAAATAAGCAAATCGATTACAGTAAATGTATATTGAATAGATTAAAAATAGTGCAAAAACAGAAATCATGTATTAAAAATAAAGTGAGGTAGTATTCCTGGATTCAATGTCCATTTAGGAATCATATAACAGAGGGGAAGAAGCTGATCCTGAATTGCTGAGTCTGTGGCTTCAGGCTTCTGTACCTCCTTCCTGAAGGTAACAATGAGAGGAGGGCATGTCCTGGGTGATTGGCGTCTTTAATATTAGACCACACCTTTCTGAGGCACCACTCCTTAAAGATGTCTTGAAAACTATGGAGACTAGTACCCAAGATGGAGCTGACTAATTTTACAACTTTTTGTAGCTTCTTTAGGTCCTGTGTAGTAGTCATCCCATTCCAGACAGTGATGCAGCCTGTCAGAATGCTCTCCTCCATACATCTATAGAAGTTCTGAGTGTTTTTGTTAAAAAAGCAGATCTCTTCAAACTCCTAATGAAATATGGCCGTTTTCTTGCCTTCTTTCTAGCTACATCGATATGTTGGGACCAGGTTAGATCGTCGGAGATCTTGACACCCAGGAACTTGAAATTGCTCACTCTCTCCACTTCTGATCCCTCTATGAGGATTGGTACGTGTTCCCTCGTCTTATCCTTCTTGAAGTTCACAATCAGTTCTTTTGTCTTACTGACATTGAGTGCAAGGTTGTCGCTAGGCACCACTCAACCAACTGGTATATCTTGCTCCCGTACGCCCTCTCGTCTCCATCTAATGATACAATGATTGCATCAGCAAATTTATCAATGGTATTTGAGCTATACCTAGCCAAACAGACATGGGTGTAGAGGAAGTAGGGCTCTGGGCTATGTGCACATCCCTGAGGTGCACCAGTGTTGATCGTCAGCAAGGAGGACATATTATTATAAATCCACACAGACTGTGGTCTTCCAGTTAGGAAGTCACAGATCCAATTGCAGATTGTGGTACAGAGGCCCAGGTTTTGTAGCTTATCATTCAGAACTGTGAGAGTAATGGTGTTAAGCGTTGAGCTATAATCAACGATCACTATCCTGACATACGTGTTTACATTTTTCAGGTGATCTGAGGACACGTGAAGAGCCACAGAGATTGTGCCTGCGGTAGACCTATTATGCCAATAGGTAAATCACAGTGGGTCAGGTTCTTATTCAGGCAGGAGTTTATTACAGTCATGACCAACCTCTCAAAGCATTTCATTGTGGTAAATGTGAGTGCTTGAGCCAAAGCAGTAAGGCAGCTCACTGAAGGCAACTCTTCTTAGGCACTGGTATAATTGTTGCCTTTTTGAAGCAGGTGAGAACTTCTGACTATAGAGGTTGAAAATGTCCTTGAAAGCCTGCTAGCTGGTTGGCACAAGTTTCCAAAGACTGACCAAATATTCCACCGTAGCCTGCCACCTTGTGAGGTTTCACCCTCCTGAAAAAACAGCCAAACAGGGCTCCGAGACAGTGATCACAGGATCACCAGGTGCAGCAGGGATCGTCACAGCTGTAGTTGTGTTCTCCCTTTCAAAGCGAGCATAGAAGGTATTGAGCTCCTCTTGTAGAGAAGCATCTTTACCATTCATGTTATTAGGTTTCGCTTTGTAGGAAGTATTGCCCTGCAAACTCTGGCAGAGTTTACGTGCTTCCAATGTCTCCTCAAACCTCGCTCAGATTTGTTTCTTCATTCTTGAAATAGCCCTCCACAAGTCATAGCTGGTTTTCTTGTACGGACCTGGGTCATCAGACTTAAACGCCACAGATCTAGCCCTAAGCAGACGACAAACCTCCTGGTTCATTCACAGCTTTTGGTTTGGGAACATACAGCAAGTTTTCACAGGCACACACTCATCCACACAGGTTTTAATGAAGTCCGTTACAACTGTGGCATACTCATCCAGATTCAAAGATGAATCCCTGAATACAGTCCAGTCCACTGATTTAAAGCAGTCCTGTAAACACTCTTGAGCTTCTCTTGTCCGTACCTTCTTGGTTCCCACTACTGGTGCTGCAGTCTTCAGACTCTGCCTATACTCAGGGAGCAGGAGTACAGCCAGGTGATCAGACTTTCTGAAGTGAGGGTGTGGAAGGCGTTCTTGAAGGTGGTGTAACAGTGGTCCAGTGTGTTGTTTCCTCTCGTACAAGTGATTTGTTGATGATAATTCTTAGGCTGGCCTGGTTAAAATCCCCCAAAATGATGGCGAAGGTTTCAGGGTGTGCTGTTTTATGCATGTTGATCACATTGCTCAGATCATCTAGAGCCTGTTTTCCTGAGGTGAAGAGTACACCATTACCAAAATAACAGAAATCTCCCGCGGCAGGTAAAATGGACGGTACTTAATTGCGATATATTCCAGCTTTGGAGAGCAGAACTGGGACAGCACTGATACAACTGTGCACCAAGAGGAGTTGATCGTGAGGCATACTCCTCCACCTCTGCTTTTGAGAGGCAAAAGAGAAATACACAAGGGTCTTGCCTTGAAACATCAACTGTTTACTCATTTCCATAGATGCTGCCTGGCCTGCTGAGTTCCCCCAGCATTTTGTGTGTATTATATGTAGAGGCCTTATTTTGATAATGGACACATTATTATACAAATATCAACAATGAAGATTTTGCAATGTATGTGTGGTGATTGGTAAGTTCATGGCCTAAGGTAGGAGATGAGTTATTAACTTCAAACTTTCTGCATAATCACAAAGAGATGACCTGCATGTGTATGTAACGAGAGCTGTATAACTCATCTCCTTCTACCTTAGGCCATGAACTTATCAATCACCCATCTGTGGACACTTTCTGGAGATCCAAGATCCGTATGCTCCACGACCGCTGGACTAGGTGTGTAAATGTAGGAGGGGACTATGTTGAAATATAAATGTGCCAGGTTTTCTAAAATTGACTCCTTCTACCTAAGGGCACAAACATATCAATCGCCCCTCATAGATGCGCCAAGAAATACAATTAAAAATATTCCAGAAGGTGTAAAAACTAGTCACCTTACCAAGCCATCTATTCCAGCAAGTGTGTGGTTTGCATTGTAGATGGAGGTGGTCAGCTGGTAGACACCATCATTGGTTTCACTGTTTCCATAGAAGCCAATCCCAATGGCAGCACTGTTGAAGAAAAATAAAACCCTTTGAAACAAAGCAATACTACAATCTAAAACTGCCAACTTTCTGTGCGACTACAAAATGAACGTATATTTTTAACAAATAAATGTTACTGAAAAAATTCACTGTGGGTACAATAGGGTCTTTTAAGAGACTCTTAGAAAGGTACATGGAGCTTAGAAAAATAGAGGGCTATGCAGTAGGGTAACTCTAGGCAGTTTCTTGAGTAGGTTACATGGTCAGTACAACATTCTGGACCAAAGGACAGGGAATGATTTCTATGTTCTAAGATCAAAGCAAACACTTTCTGTTGACCTATAATTACTTGAGGAATATTTCACCAAAATGGGTTAGAATATTCTCATGCATTTCTTGCTACTTCCCAGTTTTTCAGCCCACTATAAAGATTGGAAGAAAGGGTATTGCTTCAACCTCACTAACAAAAGTTGGCAGATTTAAGAAATTTGATTCTTTTAGCCCTATTTGACTTCAAAGAACCCAAAGCATTTTTCTGTTACATATAAGGTACATGACTTATTTCTAGGAACAGTGTCTCAATGAGGCCCAGCACTTTTAGCAGCATTCACAGATGAGCTCCCGTTTCATGGAAGTGCACTGAACAACTGAGCGAATCCACCAGAACACTGGCTACGTCAGAGCAGAATGCCAGTGGGAGTTAACCTTACATGGGTGCACTGGAACACACTGACAACTGCTCATCCAACATCACTTACCCCACGTGGTGGCCGATGACAGTCATACTAGCAAGCATCAGTCGTGTTACTGACACAGCTGAATACATTTTGAAGTAATGGTGCAACTTTTATAATATGTGTATGCACTGCTGCAAAAGAATTGTTCTGCTACTTTAACAAACTCATATTTTCCATCCTTGCTCTGCATCCACTCTGTGCTAGGAAAGATTTAAAGAATATTCAGAAAGATGGCTGTACTTAAGCAAATCTGAAAATTCTTCTTGGGATTTTCAGGTTTGCTTAAGGGTGGCCGTCTTTCTGAATATTCTCTAAAGCTTTGGATTTCTCAAAAGGGTTACTCCAAATTGAATACTTACATGTGCTTCCACCACCAGGCAGAATTATAAAAATCAGTTTTATTCTTCTCATATCCATCCCGAACGTTTTCAATCCTTATTTCAGAAATAGTCCTGTCATCATTCTTGTAACAGTGCAACTAATCAGGAAAGATCCTGCTGACTTGAAGTTCATTTAAGGAGGGAATATGGATGCCAATAATTTCGAGAACCATAGTTGTCAACTTTCTACCATTACTGAAAACTTCCAACATTCTTCCCATCTGTGTTGCAACTTTCTGCAGTTCAGCATACCCCAATCAAGAGGCCAGCCCCACACTCTTCCAACCATCTGCATGGACTCACTTGTCACTTCTGCTAGACAATATTTTTTTCCAAAATCGTTTCTACTCCCTTTCAACTATGGCTATTCTCAACTTAATTCCACTTTGTGCAATGATGGAAGGGTCTAATCCATTGTATTCAAAACTCAGCATTCCCTGCAGGAAAAAACCTTTTCTTTGGGCATGTAGTTATACATAAATTACCAGGTCTGTTTAACTCTCAGTCATCTGTAACTTTGCAACATTTCTTGAAAATCTTAGAATCACAGCGTTTTGCAAAAAGTTTTTTGAAAAGGCAGTTCATAAACCAAAACCAATTGTTTGCTTATACAGTTTAAGTATTTGACTGAGGTCGATATAAATTAAGATTAGATTTGATTCTTTGGAACCTTGGAACAGCTGCACAGCAAAGATGCATACATCCGGATCCTCTATCAAACACAGCTCAGCACTTAATTACATAATCCCCTTAAAACTAACCAGTAATCTCCAAGTCCGGGGCCTCAATACCCCCTTGTGCAATTGGATCGTGGATTTCCTCACTTGCAGACCCTAGTGAGTTCAGATTGGCAAAAACATCTCCTCCACAATCTCCATCAGCACAGGTGCACCGCAGGGCTGTGTGCTTCGCCCCCTGCTCTACTTGCTTTACACCTATGACTGTGTGGCTCAGTACAGCTCCAGTACCATATTCAAGTTTGCTGATGACACCACTGTTGTGGGGCTTATCAAAGGTGATGAATCAGCATACTGGTGGGAGATTGAAAATTTAGCTGAGTGGTGTCTTAGCAAAAACCTCTCACTCAATGTCAACAAGACCAAGGAGACTTCAGGGGAGGGAATCCAGAGCTCTAAGAGAAAATCCTCATTGGAGGATCAGAAGTGAAGAGGGTCTGTAATTTTAAATTCCTGGCTGTTACTTACCAGTCCTGGACCCATCGTATAAATGTAATGGCAAAGAAAACACAACTTCTACTTCATGCAGAGATACAGCATTACATCAAAAACTTTGACAAGCTTCTATAGATGTGAGGTGGAAAGTGTATTGACTGGTTGCATTATGGGAATACCAATGCCTCTGAGTGGAAAATCCTACAAAAGGTAGTGGATTCAGCCCAGTACATCCGGTAAAGCCCTCCCAACCATTGAGCACATCTACATGAAACGTTGTCAATGGAAAGCAGCATCCATCATTAAAGACCCTCACTACCCAGGCCATAGTCTTCGCTCCCTGCTGCCAGCAGGTAGCAGGTACAAGTGCCCAGGGCTCACACCACTAGGTTCAAGAACAGTTACTACCCCTCAACAATCAGACTTTTGAACAAAGAGCACAACTACACTCATCTATTGAGATGTTCCCAAAACAAATGATCTCATTTCAAGGACTCTTTATTTTGTTATGTATTTCATCCTCTTGTTATTTATTACTAATTATTTATATTTGCATTGGCACAGTTTGTTGTTTTCTATGCTCTATTTCATTATTCTTTGATCCTTGTTTATAGATACTATTCTACATATTTGCTGAGTATGCACACAGAGTATGCTCTCAGGGTTATATGTGGTGACATACTCTGATAAAAAGTTTACTTTGTACCTTGAACTTTAATTGACAATACTACAATAACAGTCTTACACATTTAAGGAGGTATATTTGTGGTTGATGATGCAATCAATTTGTGCAAGTGAACTCATTGGCTCGTCTAATTCTCAAAGGATACAGACAGAGGGAAAAGGGGGAAGGCATTACTGGAAGTTTGAGAAATCCGAGTTCATGCCATCAGCTTGGAGGCTACCCAAATGGAATACAAGGTGTTGTTCCTCCAACCCAAGTGCAGCCCCATCATAACAGTGGAGGAGATCGTGGATGGACCTGCCAGAATGGGAATGGGAAGTGGAATTCAAACGGGTGGCCACTGGGAGATCCCATTTGTTCTGATGGGCTGAGCATAGGTGCTCGGCGAAGTGGTTTCCCAATCTACGTCGGGTCCCATTTGAATTCCACTTCGCATTCCCATTCTGGGGTGAGGATTTCAGCTGCAAAGGAGTTGAAGCAGGGGAGGCATAGAGCAAGTTTGTGGAGAAGGAAGTAGGTGATATTACTGATGACATAGAGATTTCCAATTCAAATGGTCTCACGGACAACATCAGGGTTGCAGATAATCTGGTTCCATTTCGGAGAGCTGCGGATGGAAAGATAGTCAGTGGTATAGGAATACAGCTCACGGCAAAGACTGGTGGTAATCGTCTTGAACTTCCTATGGTTTAATTGGAGAAATTTGCTGCTCGCCCAATGTTTGATGAAAGGAGAGTAGTTTGAGGATTTAGATATAACATATTGGCAGGATGAGGTGACTTCATTTAAGTGAAGATATCCTACTTGTCAAAGTTGATATACAGTACAGCTGCTTAATATTTCAGGTTGCAATATACATTAAATCTCCAATAACCCAGCATGGGTGAATGGATTTTCCAGACAACTGAATGTTCCTCTGTAACATATACAAAATGCTGGAGGAACTCAGAGGATGTTCCTCTTTTTCGTTGAACACTCACCTTTAATTGTTTTAATTCACTTGCCTTCTCTTGCTACACTGTGGTAGAATAAGCTTTTCAGTGAACCTAGTAGTTTAAAAGGGGGAGCATTTTTTTGGGGGGAAATGAGCAACCTGAAGTCATGGTACATATTGGTACCAACGACATTGGTAGGAACTGGGAGATGGTCCTGAAGAGAGAATACAGGGAGTTAAGCAGAAAGCTGAAAAGAAGGACCTCCAGTGTAGTATTTACTGCCTGCACCATGTGCCCGACAGGGTAAGACTAGGATGATTAGGCAAATGAATGACTGGCTGAGAGATTGGTGCAGGAGGCAGCATTTCAGATTTCTGGATCATTGGGATCTCTTCCAGGCAAGGTTTAATTTGTACAAAAGGGACCGGTTACACCTGAACTTTGGGGGGCGGGGGGCGGGGAACCAATATCCTTGTGGACAGGTTTGCTAGAGCTGTTGGAGAGAGTTTAAACTAATCTGGCAGGGGAATGGTAACCGGAGTGATAGGGTTAAAGACGGGGCAGTTGGTATTCAAGTACGTATACACAGTATATAGTGAGACTGTGAGGAAGGAGAGGCAAATGATAGGGCAAAATTTCAGTCAGTGGGATGAAGTGAAGTGTAACATGGAGGCAAAATCAAAAAGAGTGATGAATTCCGACTAAAAGCATTATATCTGATTGAACTTAGTATATGGAATAAGGTAGATGATCTTGTAGCAGAGTTAGGATTGGCAGGTATGATTTTGTGGGCATCACTGAGTCATGGCTGAAAGAAGATCAAAGTCGGGAGCTCAACATCCAAGGTTACACATGGTATCAAAAAGACAGGCGGGTAGGCAGAGGAGGTGAAGTGGCTCTGTTAGTAAAAAATGAAATCAAATCCTTCAACAGAGGTGGCACAAGATTGGAAGATGTAGAGTTCCTGTGGTTAGAGCGAAGAAACTGTAAGGGTAAAGAGACCCTAATGGAAGATATATACAGGCCTCCGAACTTTTCAGGCTGTCTGGGGTCAGTGTCAGGACCACTTCTTTTCCTGTTGTATGTCAATGATCTGTTGAAAGAATTAATGGCTTTGTGGTCAAGTTTTCAGATGATATGAAGATAGGTGGAGGGAATACACGAGCAAGGATGTGATGCTGAGGCTTTATAAGGCACTGGTGAGGCCTCACCTTGAGTACTGTGAATAGTTTTGGGCCCCTCATCTTAGAAAAGATGTGCTGGCATTGGAGAGGGTCCACAAGGATGATTCCAGGAATGAAAGGTTTATCTTACGAGGAACGTTTGATGGCTCTGGGTCTGTATTCACTGGAATTCATAAGGATATGATGGGATCTCATTGAAACCTTTCAAATGTTGAAAGATCTAAACAGAGTAGATGTGGAAAGGATGCTTCCCATGGTGGGAGAGTCTAGGACAAGAGGGCACAGCCTCAGGATCAAGGGACGCCATTTCAAAAAAGAGATGCAGAGAAATTTCTTGAGCCAAAGGGTGGTGAATTTGTGGAATTTGTTGCCACATGCAGCTGTGGAGGCCAGCTCGTGGGGTGTATTGAAGGCAGAGAGTGATAGGTTTTGATTGGACATGGTGTCAATGGTTACGGGGAGAAGGCCAGGAACTGGGGTTGAGGAAGAGATTAAAAAAAAGGATCAGCCATGATTGAATGGCAGAGCAGACTCAATGGGCCAGATGGCCTAATTTTGCTCCTATATCTTATGGACAGATAGTATTGAGGAAGCAAGGAGTCTACAGAACGACTTAGTTGGGTTGGGAGATTGGGCAATGAAGTTGCAGATGGAACATAGGGTAGGGAAGTGTATGACCATGCACTTTAGTAGGAAGAATAATGGCGAAAGCTATTTTCTATATGGAGAGAAAATTCAAAAATCAGAAGGTGCAAAAGGATTTGGGAGACCTAGTGTAGGATTCTTCAAAGGTTAGCTTGCAGATTGAGCCAGTGGTAAGGAAGGCAAATGCAAAGTTAGCATTCATTTTGAGAGAACTAGAATATAAAAGCAAAGAGGTGATGCTGGGGCTTTATAAGGCATTGGTCAAACCACATTTGGAGTGTTGTGAGCAGTTTTGGGCCCCCTATTTAAGGAAGGATATGCTGATATTGGAGGAGGTTCATGAGTATGCTTCTGGGAATGAAACAGTTAACAAAGAGCACTTAATGGCTCTGGGCCCATACTCGTTGGAGTTTAGAAGAATGAGGACAAACCTCAATAAAATCTATCAAATATTAAAAAGCCTAGATAGAGTGGATATGGAGAGGATGTTTCCCATAGTGGGCATCTAGGTCCAGAGGGCACAGCCTCAGAATAGAGTGACGTCAATTTAGAACAGGGATGAGGATGAATATATTTAGACAGAGAGTAGTGAATCGGTGGAATTCATTGCCATGGATGGCTGTGAAGGCCAAGCATTGAGTATATTTTAAAAAAGAGGTTGATAGGGTCTTAATCAGTGAGGGCATCAAGAGATACTGGGGAAGGCAGGGAAATGGAGTTGAAAGGGATAATATAACAGCCATGATAGAATGGTGGGCCAAACTAAATGGGCTGAATGGCCTAAAACTTCTCTTATATCTTATAGTCTTTAATGGATGTGCAGGTAATGAGGCCCCAGAGAATTCTAAAGGAGCATGGGTAACAGACCCTGGTGTGTCAGGTCCTAAAACATGAGGATTTGCAAAGAAAAGAATATTTTGCGTGAGTTTTACCGTATAAAGATCTGATCGGGAAAACACACAAATAGGGCAATTTTCCTCACCAGCCAGTAATTACAGTGCTGAGAAAACTGCCATAATAAATCTATCGAGATAATTTCTGACATAGTTCAGAAATGGATTTCAACAACATTTTCAGTGTAAAGCCAGGTGCAAGAAATGCATATGAATGATGCAGCAATAACTCGAAGCATTTGGTAGGAAGGATTGCCTGTATTTTGTCAGTGTGGTTAAAATTAAAGATAGTTTTAACACAAAAGGAGAAATGCAACTAAATATTATAGCTCTGAATTCCTTTAACAAAATACTTTTTATACGGTTTGTTAATCTCAAGAACTGAAAGTCCTCAGATATTTTGAACTTTAAATATTGTTTCTATATGTTACCTCAAGCTGAACTTCTGAATGACTCTCAGTGAAGTCGGAACAGAACATTTCAATGCTGCGAAGGAGAATGATACTATTATGTATTTTTATATTTTGACCGTACAGTTTGCTGTCAAGCTTCCTTCTTTGTGTCTCTGTCCCTCGTGTATGTCATTCACAGCCACCTGACTTCCCAGTACCACAAACAGCAACCGACGACGAGGTGACAAGTTCTCATTTGATATTTATTGTTTTATTCCCTTTGGCAAAAAAAAATGTCTGTGTGCAATGCTGTCGGTGTACTCCTGTGTCAGGTGGATAAGCAAATAATCAGCCACAGGAAGCGTGGTGAACGAAGAATCCGAGAGGAGAGAATGAGAATGGGATGGTTAAATAAAACAAATGAGAGAGGGAAAGAGAAAGGCTTAATCTTCTGGAAAGTGATTGTGTTTGAAAATGACAACAACGTTTGGAAGATTGGGGCCATATGACGAAATGACAAAGCAATGGAGTTCATATGGAAAGATTTGAATATTTTGCACTGACAAATCAAATTTCAAATGATAGTCATGTTCCAACTTTTCTGACTGTGATGGATGCAAAAACATTTATCACACAGTCTAGTGCAACCTGCTAAGCCCGGCGATAAGCCCTATAAAATACATAGTTAAAGTCTTAAAAGACCACCAGCTATTTTGCAGAGGTTTAGATTTCATAAAAGAGATCAAGAAGGTGGTGAGTCTATTTCACAGTCTGTGATGGTGCTAAAGCAGCTGAATGAAGATTGTGATTTTCTGCAGTCACTGAATGACATGTTACGTGATAGACTTGTATCGCATAGTGAGGCAATTCATAAACGCTTGCCAACAAAAGACAGATTAACATTATAGAAGGCAATTGAGATTAGTACATCTAAAGAGATGGTAGCTAATCAAAAACAGCCATTCAGCACATCTTCCCAAATTCATTAAGTTTCGACTGACTTTAAGAATAAGACACCTATTGACAGTTAAAGTTCCCATAGTGGCAAATCTGGGCATTCAACAAAAGAATGCTGGTAAAGGATTTAGATTGCCAAAGCTTGGCAAAAATGACATATTGAATATGTCTATAGAAGTAAAAAGACACTTGTCAACCAGAAACAAGGTAATAAAGAAAAATAACTTTTGGAAAAGCAAAAAGAAGCACGTTTTCAAGATGGAGGATACAGGAGATGCACTGAGTGGCTCTCTGTGGTTGAAGGAGCTTTGCATGTTTTATCTGTTTCAGGACACAAGAATGGATTTTAGTTGAACTGACGGCTAGATGGGACCACAGTAAGGATGCAGGTGGACATGGGTGCTGCAGTATCGCTGGTGTCAGAGACAGGTTTCAAGGAAAAACTGCAGCATCTCAGCCCAGAAGAGGCAAGCAAGGTTTTAAAGACTTACACTGGTGAGGTTGTTCCAGGGAGGGGACTATTTTATGATACAGTGGAGATCAGCAGAGAAAGAAACTTCCATTGTACATTGTTAAAGGTAGTTATCCAGTGTTTCTGGTCTGATCGTGGTTGGAACAGCTCAAACTCAACTGACATGAAGTGCACTTGATTGGTGAGAGCACTAGTCTACAAGAGGTATTGAGGAAACATGCAGAAGTATTCAACTGAGAACTGGGCAATAAGAAAGGAATCTCTGTTAAAATGGCTGTTAAGCCGGACACAACACCCAAATGCCTGAGGGTAAGATCTGTTACATACACCCTCAAACCAAAGGTAGAGGCCAACTTGGAAAGACTGGACCAAAGTTACTGGAACCAGTGTGTGGAAGTAAATGGACAACTCCAGTGGTTCCTGTCCTAAAAAGGAAAGGGTCTTTAAGGTTTTTTTTGGAGACTTCAGTTTTAACAGCTGAACAATACCCTCCTCCCCTCATTGATTGCCTTTTTGCAGGATTAGCTGGTGGACAAATATTTCATAACACTGATTTGTGCAAGGCACACTTGCAGATGCATGTGAAGCCAGAGACACAGGAACTGTTGAAAATAGTGGCTCACAAGGATATGTTCAGTTACCAAAAGCTTCTATTTGGCATCACCTCAGCCCGCACACTTTTCCAGCAAGCAACGGACCAGATTCTGGGTGAGCTGACAGAGGTTCAATGCTATTTGAATTACCTAATCTTACTGGGAAAAATGAGGGCTAGCATCGACAAACCCTGGATGCTACTTGAGAAAGACTCAAGGAAATTTGGCAAAGGGTCCTGAAGGACAAATCTGAGTTCTTTTGATCTTTGATTAAATACTTGGGCCTTGAGATCAACAACTCAGGGCTTCACAAGACAAATGTGAAGACAATCATGGAGGCTCTATCACACCAGAATGCAAGTTAAGATCTTTCTTAGGACTACTAACAGACTACGCCAAGTTTGTTCCTAACCTAGCTAGCATGCTGAAGTCCCTTCATGAGCATATAAACAAATCAGTGAACTTTAAAAAGGAGCTTTTTAAAAAGGCCAAAACCGCTTTGTCATCATCTAAAGCACTCACACACTTCAACACGTTATTGTCCATACTATTGGCCTGTAATGCATCAGCCTCGGGCCATCAGGTGAAGTGTGTCCAATTGCCTTCACATCAGGGACATTAAGCAAGGCAGAAAGCCTCTGCCCATATTGAGCAGGAAGCACTCGCAATTATCTTTGGAGTTAAGAAATTCCATCAGTTTCTCTTTGATGATTTACACTCCTGGCAGATCATTGCTTCTTGACATTGATCTTTGGTTCCTTGGCTGTTAATCACATGCAAGGTTGGGCTCTGTTACTATCTGCACATCAGTAGCACAGGAGGTCTGAATACCATTCAAATGCTGCTCGACTACCCAGACTTCCCCTTAGCTGTTGCAGCTCCAGAACAATCTGTGAAAGTGGTCTTTTACTTCAAGCACCTACAGTTCCAACAGCAGCAGCACAAGTCCAGAAGCAAACAGGTACTGACCTTGTTCTATCTGAAGTGATGGGCATGATAACTCACAAATAGAACAGAGCCAACCACAGAATTGAAACCCCTTACCTGACTCAATGGAAGGAGCTCACAGTCCAAGCAGGATGTTTAGTATGGGGCTACTGTGTTGTCATTCCTCCATCATTAAGAAAACTTGACTGAGCTACACGCAGGGCGTAGTGTGCATGAAAATAAAATCACAACCATTACTTCTGATGGCCAGGACTGGATGTAAGCATTGAAGAGAAGGCCAAAGCATGCCCACATTGTCAGCAATTGAAAAATGTTCCTCAGCTTGCTCCCTTCCATCCCTGGAAGTGGCCTGAAGAACCATGGCAGGGAATTTATGTAGGTTTTGCAGAACCTGCAGAAGGCCACATTCTTGGTTGTAGTGGAGGCACAGAGCAAACAGACCGATGTTGTCATCGTGAAGAGCATTCTGAAAAGTGCATTGAGGAGCTGCGTTCCATCTTTAGCCACTTTGGGATTTAAAAGCTTGTAACTGACAATGACCCACAACTCCTGTCTGAAGAGCTCAAGGCATTTATGGAAGCAAACAATACGCAGCACATCAAGTTAGCACCACATCATCCAGTCACTAATGGCCTTGATGAACGATTCATTCAACGAAACAAGCCTGCAAGACTTCAGTGGGATGTGGAACCTTCAACCAGTGTCTTTGCACTTTCTTGCTGACATACCACAACACATCTCATGCACCACCAAAGACTGCCTCAGCCACTATGCTGATGAAAAAGACAGCTGCGCCCCCAGTTTGACCTGCTTAGACCCCCAAACACAAAACCGGTTGTGCTAAATGAACAGAAGAGCCAAGCAGAGAGACATACCAAAGTGAAGTACAGAAGTTCCACAGCAGGAGAGAGAGGACTTATCTGGAGCTACACCTCTGGAACAAAGTGGAAACCTGTCATGGTGGTGGCACCAACTGATCTTGTGTGTACACAGAGAAAACCAGTAACCACAACATCTGGAGAAGGCATGTTGACTGGCTATTGCCTGGCTGTTGCCAATTTCTGAGTCTACTGAAAGCCAACACAAATTGAACAATCCAGATCCAGTGGTAGAAATGAGACAGGATTCCGAAACGATAACTGCAGAATCTCCTTTAAGATCAAATGACAAGCCAGTCATCCCCCATCATCTGTGCTTTCTGAGGTGCCCCTACTGTCAATGCAGTACCCAAGCCAAGATCTTTAAATTTGGTGATGATACAACCATTGCTGGCAGAATCTCAGATGGAGATGAGAGGACGTACAGGAGCGAGATGTACCAGCTCGTTGAGTGTGGTCGCAACAACAAGCTTGCACTAAATGGTAGCAAGACCAAAGGGCCGATTGTGGGCTTCAGGAAGGTTAAGTCAAGGGAACACGAACCAGTCCTCATAGAGGAACCAGAAGTGGAGAGAGTGAGCAATTTCAAGTTCCTGGGTATCAATACCTCCGAGCAACTTACCCAGATGTAGCTATAAAGGCAATACAGCAACTATATTTCATCAGGAGTTTGAGGAAATTTGGTCTGACACACAAAACACTCGAAAACTTCTACAGATGTACTGTGGAGAGCATTCTGACAGGCTGCATCACTGTGGTATGAGGTGTGGGGGGTTACTGCACAGGATCAAAAGCCAGAGAGAGTTGTAAAATTAGTCAGCTCCATCATAGGTACTGGCTTCCATAGTATCCAAGACAACTTCAAGGAGTGGTGTCTCAGAAAGGCAGCATCCATTATTAAGGACCCCCATCACCTAGAACATGCCCTCTTCTCACTGTTACCATCAGGAAAGAGGTACAGAAGCCTGAAGGCACACGCTCAGTAATTCAAGAACAGCTTCTTACAATCTGCCACCCAACCATGAACACTACCTCACCTTTCTAAAGAAATATTATTTTTGTTTTTGCACTATTTTTAATTTAACTATTTAATATACATATATATTCACTGTAACTTATTTATTTTTCTACTTTATCATGTATTGCATTGTAACGCTGCTGCTAAGTTAACAGATTTCAGGACATATGCCGGTGATATTAATCCTGATTCTGAAGATCTACACATACACCACCAAAAGATAAAACAACTTTGGCATTATCCCCAGGTTGCCTCACCGTCACAAATGGATTGAGTCTCTAGTTTAGTGAATAACCCTTAGCACAGGGGGCAGAACGGTCCCCGGGGTTATGCCTGAGGCAGTCTACCCTCTTTCCCTCGTTTAGAAGAAAAGTATTTTGTTGTTGGTTGAATTTGATAATTACTCCATTGAATGTTAATAGTTGAGGAGCTGGTCTGTGAATGGGAAGGGGAGGAATCTTTAAAATAAGGGGGGAGGGATACATTATGTAGTCTTGTACATTTTGATCATTGCGGGTTGCTGTCAAGCTTCCCCATGTGTTACATACTAAACAGAATGTGAGGGGGCAACCTGGGTAGATGACTTACAGGCAAAATAAACAGCTGCTTAAACAGTGAGTACAGATCAGTAGATAGGTCGTCTCCAGAGATGGAGACAGAAAGATCAAGAAAGGGGAGGGAGGTGTCAGAAATGGACCAGGAAATTTTGAGGGCGGGGTGAAAGTTGGAGGCAAAGTTAATGAAGTCGACGAGCTCAGCATGCGTGCAGGAGGCAGCGCCAATGCAGTCGTAGATGTAGCGAAGGAAAAGAGAGGGATGGATACCGGTATAGACTTGGAACATGGACTGTTCCACAAAGCCAACAAAAAGGCAGGCATAACTGGGACCCGTACGGGTGCCCATGGCTACACCCTTGGTTTGGAGGAAGTGGGAGGAGCCAAAGGAGAAATTGTTGAGAGTAAGAACTAATTCCGCTTGATGGAGGAGAGTGGTGGTAGAGGGGAATTGGTTAGGTCTGGAATCCAAAAAAAAGCGAAGAGCTTTGAGACCATCTCGGTGGGGGATGGAGGTATATAGGGACTGGACATCCATGGTGAAAATAAGACGGTGGGGGCCAGGGAACTTAAAATCATTGAAAAAATTCAAAGCAAGAGAAGTGTCATGAACAGGTGGGAAGAGATTGAACAAGGGGTGATAAAACAGTTCAGTGGGGCAGGAGCAAGCTGAGACAATAGGTCTACCTGGACAGGCAGGTTTGTGGATCTTGGGTAGGAGGTAGAAATGGGAAGTGCGGGATGTGGGAACTATGAGGTTGGCGGCAGTGGAGATCCCCAGAGCTGATAAGGTTGGTGATGGTATAGGAGACAGTGGCCTGGTGCTCCTTAGTGGGGCCATGATCAAGGGGTAAATAAGAGGAGGTATCAGCGAGTTGTTGCTGTGCCTTGGCCAGGTAGAGGTCAGTACGCCAGACAACAACAGCTCCCCCCTTATCAGCAGGTTTCACATCATCCAGTCACTGTTTTACATATTTAATTGTTTGCCTGATCTGCATCTCCCTCTGGTGCTTCCCCCCCCCCCTTTCTTTCTTCTGAGGCCTCCCGTCCCATGATCCTTTCCCTTCTCCAGCTCTGTATCACTTTCGCCAATCACCTTTCCAGCTCTTAGCTTCATCCCACCCCCTCCGGTCTTCTCCTATCATTTCGCATTTCCCCCTCCCCCCACTACTTTCAAATCTCTTACTATCTTTCCTTTCGGTTAGTCCTGACGAAGGGTCTCGGCCCAAAACGTCAACAGCGCTTCTCCCTATAGATGCTGCCTGGCCTGCTGTGTTCCACCAGCATTTGTGTGTGTTGTTGTTTGAATTTCCAGCATCTGCAGATTTCCTCGTGCGTAGCTGCATGTTTGTTCCTCATCTCTCGAGTGTGTGTTATTTACGGTCACCTGGCTTCCCAGTACCACAGACACAGCAAATACTTTGTCATATTATTAAACTACAAGGTGTTTGATAGAGTAGCGATTGCAACCTAATTACTTTCTTGGATCCATCCCGCATTCACAGGAGCACTCACAAAAGGGATGATAATGTTAAGTAGGTAGCACTATTAGAATAGTTTCAACATTTTCAAGATAATGTTATGGCCTCTTATTCCCCATGTAATTTAAAGTTATGCAGAATAAAAAGTAAGTAATCTTTCAAATCAAGCAACATTGTATGCTTTCATTTCCAAGTGCAATATTTAAGGACATAACAGTGTGTCAGCTGAACGCAGTAAAGCTAAGTAACACCACAGTAAAATTTCAATTTATTCCAAATTTCTACAGCATTTACAATTATGTTTGGTGTCATACAAAAAAAAAACAAATTTCATCCATGAATGCTCTTTGAAAATCAGAAGGAGCACTATTTTTAAAACAAAGATTTGAATTACTGATTATACCACTCTTTCTCTCAGCACTCAATGTCCTCAGCAACCTCTAAACCACTCCCCAACTGTCCATCCCCACTGTGATCAAAGTTCGAAACAAAATTAATATCATAATTTGCGATCTGCCTAACAACTGGCATCCTCACTCTATGCTATCCTGACTGCCCCAGCAAGTGGCCAAGCATGCCCCCTTTTCACCAACTGCATAATACATATCTTATCTGATCAACCCTCACCCTTCATCACCCTCACCTGTTCCTTAACCTGTCCTCATTCCTGTCATCTGCTCCTGGATGCAATAGTCTTCATCCATCCAACAACTGTTGCTGATCATCCACTCCAATCCATTACATGGCATCCAGCTACATACAACCTTGCCCTTCCACAAGCAAACCTCATCACAATCTCCACTCACTGCAGTTGTAGAGATCATAATACCTTGGGCTTCATACGCAGTAGAATATTCTGTTAACAGGAGATGGTGATACAGTGGTCAACTGACTGTACTGATAATGGAGAGGTTTGGATCCATTAGCATAAAAGGCTTCAAAAATGGTAAGGATTAAATCCAAAACCTTCTCACTATGAAAGTAAGAACAACTGAAGAAAACTTCAAGAGTTTTCAGTAAGGATAATTAGAATTTAATTCTCAGCAGAAAATAAACTTAATTAATTTTATATTGGAGCTAAAACCTATGCTGTGCAATATAGAGATTAATTACTCGTACTCCAAATGGATAAACAGATTAGGAAAGACTGGAAAAATGGTTCATTATGAACAAAATTTTGTTGCAGCCACTGTATCAAATCAAATGAAAGGCAAACTAATTATGCTAGTCACAAGATAGGTTTAGTTGTACATCATAACAGAATAATCATAAGAATTCCAAATTACATGAAGATTCAATTTATTAATATTCTGTACAGAGTCGGATATTATTATTAACACAGATTTTTTTTTCAGTAAGAGTTTGGAGATGATGTACTTTTTGTTCACGAGTAAGTAGTAGTAGTCAACCATTTAATTTAATTTAAAGCAAAATGACAAGGCACTACAGAAAATCTCGTGCTCATTAAATATTTACTTCCAACTAATCTACAGACTAAAATTATACTTTTAGGCAGGGGAATCACGTTGGACGGTGCTAAACCTGAAAGTTCAGCATCTAAAATGCAACATTGTGTCACAATATGCAAATAAAGAAGCCATCAGATGCTGTCCAACTTTTAATTAGTTTACAGGTAGGGCAAGATTTATAGATACTTTCATCTCAGCATCCCAGATTCGGGGAGCCTACCTCTAATTAATTATCCATGTTTCGAAGTAAATATCTGACATGGTCAAATGATATTTAGGTGCAACGCCTCACAGATTATCCTGCCTGGCAATACAAAGTGAAATTATATGAAATTCAGGGGACTGACAGGATCCTGTGAATTATGTCTCCACCAAACACTGATTGAAGTCAAGAGAGAAGGAATTAATAATCATCTCTCAAATCACCTGAAGTATTTTTCAATGCAGCCCAAACATTTGACCTTCCATGAGGCATTGTGGAACTCACAACACAAGCAACGGTAATGTTAGGCTTCAAATCATAAGTGTACTCGGAAATAAACAGAAAACTATAGTTGCTTTAGTAAGTGTTGAAGAATAGATAGATATAAATTTGTGATGAGATTTACCTGACTGAAAAAGCAAAATTGTGGTTCATTTAAATTCCAAGAATCTACTTGCAATTGTTTTTAATGAACTCCAGGGCCCTCCAGAATAAATCATTGCAAAGCTCCATTTTCCTGAGCTTAGAAGAATGAGACCTCCTCTGATTCTTCTAAACTTCCAAGAATACAGTTGCATTAACTCAGTTCCTCCTCACATGGCAAACACACCATCCCTGGAACCTGTCTAGTGAACCTTTGTTGTACTCCTTCAATGGCAAGTGTCACGCAGGTGAGAAACTGCTAGAAAATTTAGCAGTCTAATGAACAAGGAGGCCATTAAAAGAGAGAGAGGACTCTGACTTGGTTTTGATAACACTTATAATTGTAACCTTGAGAGAGAGAGAGAGAGTACGGCGCCAGCTGAGTCACGAGCTGGGAAGTCGCCATGGTAACAGCTCAGAGTGGTTGAGCTAACGGACGGTTGGAATTCCGGATGGAATATAAAAAATTGAGGCTGTTGGTCTGATAACGGCAGAGGAGACATGGCATGGGAGAAGTGCGGAAGCGACCCAAGAAACCACTGGTGGAGTTTAAGACCACCACGAGGGTGGAGGCCACGGACCAATGAACTTCGACCCGTGATTACCAGTGTGGGTAAGAGCTTGCCTGTGGGGGTCTGCTGGTGGTGAATCCATGCCATGGGTTAGTAAACCATTCCCTGGAAGGGGCTCTGTCTGTGTGGGGTCCACATGAAGTGACTCAAAAGACTTCAGAAGCAAGAACAACTAAAGCTGCCAACGTAAACATTAACTCAATTAACTCTCTCTCTCTCCATCAATTCAACTCGACGCAACACAAAGTGAACTGAACTGCTTAAACTTAACTGACACCATAAGACTGAGATCTACCTCTGGGACTATCATCTTTGTATCCACACACACACATTTACGGGGAGAGGTATATATATAGAATAGTTTATAACCTGTATTGTATTATCCGGTTTTAATGATATTAATTCATAGTAGTAATAAAAATAGTCTTAATTTACAGTAAACCAGACTCCAGGTGTGTTCCATTTCTGCTGGTCCTTTTCAACTTGGCACGGGATTCGTGACACAAGTATATCCATTCTTAGGAAAGGAAAGCAAAATTACTCATAGTACTCAAGTGCAAAGTCACCAAAGCACTACACACTTAAGACATCTTTACTCCTTTACTTTGAAGGAATTCAGTTAAGTATGTAGACAGGATTATAGAAAGCTATGGGCCAAATATCGGCAGATAGGACCAGTTCACTGGATAATAGTCAACAGAACTGAGCTGGGTCAAAAGGGCCCCATTCTACGCTGCTCAACTCTCTCCCATAAGCCCATCCAATCACCACTGAATGTGTTCATTGGCTCTCACTGACTTGAATAAAACACACTCAAGTGAACCTTAACACTAAAAAATTTCTCACTAATAATAATATAACACTTTCCTTTTATATACTTTAGCTCTGTTTAATTCCAGGAATATACTAAATTCATTTTGGAATGAACGTCACCCCCCCCCCCCCCCCCAAGGTAGAGGATTCCAAAGCTTCATCTCCTTTGGAGCTTAAAAGAATGAGACCATCTCTGTGGCTACAAGAGTAGGGCACAGGCTGTGTGTCTTGTGGCAAGTGAATCAGCTCATAACACTCAAAACTTCACCATCATCCTCCTGGCACGACAGGATACTTTCCAATTGAATGCAGCTCCAGCAACTCTCATGTTCAATTCCATCTCAGACACCGAAGCCCTTTTGATTAGAAACACAAGGGACTCTGCAGATGCTAGAAATCCAGAGCAACATTTGATGGGTTTTGGCAGAAAATGTTAACTGTTTATTCCTCTATACATGCTGCCTGACCTGCTGAGTTCCTCCAGCATTTTGTGTGTGTCATTTGATTCAAATTAGATCATCTTATTTGCAGCTATTTATATCCTCCACCACTATTCTCTACCATCTGTAAAATGCACTGCAGTTTTGCACTTACACTACTCTAACAGTACCTCCCAAATTCACAATTTCTATTGTCAAGGATAAGACCAGCAGACTAGGAACACCACCACTTACAGGTTCCCCTCCAGAATGATATCACCACTCCCAAATCCTGTGAGACACTACTCAACAACATTGACAGAGCACCTTCAACAAAGGCAACAAAGCTGCTCAAGGATGCGGTTCAGCACCATCTCCTCAAGGGCAATAAATGCTGGCCGTCCCAGAAGTTCACAGATCCAAAATATAAGCAAAATATTAACAAACTCACATAGCGCACCATTGTGAGAAAGAATATCTATAACTGAACATCTAACAAGAGCCAATCACTAAAATTGACAACATAAACTTTTAGAACAAATAGGATGCATCATCCTTTATAACAGTCTACTGATTATGGCAGTCAATGTCAGCATACTGGAAGAAATTGGCTAAACCATCAACCATTAGGCTCTTAAACCAGAGGGGATAATTTCATTCATCCCAACAGTGAACTCTTCTCGAACCTATGGACTCACTTTCAAAGACACTTCATCTCATATTCTTGATATTTATTGCTTATTTATTATTATTTTTCTTTGTTTCTTTGCATTTTCTGTGAATGACCTCAAGAAAATTAACCTAAGGATTATATATAGTGACATACATGTCCTTTGATAATAGATTTCCTTCAAACTTTGAAATCTGAACTGAAAAACATTGAAAAATGTACTGCAAATGTTATGTATGGAATAGGCACAGTTGGTCTTCTGGTCCCTTGAGCTTGTTCTGTTGATGAACAATATCAAAGTTGAGCTTTTATTAGCCTCAAGTCCACTTTTCTGCCCATTTCCCAAAACCTTCTACTCTCCTGTCAACCAAAATTCTGTCTTCTTCAGTCTTGAATCCATCCAGCACATAAATCTCAACAGCTCTGTTGCAGGGATTTTAAAGATTATTAGGGGGGGGGGGTGGAATCCTTTCCAGCATTTGATGCAAGCAGAATGTTGATCTCAGCCAAATAGTAAAAGGTGTTATAAGTTGCCTCAATTTTTTTGGGATAGACAACTGGTACGATTAAAGGATTTCAGCCCTGGGTTCTCACTTCTGATCAAGATCTAATGACTTCTGCTGGGTACTATGCATGCGTGGATGCTGACAGCAGTAAAAAAAAAATTATCATTATTCTATTCACCACAGAAAGACTCAGTATGCTTCAGAAGTCTGCATGCATATTCTAATAACCAACACTGATTACAATTAACAATAGCAACTTACTTGCTGACTCACTGACATGTTTATCAACATGCTGACTGTAGAGATTAGATTGATCAGTACCAAAGGTGAAACCTAGAATCCAGAGTAAACTTACCTTCAGAGAGTCAAACAAAGAAGTTTGAATAAACATTGACAAACTTGAACCATAAATTTCAACATAACTGAGTTTGCCTGTACTCACATACACTCAGTGACCACTTTATTAGGTACACCTGTACACCTGCTCGTTAATGCACATATCTAATCAGCCAATCATGTGGCAGCAACTCAATGCATAAAATACGGAAGAAATGTGATCCAAGTGATTTTGACCATAGAATCATGGATGGTGCCAGATGGGGTGGTTTGAGTATCTCAGAAATTGCTGATCCCTTGGAGTTTTTATCCAACAGTCTCTAGAAAGTACAGAGAATGGTGTGAAAAACAAATAAAACATCCAGTGAGCAGTAGTTCTGTGGGCAAAACATTTTGATAATGACAGAAGTCAGAGGAGAATGGTCAGATTGGTTCAAGGCAACAATAGCTCAAATAATGATTCATTATAACTGTGGTGTTCAGAAGAGCATCTCTGAACGCACAACATGCTGAACCTTGACGTGGATTACCTAAAGCAACAGGAGACCACATCAGGTTCTACCAGATACCAAATAAAGTGGCAACTGAGTAGTCATCTATTAAAAAAATACGTCAATGCCAAATGCTGAGTTCAATGTCATTCAAATGAAAATAGATTAATCACAGCAAAATCTGGAAATGGAGCTCAATAGACCGCTAAAGGAGGAAATGGCACCTTGCACAATGGCACACAGGACAACACTGACAAATTCTTTCCAGTATCATATCCCCACTTACCAGCAGATAAGACCAGCAGCCACAGCTGTCCAAGTGACACAGCAGGAATGTAGCTTCTTGTTTTCTTCATCGTCAGCTGGCTTGCAGCAGCAGATGCATAACAAGTAAATCAGAACGAAAATCAAATTGAGGCCCAAGCAGACAGCAGCTACTATTGCCAAAAAGATCAATGCCTGGGGGAACAAGGAAAAGAAACTTCTTAAGATTTGCACACAACTTGAATCGCACTCAAAATATTACTTGTGTATTTAATTGACAAACATAATGATTCAGATGACAACAAACTAACAGGACAGACTATGGTCGATTATACAGCCCACTGGCATCTACTTGTGATGGATGCTGTGAACCAACTGGCAAGTCTTATTGCATATCCGGGTTTAGTGCCTAGATTTTTCAAAAGTAGTAGTGATCATCAGATTGTACAGAATCTGGGAACATTATCAACACGTACAACAAGTTGGAAGAACTCAGCAGGTTGGGCAGCATCCACGTATCTACTGCATCCAGTGCTCTTTGTGTAGCCTCCTGTATATCCGTGCCCGACCTGCTGAGTTCCTTGTTGTACTTGTTGCTTTGACCCCAGCATCTGCAGTGTACTTTGTTCCCACAGTGTACTTTGTGGGAACATTATAAATTGGGAAGATTCACTGAAGCAGTAATCTTAAAAAGTGAGAGAACGTCAAGGGCAATCATTCAGATCATGTTTCATGGAAGGACACATTGAACTTCATCCTAAATAATTCAGGGTTAAAATCACAACCTATTTTGCCTACTAATTTATTCTCCCTCAATGTGTTTTATACAATCTTTGCACCTGTGTGATAATGTAAATCTCAAAACTGCTTAATACTTTTAAGCAACTAGCACTGTTGGTCAAGATGTTTTTTCTCCCTGACAAAGCCAGGGAGCATCTAAAGGTTCATTTTAATATCCAAGTATGTATGCAGAATACAACTCTGAGATTCGTCTTCTTCAGATAGCCACAAAATACAGAAAACTATGGAAGTCGATGAGGACCCCTCCCACATGAAAAACAAAAACAAAACTCGCAAACCCCAAAGCCCACAACCTCTCCCTCGCACGAAGACAAGCAGATCGCCCAGCCGGATATAGCAGCTAAAACGTCAAACCCCTAAGCCCCAAGCTCCTCCCACAACAAAAAAAGCGACAATGACATCAAACACCCAACCCTTCCCTCACCCAAAGAAGTAACCCCTCACTCACATCTCTTCTGTTTTGTCACGTTGGTCCTCACCCCATCCTCCCACTGCCACACCAAGGATATGGTTCCTCTTGTCCTCACCTACCACCCCACTAGCCTCTGCATTCACCACTTAATTCTCTGAAACTTCCACCACCCCAAGCACATTTTCCCTCCCTTTTCCCCCCTCACACTTTCCACAGGAATCATTCGGTATGCGACCTCCTAGTCCACTTCTCCTCCCTATTGGTCTCCCTCATGGTAATGCAAGCAGAACAAATGCCACACCTGCCCCTACACTTCCTCCCTCACTACCATTCTGGGCCCCAAACAGTCCTTCCAGGCGAGGAAACACCTTACCTTGGGGTCAACTACTGTATCTGGTGCTCTCAGTGTAGCCTCTTGTATATCAGTGAGACCCAACGTAAATTGGCAGACCACCTCGCCAAGCACCCATGCTCCATCTGCCAGGAAAAGCAGGATCTCCTGGTGGCCACCCATTTCAATTCTACTTTCCTTTCCTATTCCCACGTCAGTCCATGGCCACCTCTACTGCCATGATGAGGCCACGCTCAGGCTGGAGGAGTAACATCTTATATTCCACCTGGGTAGCCTCCAACCCGATGGCATGAATATTGATTTCTCTTAAATTCCAGTAATTGCACTCCCCTTCATCATTCCCCTTTCCTGTTTCCCTCTCTCGCCTTAGCTGCCCATTGCTTTCTCCTCCTCCTCCCCTTTCTTCCATGGTCTTCTTTCTCCTTCTAACAGATACTCCCTTCTCCAGCCCTTTATCTCTTTCACCAATCAACTTCCCAGTTCCTTACTTCAACCTCTCCCCCAGTTTCATCAATCACCTACCACCTTGAATTTCTTCCTCCGTTCCCCCTACCTACTTACTCTGAATGTCCCTCTCTCCAGTCCTGATGAAGGGTCTCGGCCCAAAATGTCGACTGCTTACTCTTCTCCACAGATGCTGCCTGGCCTGCTGAGTTCCCCCAGTACTTTGTTTGTGTTGCTTTTGTTATCCATCACAACAGAAAGAGTTTTAGCCTAGAGTTGTTTCACTGACCTGCTCAGGATAGATGTTCCATAACTCTTCTTTTATAAACGATAGCTTTGCAAATCACTTAGAAAACTACAATCTGAAGGAGCACACTGTTGCAAAACTACGTGCTGCTCCTAAGTGCAGCATTCAGTTTACCTAAAATAAATGAACTGGAAATCACTGTAATGCTAAGCTGATTTCTTAGCAATTGTAAAATATTCAAAACAATTCAACTAATAATCCTTGCTTGACCTGGTAAGCTGATTGCTCTCCACAAGCTGAAAGCTTTGAATTGTGCTAAACGAAGATTTAATTTTTTGCATGCCCCTTAAATATTGAGAAACTTAAAAATAAATCACTTCCTGTCAGATGGTCCTGCACTACTTGGAACCAGAAGTGTCTCTCTTCCTCTGCACATGGCTGCCAGATTTGTCCCTGGATGCTGCTTTGTTTTAAAGGAAGGAAGTGAGGAAGAGGTTTATAAGGGAGTGCAGATAGTGAGGCGGCAAGGAGAGAGACAGAGAGAAACCATAAGACATAGGAGCAGAATTAGGCCATTCAGCCCATCGAGTCTGCTTCGCCATTCTATCATGGCTGATCCCAGATCCCATTCAACCATTCAACCCCATACTCCTGCCTTCTCGCCATATCCTTTGATGCCCTGACTGATCAGGAAACAATCAATTCCGCCTTGAATATACCCATGGACTTGGCATCCACTGCAGTCTGTGACAAGATATTCCACAGATTCACTACTCTCTGGCTAATAAAAAAAAATCCTCCTTACCTCTGTTCCTCTGTTCCCTCAATTTTGAGGCTGTGCCCTCTGGTTTTGGATACCCCCACTATTGGAAACACCCTGTCCACATCCACCCTATCTAGTCCTTTCAACATTCAGTAGGTTTCCATGAGATCCTCTCGCATTCTTCTAAATTCCAGTGAGTAAATCCCAAATCTTCTAAATCCCAAACCTGCCAAATGCTCCTCATATGCTAACCCCTTCATTCCTGGAATCATCCTCGTGAACCTCCTCTGGATTCTCTCCAATGACAACACATCCTTTCTGAGATATGGAGCCCAAAACCGTTGACAATACTCCAAGTGCAGCAGCCTGACTAGTGTTTTATAAAACCTCAGCCATATCTCCCTGCCTTTATAGTCTATTCCCCTTGAAATAAATGCCAACATTGCATTTGCCTTCTTTACCACAGACTCAACCTATAAATTAACCTTCTGGCAGTCTTGCACAAGGACTCGAAGTCCCTCTGAACCTCTGATATTTGAATTTTCTCCCCATTTAGATTATAATCTACACTACTGATCCTTTTACCAAAATGCATTATCATACATTTCCCAACACTGTATTCCATCTGCCACTTTTTTGCCCATTCTTCCAATCCTGCTGCAATCGCATTGCTTCCTCAGCACTACCTACCCCTCCATCTATCTTCATATCATCTGCAAACTTTGCCACAAAGTACTGGTCCCTGAGGAACACCATTAGTTCACTGGCTGCCGACCAGAAAAGACTCCTTTTTATTCCCACCCGCTGCCTCCTACCTGTCATCCATTCCTCTATCCATGACAGTATCTTTCCTGTAACGCCACAGGATTTTATCTTGTTAAGCAGCCTCACACGTGGCACCTCATCAAATTCTTCTAAAAATCCAAGTAAATGACATCTAGTTTTTTGGCCCTGATCTCAGAAAGGATGTGCTAAAACTGAACAGGGTTCAAAGGAGGTTCATGAAAATGATTCCAAGATTATACAGCTCGTCATATGAAGAACATTTGATAGCTCGGAGCCTATATTCCTTGGAATTCCGAAGAATGAGGGGTAGCCCAATTGAGATCAAATGGTGAAAAGTCTTGATAAAAAGGATGTGGAGGTGGAGAGGATCTGCTCTATGGTGGCAGAGGCCTAAGACCAAAGGGGACAGCTTCGAATAGAGGGGCGTTCTTTCAGAATGGAGATGAGGAGGAATTTATTTAACCAGGGAGTGGTGCTTCTATGGAATTTGATGCCACAGGCAGCTGAGGAGGCCCAGTCTTTATGTATATCTAAGGCAAAGGTGATAGATTGTTGATTGGTCAGGGCATGAAGGGATACGGTCCGGGGCGGGAAAGGGAAGACAGGAGAGTGGGGCTGAGAGGAAAAATGGATGAAATGGCGGGGAAGACTCGATGGGCCAAATGGCCTAAACTAGCTCCTACATTTTATGGTCTGAAGCCAAGAGAATGCCTTCACTTTCCAAGAAGATATTGAGGCAAATAATCAAACAATACATGTATTTTTTGCATGCTGACTACTCTATCAAAATTAATCTAACATCAGGGGATAGAGGAAAAAGTCCACCGAAAAAAATGGCAGATTGATCATTCAGTATTTGTGCTAATTAACTGTAATCTCCCCACACAAGTAGCTTGCAGCTACCTTTCCTTCACCCACACATTGGCCCACCTCTGTTACAGAGTAAGTTACACTTACAACTTGTGAAGTACACACTTATTTCTTATTTCACCTTCTGGGGCTGGTCAGCTTCTCCAATGACTTTGACAGGACAATACCAATAAATTATTTATTCAGACATGCAATTCCTCTCTGGTATAGTCAGAAATATATTTATGCTTATTATAACCAATACAACACTTCATTACTTTTACAGCTCATTACTATAATGAGAACCAAAACTGAACACAATACTCTAACTGTGAACTAAGCAGAGTTTTATAGAGCTGCCACATTATGGATCTGAACTCAATCACCAACCAAGGAAGGCCAACCCCATTATACTATATGCTTTCTTAACCACTGTAACAAGAAGTGTGATAACTTTGAAGGATCTACGAACTTGGACCTTAATATCCGCAGAGAACCCTGCCATTAACTTGGTGCTCTCCCTTCAAGCTTGACCTTCCAAAGTGAATCACTTCACACTTTTCCCAACTGAACTCCATCTGCTTATCAGCCCAGCTCTGCATGCTATCAATGCTCCATAGTAACCTACGACAACCTTCTACACTATCTACAGCACCACCAACCTTCATGTCATCTGCAAACTTACTAGCCCACACTTTCAATTCCTCATTACAGTCATTTATAAAAATTACAAGGAGCAGGGTCCCAGAACAGATCACTGTGAAACATCACTGGTCACCGACGTCCAGGCAAAATATACTCCAACCCTCTGCCTCCTATGTGCTAGCAAATTTAGAATCTATGTAGCCAACCTTACTAAAATCTGTGTACACCACTCCACCTTCATCAATATGTAACTTCCTTGAAAAAAATCAAATTGAGGCATGACCTTCCCCTGACAAAGCTGTGTTGACTGTCCATGCTTCTCTTAATGCTCATAAATTCTTGAACAAAGAGGTACAATATTTGTCGTCCTTCAATCCTCTGATACTACCCCATGGTCAATGATGATGCGAAGATCACCATCAGTACCTCAACAACCCATTCACTCACTTTCCATAATACCCCAGGGTATATCTCCTCCAGTGCTGGGGTCCTGTCTATCGAATGTTTTTCAAAAGCTCCAACACTGCCTCTTTCCCAACCTCAAAATCCTTCAGCACATTAGCCTGTTCTAATGCTGACGTCATATTCATCAAGGTCCCTCTTACTGGTGAACACAGACACAATTATTCAGGACCTCCCCTACCTCCTCAGATTCCAAGTACACTCCCACCTTAATCCCCGATTGGTCCTACCCACACTCTAGTCACCCTCCTGTTCTTTATGTTTGTGTAGAATGCCTTGGTGTTTTCCTTAATCTTACTTACCAATCCCTTCACATTTCCCCTTCCTGCTTTCAAAGTTCCTTCTTAAGCTCCTTCCTGGCTACCTTATAACTCTGAAGAGCCCTGTCTGATTTTTGCATCCTATACCTTAAGCATTCCTCTTAACTAGATGTTCCTCATCTCTTGTCAACCATGATTTCTTCACCTGTCCCTCCTTATCCTGTCTCATATCAAAACTGTCGTCAGATTGCACCTGCAAGTCAGTGGAGGGAGAATACATTTCTGTAAAAAGTATGACCTCACCAGCCAACACATGTAGAAAGTGCACTGCTTCAACTGAAGCCAACTGCAACTATTTTAAAGATTACTAAAACAGCATAAGAATCTTAATTTAAAAAATTAATATCATAACTCATTTCCATCCAGTCAGTCTAGTTTAATCTTTTCACTGTGTTCTGTTTGTGTTCAACCAGAACAACTCGGGCCCAGATTTCATTACAAACTTGATCCAAACCTGCACAGAAATAGAATTAGAAACTTGCAACAGTCCTTTGCACTACAGCAAAATTGACCAAGTGAGGTATTGGGGAGTCTTCAAAGTTTAAGGTAATGGCAATCAATATAAACACTACAACAGCTGGAGTCACAACTTGCATTAAAAACATGGTTGCACTTACGAGAAAATAATCAGCTCAGACCAAAGTATTGTAGCAGGAATATTTCAGGTCAATGTCTGAGTCAATCCATTTTCGATAACCTTTTCTATATCATACAACTCTTCCCAAAGCCATGAATTATATCGCTTAGAAGGGGAAGTACAAATCAGTGCTATCAATAGGCAAGTTCCTCTCCACATCTGACATGGATGTAGCAGCAATAAACCATTAAGCAAAGACAAGATCCTGGAGATTCTATTGTTTTTAAATATTTACTTTTCAAATTAATTAAGCCTTCTAATTAAATCAAACAGCATGTCCAATTAGCAAAAACGTCAATTGGGCCTCTGACAGTATAGGAGCAGAATTAGGCCAATTGGCCCATTGAGTCTGCTCCACCATTCAATCATGGCTCATCTTTATTCTTCCCCCTCCTCAGCCCCACTCCTGGCATTCTCCCCGTAACCTTTGATGCCGGGTCCAATCAAGAACCTACCAAGCAATTTTCTGCCTTAAGTACAACCATCAAACTGGCCTCCACAGCTGCCTGCGGTAATAAATTCCACAAATTCACCACCTTCTGACTGAAAAAAATTTCCCCGCATCTGTTTTAAATGGATGCTCCTCGATCCTGAGGCTGTGCCCTCTTGTCCTAGACTCCCCCAGCATCTTTTCCACTTCTGCTCTGTCTACACCTTTCAACATGCTGCTCTTTGGGGGCTGCATTAAACACCAAAGATGATTTGTATCAAAATTCATCTCAATAATGCTACCTCTTATGTTCTCCTCCCACCCAAAACATTTATGTACTGGGGTTTAATAAGCAATACATAATTGTGATGGGAAAGCAGAGTTACAAAGATAGCAGAAGGAATATTCGGGTTTTTGTTGCAGTATAACAACTCATTTTGTGATCTGGAATCTTTAAAAACTTCTTAAAAACCACTAACTTTGGTAACATTCTAAGTTCTACAAAATATGTAACACTAATAGAAAAGTTTAAAGTGACGTGGACATGTTTGGCACAACTTCGTGGGCCAAAGGGCCTGTATTGTGCTGTAGGTTTTCTATGTTTCTATGAAGCAGTATGTGACAATAATTTACAGCATCACAGACCTAAGGGATGGCTTGTAACACAGGTAAATACAAGCCACTTCCAGCCACCAACTTGACAGGAAGTTAAAAATCTAATGTCAGCTTTTTTCAATACTCCTTAAGGTTGATTATGGTTCTTGTTTAAGAGACAGTAAAAGTACAGACCACATCCCTTTTACCTTCTCCATCTACATTTCTCCTACACCCAGCCTCCCAATTTCAATTTGTCAAATTGAAATTCAGCCAACCATTTATACCACAACACATTTGCAACCTGTTAAGATGCACACCATTTTTCAACTTGACTGCCAAATACCTCATTGAGAACATGTGCACAAGGCTGAGATAGAGTGGACGTGGAGAGGATTAATGGGGGAAGTCTAGGGCCAGAGGGCCTTGCCTCAGAAGGACATCTCCTTAGAATAGATATTAGGAGGAATTTCATCAGCCAGAGTGTGATAAATCTGTGGAATTTGTTGCCACCTATGGCTGTGTAGGCCAAGTCACTGGGTATATTGAAAGTGGAGGTTGATAGGTTCTTGATTAGTAAGGGCATCCAAGATCATGAGGAATGGGATAGTAAGTCAGCCGTGATCAAATGGCAGAGCAGACTTGGTGGGCCAAATGGCATAAATCTGCTCCCATGTCTTATGGTCTTAGTTCCCCAGAAGAAACAGAGCAATAAAATCTTACGACAGAATGAATTACCAAAACTTTCAGTTGCAGTATCAAATACTTTGCTTAAGTACTATGCCAATTGATACCAATCAATTGCATCTGGTATTTCAGTTTACTCCAAGTTAAAAGGAGAAACTTTGACAAGGATTGGAAAACTACAGGTGTAAATGAGTTCTTCTGATATAAAATGTAGCAGTTCAAAAATTGAATAGTCCTTTCAAAAAGCCAGCACATATAGGTGGATTAAGTGGTCTCTATAATGTTACATCATTACATTAAACATATATTCTGATCCTCAAGGGAAACTTATTATTTCAAAATCTTATTTTCTTTCATTTGAAAACTCCAGGTATCACAGATGTTAAAGGTCATTCCAGAGTTATGACATTATGGATAGCAGAATTATGGATTAACTAAAATGAGAAACAGTTTTCAAGAAATAAAACCTGTACACAATTTAACTTCCAACTGATACTGGCTGCATCATGGCCTGGTATGGAAACACCAATGTCCCAAATGGAAAATCCTATAAGAAGTAGTGGTTATGGCCCAGTACAACACTGGTAAAACCCTCCCCACTACTAAGCAATTCTGTATGGAGCCCTGTGCAGGAAAGCAGCATTCATCATCAGGGTCCTCACCACCCAGGCCATGGACTCTTCTTGTTGCTACCAGCAGGAAGGTGGTGCAGGTGCCTCAGGACCCACATCACCAGGTTTAGGAACAGTTCATACCCCTCAACCATCAGGCTCTTGAATCAGGGAGGTTAACTTCATTCAACCCAACACCTTAGCTTTTAATATTTTACATGCACACAGGCACTTTACAGAATTACATATTTATAAAGGAAGAACATCACAACTAGCAGAACTCCTTCCAAATACCAGTATCTGGTCCAAATGCTTCTTAGCATAAACTCCAGATATCCAAAACATATCTCCCTTGTTAGTACAACACACACAAAATGCTGAGAGAAGGCAGCAGGCCAGGCAGCATCTATGGAAATTAATAACCTGTTGACTTTTCAAGCAGAGACCTTTCATCAGGACTCTGCCCAAAATGTCGGCTGTTTATTTGCTTCCAGAGATGCTGCCTGACCTGCTGAGTTTCTCCAGCATTTTGTGTGTGTGTACTGCTCTAGGTTTCCAGCATCTGCAGAATCTCTTGTGTTTATGACTTTTTTTTTTACGGTGTTGAGGAATGGCCCAGTAAACATTCAACCAGCCAGAATATAGAATAACAAAACAGACCTATCCTGAACTGCACATTAAATGGCAGGAATACTCCTTTAACAATGTGCTAAAGACTAAAGGCTGACTTATACTCGTGCGCCGCATCTGCACCGTAGGTACCACATACCCTACGCTGTACCTACGCCATAGGGTAACATGCACCTCCCCAAAAAAGTAACTCACACGTCGCAGCAACGCAGACCGCAACAACTGTGATTGGTCTGCTTGGCAGCATTGCGTTTCCTCCTACACATTTCCGGTTGCTTCTTCTCCGCCATGTCTGTACACTGATGTGAAATAGATGAACCAAATTGTCAAATCTACCCGCCGACATGCGAAAATATTTGAAATGCCTTTCCTCATCCATGTCTCTCATGAATAAACTCAACGCAGTGGTATAGAAACCCCACCGCCAACCAGCGTTTTGGCACACACCAACGCATGCTCACTACAGCGTAGAGCAACGCAGAAGTGAAAATCAGGGTTACGGCATAGCCCGTATGCACAACTATAAATCAGCCTTAATACATTGGAGTGGCTCCTCTTGCTTCCCTTTCTCCCATGGCCCACTCTCCTATCAGCTTCCTCCTTCTCCAGCCCTGTGCTTTTTCCACCAATCACCTCCCAGCTTTTTACTTCATCCCCCTGAAACCACCTCTCCCCAACCCAGCTTCACCTATCACCTTCTAGCTTGTACTCCTTTCCCTCCCCCCAACTTATTCCAGCATCTTCCCACTTCCTTTCCAGTCCTGATGAAGCGTCTCAACCCAAAACTTCAACTGTTTATCCATTTCCAAAATGCTGCCTGACCTGCTGAATCCCTCCAGCATTTTGTGTGTATTAAATATGGAACATAGAAATTTACAGCACATTACAGGCCGTTCAACCCACAAAGTTGTGCCGACCATGTAACCTGCTCTAGAAACTGCCTCGATTCATTCTAGAAAAGGATCAGTGCAGCTATTAGAGCTGCTGCCCCACCGCTCCAGTGACCCAGGTTCAATCCTGACCTCCAGGCGCTCTCTGTGTAGAGTGTGCATGTTCTTCCTGGGACCCTGGTTAAGTTTCCTTCACGTGCACCGGTTTCCTCCCACATCAAAAGGAGGGAGCCAGCAGGTTAACTGAGCACTGTAAATCACCCCTTGGGTGTGCACGTAAGTGGAAGAAGCAGTAAGGAGCTGATGAGAATGTGAATAAGGGCTAGGCAGGATCGGTATAAAAATGGGTGTCTGAAGGTGAGTATAGTATTGGAAAGCTGAAGTGCCTGTTTGCGTGCAGCATCTCCATGAAAACAGACAACTGCAGTGTGTAGATTTCAAGATTATTAAACACAGCAGATATCTTGGTAACTCAAACCGCTCACACTAATAACACATTTCCCATTCAAAACAAAGCCATTCAATTACTCTGCAAAGTAACTTCTGCACAACTTCCCAAGAGGCCCTTTTAAATGTACTAAGTGGTCCTGCAAGTACAGCAATACAAGTACTTCTCAGCATATTTGAATCCAATCATCGTAATGATGACACACTGTCCTGCAATGTGTTTACTGATGACACAATTAATCAGGTATTGTCTACCAAATGCATGGCAGAAACTTGGAATGACAATAAAGAGAAAAAATTCTGGCACATGTTATCAGCAAAGAAAGATACAAAACCCGAGGCTTACTGGGATTTAGTGTTCATTCTACCTCACTGGCTGGTTTGTGTGTTTGCAGACAGCTGGGAATCACACCATCAATTTGAGGGATACATCACCTGGAGTCGAGCTATATCTTTTTAGCGTGGCTACTTGTTTGATTTTGCAGTCTTGAATGTGCTGGGTGTGCTCTGTGCTAGAAAAATAAATCCACATGAATTGGGGTGGTAGGCAACAAGTCCGGGCAATGTGTCATCCCTGACTCAGAAAGACAGTTTTGCAATATGAACTCTTGCACCACCCAAAACATGAAAATATGAAAACTGCAGGTGCTAAAAGTCTGAAATTAACACTAAAAGTACTAACACCATATGTGGAAGAAAAAAAGTTAATAATAATAGTAACAATAACAATAAGAACTTTATTGATCCCAAATGGGAAACAAAATGTTTCAGTAAGAAGATCTTTTATTAGAATTTGTCCAGCATTGTTCCAAGAAAAAATGGAATTGTGAATAATTTTATCTACCCTTTGCATCAAAAACAGTTATACAGGTATCACCATTTCAGACATAGCTTTTTAAGATTCACGGCTTAGCTGTCCTTTTTAAAGTATCTAATCTACTAAAGAAAGCCAAATATTATGAATTATTTTCATAATAGCTCACCCTGTTAACTTCTTGTTCTCTCAATCTGGAGTTCCCTAGCCTAAGGACAAATCTAACCCCCTTACCACCATGAATAAACCACATTCAGGCCAATTAACAAATAACTCTGTCCACAAAGGAATAAATGACCTTTATATGATCTATCCTCCCCTCCACCAAAGCTAATGGAGAATAAAAACACTCAATTTGATTCAACTGTTAACAATGCATTCACAATGTTCACTGTTATCTGGAAGAAAATTATCCACTAAGTATATTTAAAGGCTTCCTCTTTATCAATTCAATTGGAACTCTGGCTGATAACACTAAAATGGCTGAACATCCAACTGCATTAAGTAATTGTTAAAACATGGGGAAAAAAAGAACTTTCTAACTAAACATTTCAGTACTTTATGAAGAACTAAAACAACAACTACAAGATTAAAAATATATTCCAGTTACAGCCTTAAAGTATTCAATAACTTTTTGAAAACAGTTAAAATTTGAACTATTTGTCTGAAGAAATTACAATTCACACATATTTAGGGGGCCAGGGAGATTGCAAAACAGTAATTTTCCTTTTCATTCATTCTTAGATCAGGATTTTCTTACCCACTGTTCCCCAGCCCATATGCCTCCAGGAAAGTAGTGAGCCATTACCCTGAATTGCTTAATCCTCCTGTTTTAAGTGGTCCAATGGTGTTGTTGCACATGCAATTCTAGAATTTGAATTCAGTAACAAAAGGGGTGGCAGGCTAGAGATATGTCTCTACCAAAGGAGGTGTAAGGCGCTCCTTCCCCCTGCTAGCCTGCATTAGTCCCCCCAGTCAGAGTCATGAGAAGCCATGGTGGACGGTCGTAAATGCAGCCAGTGCGTATCACAAATTCTGCGACCACTGACGCCAGCCTGAAAATCTCTGAAGAGTATTGATAATGGCTGGGGTCACCCATCTCATAAAGATACTGCCCAGAAGACGGCAATAGTAAATCACTTCTGAGAAAAATTTGCCAAGAATAATCATGGTCATGCACAGACCACGATCACCCATGTCATATAACATGGCATATAATGATAAACAAACAAAAACTGGTGATACATTTCCAAATCAGGAACTTGCACAACGTTCAATGGAAATTTATTATCAAATGATGTATTTGCCACCAAATACTACCTTAAGATTAATTTGCTTGCAGGTAACTTGGCAGGGAAAGTATAGAAAGTGGTGTTCCTCTATCCCTACATGGCGGTAGGGGTGATGGACATGAGCTGCTGCCAGAGAAGCCTTTACAAGAAACTTCAAGACATTTTGTAGCCAGGACACACTACAGCCACCAAAAGTCAGACAGAAAGAAACGAGTTCTCTGAAATCTTGTTATCGAGCATTAAAAGCATTTTGTACATTTCAAACTGAGGTTCAGACAAGAGGAAAATCAAGTTTGGTTCACTGGGTTATGTATTATGATACTTTACATCACAACAAATATCATTGTCAGTTTCATGTTCTATTAACACCAAACACTGGAGTCTCATCATTTCAAGGTGTAAAATCCATTCCTCCATCAACATATCACAGAAACAATGGACTTTCCAATGCTCCCTTCTGTGACATACTGAGGATTTGTGCTTTGTAACATTACTGAGGCTATGTCCACACTACACCGGTTAAATCCGTAACCGAAGCTTTCTCTCTTCATTTTTACCCTCTGTCCACACTAAAACGGCGTTTTCGTCCCCCCGAAACCGGAGCTTTTCAGAAACGCTGTCCAGGGTGTGTACTTTTGAAAACGCCGATTCGGCAGATCAGTGTGGACGGGGTAACCAGAGAAATCTGATAATGCTGTTAGACGGCAACGCACCATTTCGTTGTTTTCTTGAACGCAACCTAACAATTTCAGAACAGACGGCAACGAGACTGAAGCCAGAGGAGTTAGAAATGTACTCACCAAATACTTTGACTTATAACTTACTGAATAAATATACTTACTTTGCCCTGTTTGCTTTCCTTGCTCGTATGAAGGTGGTTTACCTATTTATGCAAATACTTCTCTGACAATAGATGTGTAACAGCCTAATGTAACATTGTATGGAAATACAAGATAATACTGATGCAGACATGTTTTAAACATTTAACAAGGAGCTTTATTAATGCAACAGAGTTTGTCAGTTTTTCAGTGTTCCTCATCAGCCGGGTCATACTGCCCGTGAACTCCCTGTCGGTTGCCTCCATATGCTTCAGTATTTGTTTTATTTTACTTTTAAGTCCTCCTGCGCAAGAGCCAACAGCTGCCTGTCATTTAAGTTTTTCTAGTCTGTAACTGAACAAAAGTGCACTTTCACAGCAAGATTTGACACCAAACATGTCGCTTGTTTTCTGTAGAAGTGTCCTGCACATGTGCAGTAGGAGGAGATTCACCAAAATCTCCGTTTCAATGTGGACAGAGATATTTTTTTAAAACGCATAGTGTGGATGCCTATCATTTTTACATCAAACCGGCGTTTTCAAAATTATCCGGTCTAGTGTGGATGTAGCCTGAGGGTCTGCTGATTTCTTGCAAAATTCAGGCAAATGAAATCCAGTTAATTGTTTCTTTGTATGATCAAGAGTAGATTAGAAATTATTTTACTATTTATTTATCTATCAGAGATATCGTGTGGAACAGGCCCCTTCAGCTTAACATGCCGCACAAATCACTCGCCGAATCACAGGATGATTTACAAAGACCAGTTAACCTACTTGTTAGGTTTTGTAACTGCAAAACACTCAACTCATTCCAAGTAAGACACGGGTTTCTGAAAATACAGGTGTAACTTTGTCTTTACTTTAAGCGAGGCGCGTACCTATCACATGGTAGCATGATGACGTATGCAATTAACATATTTCTAAATCTAACCCATAATTATTTAAATAAACAGTCTGTGGGAATCATCTTCTCCTCGCTGACAATCAACAAAGGCACACCACAAGGACACGTGCTTGCTCTATTCAAAACCCATGACTGTGTGGCTAAGGGCCGCTCAAACATCATCTGTGAATTCGCTCATCACACACTGTGATTGGTAAAATCTCACATGGTGCCAAAAAGGGACGGTAACGTACCAGTTAGCACAGCACTATTACAGGCAGCACCAGCAGTCAGAGTTCAATGCCCGCACTCTCTGTGAGGAGTTTGTACATTCTCCCCGTGACCACATGGGTTTCCTTGGGTACTCCAGTCTCCTTCCACATTCTAAAGATGGATTATGTTTAATAAAATTGTGGGCATACTGTGTTGGTGCTGTAAGTACTGTGCCGGTCATTGACACAAATGACACATTTTACTGTGTTTTATTTTACATACATGTGACAAATAAAGCCAATCTTTAATATTTATCTTTTTAAGAATGAGACAGATTGAGTGGTGATGCAACACAGCCTCACACTCAGTGTCAGCGACACCAAGGAATTGACTGTTTATTTAAGTTCAAGTTTATTTATTTAACAATATAGCATGGAGTGGGCCCTTTCAGCCCTCCGAGCCATGCTGCCCCAGTAATACCCAACAAACCCTATTAACCCCAACCTAACCATGAGACAATTTACAACGACCAATTAACCTACTCCGTATACTCCAAATACTCTTGCAAATTTCTACAGATGAAGGTTGGAGAGAATTCTGACCGGTTGTACCACTGCTTGGTATGCAGCCTCCAATATACAGTACTGTTAGAGGCTGCAGAGCATTAAATGTATGTATATTACCATAGCAACACACACACAAAAAGCTGGAGGAACTCGGCAGGTCAGGCAGCATCTACGGAAATGAATAAACAAATGATTCAGCCTGAGTCCCTTCTTCAGGACCGAAATGGAAGGGGGAAGAATAAACGGTGGGGGGGGGGGGGGGCAAAGGAAGGGGAAGGAGACCAGTTAGAAGGTGATAGGTGAAGCCAGGTGGGTGGGACAGGAAAAGAGCTGGAGAAGGAGGAATCTGATAAGAGAGAAGCATGGCTCCGGCTAGTGGTGCAGTGGCATCCGTGCTGGACTTTGGGGCGGAAGGTCCTGAGTCCAGCCCGCTCCCGTGCACACCTCCCATCTGTGCTGGGTTGAGCACCGAGCTAGCAACTCGACCTCGTAAAACAAAGAAATTGCCTGCTACAGAAACATCAACAACAAGAAGTTGATGGCCTATGCTCTCTCGTGAGTTGAAAGGCAATTTCTTCTTCTATGGACCATCGGAGAAAGAGGAGGAGGAGGAACCCAGGGAGAAGTGATTGGCAGGCGAGGAGAAGTAAAAGGCCATAGAAGAGGAGGAAAGGAGGAGGGAACAATACTTTTTAACCAGGAGAAATCGACATTCATGTCATCAGGTTAGAGGCTACGCAGATGGAAAATAAAGCACTGCTCCTCCACCCTGAGATTAACTTCATCTTGGCACAAGAGGCGGCCATGGACTGACATACCAGAACGGGAACGGGAGTTAAAATGCCTGGCCACAGGGAAGTTCCATTATTGTCAGATGGAGCAGAGGTGCTCAACAAAGCTGCACCAAATTTTACGACTGGTCCCCCCAATGAAGAGGAGGCTGCAATGGACACAAAAGACAACCCCAGCAGATTCGCAGGTGAAGTGTTGCCTCACCTAGAAGAACCATTTGGGGCCCTGAATAGAGGTGAGGGTGGAGGTAAACGGGCAGGCATAACACTTGCAGGGATGAGTGATAGTATACGTACCAGATACTACCTCGAGCTTCATTGTCTTGCAGACATTTACAAGAAAGAAATCATTCTATGAAATCCATACATAAACAGACAAATACTGACAAACAAACCATGTGTATTAGAAGACAAACTGTGCAAATAAAAATTGTATTGAGAACATGAGTTCCAGTAGAAAAGGATTATAGACTCAGTCAGCTCTTATCACGGGCACAACCCTCCCCACCAGAGAACATCCCTAAGAGGCAGCATCCATCAGCAAGGACCCTCACCACCTGGAACATGCCCTCTTCTTGTTACCACCACCTGGGAGATGGTGCAGGATCTTGAAGTCCCAACTCAATGACTTAGGAACAGCTATTTCCCCCTCCGCCATTAATCTTCTGAACACCCTTGGAATACTACCTTGTTATTCCATTTAGTTTTCACTATTTATCTTGTAATTTATAATTATTTTTAACATCTCTGCACTGTACTGCTTCTGCAAAACAACCTATTTCATCTCATAAGAGTCAATGTTAATAAACGCAATTCCGATTTTGAGTAATCAAATAAATCTAGCATTATAAGTTATACAAGAGAATACATTCGAATCACTCTTAACATAGTTGGAGGTCACGTCACTTTTATGATAAAGTTTCTCACAGTTGCTGAGCAAAGCTATAACATAATGCCCAGTATATGAAACCTATTGAGCCTCCAGAGTCAGAACTGAATTGAGGACAGAACACAATGATCCACTTTACTGCTAACAGAATGATGCACACTGTCCGGTATGGAGGAGAGGGGGGCTACCGTACAGGACCGAAAGAAGTTGCAAATTAGTTGGCTCTATCTTGGGTACTAGCCTTCAAAGTACCCAGGACATCTTCAAAGAGTGAAGTCTCAGAAAGGCAGTGTCCACTATTAAGGATCTCCAGCACCCAGGGGGGCATGCCCTTTTCTCACTGTTACCATCAGGTAGGAGATACAGAAGCCTGAAGGCACACACTCAGCGATTCAAGAACAGCTTCCTCCCCTCTGCCATCTGACTCCTAAATGGACATTGAACCCATGAATACTACCTACTTTTTAATATATATTATTTCTGGTTTTTTGCACGATTTTTAATCAATTCAATTACTGTATACTGAAAATGATTTATTTATTTATTTTCTTCTTCTATATTGTTTTGCATTGAGCTGTTGCTGATAAGTTAACAAATTTCACAACACATGCCGCTGATAATAAACCTGATTCTGAACCATTTTCCTGCCTTTCTATGATGAAGAAACCAGAAGCCATCTGCTCTCAAGATCACACGTGGCAATGTAGAACAGACTCGAGCATTAGCTCAGCACACGTATATCCGAATCTCAAGACATGTTAGTTATACACTGGATCCATTCATCATCTTCTACTGCAATAATTTCAATTGTCATTTTCCATAGTTGTCAATATTCCTTTTTCAGAAGTCACTAACAAAAGTTCACAAAAATCAACTTAATTACTTAACTGAAAAAGGTTCCATTATGAACTCCAATAATGTCTTTTGTCAGTCATATTCCCTGCCTTTATTTGCCAGCAACACCCTCATCTCATAACGAGAAGTCCACTCTCACACAAGAAACTTTAGCACACAGACTCAGCAGGTTTAAAGCAGTATTGAGGACGGCACGGTTGGAAATGTCGCCTTTTTGATGAGATACTACCCTGGCTGTGAAGGACTCAACAATACAATTTGATTGAAAAAAAGACAACAGGTAAATTACTTCATTCCTGCATGTGGATGCAAACTGCAAAATCCACTGCTGCATTTTCTCTATAAATGACAACACTGCAAAAGTTCTTTATTAACCATGAACTTTGCTGTGACATCCCAGAATTACTAAAGTCCTCATATAAATGTAACTTATGGACTTTTATAATTGTGGATGCCCAGTGTAGAGTGCCCTTATGCTTCAAAAAAATCCACAATTGCTCCTGTAGCAAAAAGGACCAAGGTAACATGTCTGAACGACTGGCGTTCTGCCGCACTCACCTCAATAATAAGCAAATGCTTTGAGAGGCTGGTCAAGGACTACATCCGCAGCATGCTGCCACCCAAACTGGACCCCTACAATTCACCTATCGACACAACCGATCGACAGATGACATAATAGCCACAGTTCTAAACACCGCCCTTACACATCTGGAGAAGAGGGATGCTTACGTGAGAATGCTGTTCTTGGATTACAGTTCAGCATTCAGCACAATAATTCCCTCCAGGCTTGACAAGAAGCTCAGAGATCTCGGCCTTCACCCTGCCTTGTGCAGCTGGACTCTGGACTTCCTGTTAGTTCGCCAACAGATTGTAAGAGTGGGCTCCCTCACCTCCACCCCTCTGACTCTCAACACAGGAACCCCTCAGAGCTGTCTTAAGCTCCTTCCTTTACTCCCTGTATACCCATGACTGTGTCGCCACCCACAGCTCCAATCTGCTAATTAAATTTGCTGATAACACTACACTGATTGGCCTAATCTCAAATAATAATGAGGCAGCCTACAGTGAGGAGGTCATCACCCTGACACATTGGTGTCAAGAAAACAACCTCTCCCCCAATATCACAAAAACAAAGGAGCTGGTTGTGGATTACAGGAGGAATGGAGACGGGCTAACCCCTATTGACATCAATGGATCTGGGGTTGAGGGGGTGAACAGCTTTAAGTTCCTCGGCAAACACATCACTGAGGATCTCACGTGGTCTGTACACGATGGCTGTGTGGTGGAAAAGGCACAAAAGTGCCTCTTTCACCTCAGACCGTTGAAGTTTGATATGGGCCCCCAAATCCTAAGAACTTTCTATAGGGGCACAATTGAGAGCATCCTGATTGACTGCATTACTGCCTGGTATTGGAGCTATACTTCCCCCAATTGCAGGACTCTGCCGAGAGTGGTGCGGACAGCCCAGCCCATCTGTGGATGTGAACTTCCCACTATTCAGGACATTTACAAAAACAGGTGTGTAAAATGGGCCCGAAGGATCATTGGAGACCCGAGTCACCCCAACAACAAATTGTTCCAGCTGCCACCATCCGGGAAACAGTATCGCAGCATAAACGCCAGAACCAACAGGCTCTGGGACAGCTTCTTCCACCAGGCCATCAGACTGATTAACTCATGCTGACTCAACAGTATTTCTATGTTATATTGACTATCCTGTTGTACATAATATTATAAATTACTATAATTGCACATTTGAATGGAGACAACACAATGATTTTTAATCATGTATATATGAAGGGTGTAAGTATTAAAGTCAATTCAATTCAAAACACCACTGTTACCTCAAGTATTTTTGAAATGTTATCATTACTGTTTTAAGAACCAGTAACAACCATGTTTAAAAGACATTTGGTCAGGTTTCGAAGGTTAGTGAAGGTTTCGAGGCATGCGTGCAAATGAAGCTCACCAACAAAGACATCTTAGCCAGCACAGCCAAGTAGGGACAATGGGTCTGTTGCCATGCTGTCGTATTCCAATAGTACGTCTCTAATTCTTTTCATTCTGGTCATCTGAGATAATTTTTCCAGCATGGCAACAGACTTTGACACAGGTTATGGGTCAAAGTTCTTGTAAGCAAACATTTACTGTAATGTGAAGGCTATTCTTTTTTTCTAGACAATTCCAGAGTCACATGGTGGGATTCCGTGGTTGCATTATGTTCTGACCAAGTGACATGAGAGGATTAGAGTATGCTGTTGCTACTAAATATTCTGAAAAACTTTGGCAGCTGGCAAAACCCCAATCCCAGCTTTGGCATCGGTTAGAACTATCATTTTCAGTACTTCAGAAATCGATTTGAACTGATATTCATAAAATGATTTTAAAATATTTATTCCATTTGATTTAACATATTAATTACCACTTGAATACATAAATGTAAGAGTTGATTTTTTTTAAATCCAAGCCTACATATGCAAAGTTTAAAGTAAATTTCTTATCGAGGTACATATATGCCACCATATACTACTGAGATTTATTTTCTTGTAAGCATTCAAGATACAAAATAAAATGGATCAATGAAAAACTACATACAAAGATGAAAAACCAATGTGCAAAAGACAAATTTTGCAAATGCAAAACAAAAAAATTGAATAATAAGTAATAAAGAATATTGACAGCATTGGTCTTATGCTGGGTGTCGACTTGTACAGAATCCTAGAACATGTCCCTCAGCTTAGTTACTGAGAAATCAGAGCAAGATTTTCGCAAATGCAACCAGTTAGGTTTGAGGCATCTCCATTTTCATGGGAGCACTGAAACTTTTTCTGAGGAGAGCCGGCATTTGGGTCATTTCAAAATACGAGGTAATATCATGAAGTGTTTTCAAAACAGGATCAATCATGGCTGCTTTTCCCCTAGCTCCTGTTTACACAACGATTATTCTTAAATAAGATTCATAAAACTGTGTTGGGAGGGAAAAGCTCAATCAGGATAAATCATCTATTAAAGATTTAATTTTAAATCTATTTAACTTTGTACAAGCTTTTCAATAAAAGGAACTTACAGGAATTGTAAATAAAAATACAGAAGGCCTTTTGTGTTTTGAGCTGAAATGAATTTACAGCAGAAGTTTCAATCCTTCCAGCCACTTTTAAACTGTACAAAGTTCATTTCAACCACAGGAGCACCACTTACAAAAGATTAAGTCATTAACAAGCAGAGACAAAACTATCACAAGACTCCCAAGTCATGCAGCAGATACAAACTTAACCTCAAATATAAAAGCCCATTTCAAGGCTTCTAACTCAATCAAGGATACAAACATAATTAGAGTTCAAAAGCAAATGTCCAATATTGAGATGTCCAACCATGCCCAAAAAATCGTGCCCCAACTCTGCATCTTCAGGATCTTGTATTGGAATGCAAGAAATAGGATACAGCCTCGTTTGCCTCCTACTTCATTCAAAAAGATCATTATCCTACACTTCAAATCCACATTGGCATTTGATGACCATATTCTCCACAAAATTATATCACTTTCATCCTTGTATATACTCAGAGCTCAGCAATAACATTCCTCAAAGGTACAAAACTCCAAAAAGGTTATTGGTAAGTCATCTCATCACTAAATGGTCAAAGCTCTGTGGGTATGTGGTAAATCAGACATGTTTATAGTGACCCACAGGACAGGTCTGAAGAGCCAGCCTACTCTGGTTCCTCCCTCCCGTTTCTCAATCTCTCTGTCTTCATCTACAGACAGTCTGTCTACTGCTATCTTTTACAAACTCACTGACTCTCATAGCTGTCTGAACTATACCTCTTCCCACCCTGTCACTTGTAAAAATGCCACCCTCTTCTCTCGGTTCCTCCGCCACATCCTCTTCATTCAGGAACTAATGAGATGTCCTCCTTCTTCAAAGAAAGGGGCTTCCCTTCCTCCACCATCAACGCTCCCTCATCCTCATCCCTTCTATTTCACGTACACCTGCCCACACTAGGGATAAGGTTCCTCTTGTCCTCACCTAACACCCCACTAGCCTCACATCCAGCACATAACTCTTCGTAACTTCCGCATCTACAACAGGATTCCACCACCAAGTATATCTTTCCCTCTACCCCACTTTCCACTGGGATCACTCCCTACATGACTCCCTTTGTCCACTCATCCCTCCCTGCTAATCACCCTCCCGGTACTTACCCTCACAAGCAGAACGAGTGAAACAGCTGACCCTACTCCTCCTCCCTCACTACCAAGCAGTCCCTCCAGATGAGGCAACACTTCACCTGCAAGTCTGCTAGGGTCATCCAGTGCTGCCAGTTTGGTCTCCTGTATATTGGTGAAACCCAACATAAATAGGGAGACCACTTCGCCAAATACCTTCGCTCCGTCTACCACAAAGAGCAGAATTTCTTGGTGGCCACCCATTTCCATTCTACTTCCCATTCCGCCAAGTCAATCTGTGACCTCTTGAAGGCCACACTCAGGTTGGAGGAGCAACACCTCATATTCTGCCTGGGTACCCTCCAACTTGACAGCATGACCATCAAATTCTCAAACTTACAGGAATTGCCCTCACTTTTTCACCATTCTCCATTCGTGTTTCCCTCTCTTAGCTAATCTCCTTACCTGCCCATTACCTCCCTATGGTGCTCCTCCACCTTCCATTTCTTCCATGATCTTCTGTCCTCTCCTTTCAGATGAACTCTTCTCCAGCCCTTTATTTCTTTCACCAAACAACTTTCCAGCTCTTTACTTCACTCCTTCCCCCTCTGATTTCACCTGTCACCTACTACCTTGTACTTCCTCCTCCTCCCCTCCCTCCACCTTCTACTGACTTCTTCTCTTCCATTCCAGTCCTGACAAAGGGTCTCAGCCCAAAATGTCAACTGTTTACTCTTTTCCATACATACTGCCTGACTCGCTGGGTTCTGCCAGCATTTTGTGTGTGTTGCTCTGGATTTCCAGCATCTGCATATTTTCTCTTGTTAGTGATAGTCTGGTTTCTATTTTCTTTATGTTCACAGTCTTGGGAACTTTCAATTCCACTAACTGCACAGATCCTGTGATACAGGTTCCTGGTCAGATACTGATCTTGCATTTTGCTTCATAACTTTTCTGTAGTAATAAGTATAGATTCTGCCTCCCTTTTGCCTCTAGATTTTCTATTCTTTGGATGGATTTAGTGCACAAACAAAATACTGGAGGTGCTCAGTGGGTCAGGAAGCAGTGGAGTGAACAGTCAAGGTCTCAGGACAAGACTCGTCTTTCAGAGTCTTCTGGTATGAGAAAAATCTCTAGAATTACAGAAGTGGCAGAAAAGCGCCAGGGGCGGGACAGCACAGGGTGCAAACACACCCAGCCCTGGGACACCAGGCAAGGACATTTGATTCCAAACAATTGGTTGTTGCATAGTGTCTCTCTGGTGCTTCCTACTCCCCACCCCCTCACCCCACCATGATTCCTCTCTCCCTGCACACACCTGCATTGCTGTATCGCTCAATTTTCTCTTCCTTAATCCATTATTTCCACCAAAAAAAATCCGATCTTCTGGACTATCTCTAATCTTTGCAACACTATTTGCATTTGTATTCAATTTAATATCTTTCGTAACTTCCTCTTTTAGCCATCATTACAGGAAAGTCCTTCTCAGCACAGTACATTTTATTGAGAATTCTAAATTATTGCATGTGACCGAATCAAAAATAGCCTGTTCACTTGCTGCAAGGAAAGTTTCTTACCAGCAGAGCAGAATTATGAATACAGTGTTGATCACTTCATTACCAGTACACCGCACCAGCCCATGTCCACCCCTGCCTGGCTGATCACACAGTATATTATCTGAAGCAAATATATATTCCAGGAAAACTAACTTGGCCTTGATTACACTTAATGATTTATCATGAACAGCACTCCAAGATAGAAACTTCCGAAGTTTCACAATCATGATGAATTTGACTCTCCCAAAACAGAGACAATGTCGTAGCATCTGCTCTCTCATGTCTCATCAATAGAAAAATCCAATAAATCTGCTCTTATTCTACTGAACTCCTGAGACACATTGTTTAATCATATGTCAATCTCCTCATAACAGCGCACAATCTCACAGATGCTCACTTCCATTATAAAGTAAACTTTTTTTAAATAATCATTTAATGAACATCATAGCTTGTTTCATTTAAATTTTCTTCCATGACATTCTGTTCCAAGTTGAACAATTTCTTAAGATGCCACCCTGCCAGCAACTCACTCAATGAACTAAGTATACGACCGTCAGAAGAGTAAACAGTCAACGCTTCGGGCCAAGACCCTTCACCAGGGCCTGATAATGGGGACTCGGCCTGAAACGTCAACTCTTTACTCTTTTCCATAGATGTTACCCAGCCTGCTGAGATCCCCCAGCATTTTGTGTGCATAACTTTGATTTCCAGCATCTACAGATTTTTTTTTTGTTTGTAGCACCTCTGTCAGCATCACTTGGTCCTTAAACTCATTGATGAGAATGGTAAAGCCTCTCTCAGTAACTGGATTATTTCCTTCAATACTGAAATATCTTCAACATTGAACAGGATGTATATCACAACACAATTAATGGCACATATTATAATATTCAATATAAATGTAATATTAATTATTCTGTGGAAACCTTAGCCTCTCTGTCCAAGCAGATCAAAATAGATACATTCTTATCAAAATTGACATATGTGGTTATCTAACTAATGTTGACACTATATTAAAATCTCAACAAAGTCACATATCATTTTATCAAACAAAATATAGCTAATGAATCATTAACTCAGTTAAAAAGTTAAAGTCTGTCCCAAGCCTTATAGGCTCATCAGGCGGGTGCCCAAGCTGGTTTCCGTGGCGTAAAGTGACTGAGAGTACAAGACTCCCCACCCCCCCGGATAGGACGCCAGTCTATTACAAGGTTAACGCCCAGCATTTTCCTGGTACCCATTTTCAGCTGGGTGGACTGGAGCAATGTGTGGTTAAGTGCCTTGTTCAAGGACACAACACACTGCCTCAGCTGGAGCTCAAACTCACAACCTTCAGATCGCTAGTCCAATGCGTTAACCACTTGGCCACGCACCACGCCATTAACTCAGGCCATATGCAAAAACAGAAAAAAATTTTCTTTGGAATCAAGTTTGTGAAGTTATTGCAAAGGGCATTTTTAAAGATGAATATCAATTTTACAGCCAAGGTCAGATGATACCAAAGATGATTTTGCTGTACAAATAGGAGACTCTGCAGGTGCTAGAAATATTGAGCAACACACACAAAATGCCGGAGGAACTCAGCAAGTCAGACAACGTCTACTTAGAAGAGTAAACCGCCGATGCTTCTGGTTGAGATGGTTTTGAAGGTCTTCATCGGCCCCAAACATCGATTGCTTAGTGCCTTCCATAGGTGCTGCACAACCTACTGAGTTCATTCTGATTTTGCTGTTCTACTTCAAAAGCGGTCTTTCAGGATTAAAGGTGACTTCACTGTAGTGGAAAATGAGGTCAATGCTGGAACTGCATTCCCTATCACAGATGGGCAGGTGGTTGAGTAGTCTCTGCAGTGTTGTGCTACTTCCACTGCCTATGCAAGGCTTCGGTCTACTCCTGACAGACGACCTCGAGTGTCTCAATATCACCTGAATAGCCCATCTCCATGTTGAATGGTCATGGATCAGAGATTCTCAAGAGCCAGTGGGAATGTTGTATTTCATCAAGGAAACTTAAGCACACCCTTGAATCCTTTCCTCAGAACAGTGGGTACTCTCGTCCCACAGCAGACTATCTGATTTGGAATACAAAGCACAAAATGCTGGCAGAACTCAGCAGGCCAGACAGCATCTATGGGAGGAGGTAATAACGACGTTTCGGGCCGAAACCCTTTATCGGGAGGGTTCATCATTATCATCATCAACACTCCTGATGAAGGGTTTCAGCCCGAAACATCATCACTACCTCCTCCCATAGATGCTGTCTGGCCTGCTGAGTTCTGCCAGCATTTTGTGTTTTGTATTTATTTCCATCATCTGCAGATTCACTCATGTTGCCTGAATTGGAAGCCTGTTTCTACCCCTTGACAAATTACATGGGAAATAGCCTTTTTATAACAAACAATGTTTAATCAGAGGGAACAACACATGTCATCGTGGCAACATCCCCAGTACAAGCACAGACACCTATTGGATTTAATTTATCATTCAAGGACAACACCAGAATGGTCACTGCTGAACTGACTACTGCCTAATTTCCTCTGTAAGCCATTTCAAGGTGGTGCTAGAAAATGAACAACAGAAGACCTTCCAGAGTAAGACCTGCCAATGTCAAAACTTTCAAAGATCTCGCAACAACAGCTCTTCTGGGACAACCAGTTAACTTCCAGCCTACAGGAGCAACAAAGTGTCCAGAGGCTCTGGCCTGTATGAGGTCTGCTGTAACTGGAACTGTAAACATACTCTTGATTCCTCCATCAAAACAAAATTCCAGGACTGATCCCATGAAAATGGTCAGGAGTTTTAAGAACTTTAATCAACTGCAAACCCAGACCATCCTGGGATTGGAAACTTCACAGATTCAGTGGTATCTGGAGACAAAACCCCAGGCCCAAAGTGCAGACAGTGAATGGAGAAAGCACGGAAAAACATACTGACAGCCAAGAGATGTATTCTTTCTTCAGTGCTTTTTTAAAAGTCATCTCGAGACCAATCACCCAACACCACCACAATGATGAAGGGTTCTCCTGATGAAGAGTTTCGGCCCGAAACATCGACAATGCCTCCTCCCATAGATGTTGTCTGGCCTGCTGAGTTCTGACAGCATTTTGTGTTTTTATTTACCACCACAATGAAAAGTTTTACATCATTACCTCACCAGCAATTCCCCTTGTTGGTTTTCTCCAAGACTGAGACTACTATAGCCAGTTGGTGGTGTAGTGGCATCAGCACTGGACTTTAAGGTGAATGGTCCTGAGTTCAAATCCAGCCGAGTCCTTGCACACTTTCCATCTGTGCTGGGTTGAGTGTGAGCAAAAACAGTCAAATGCCACAGAAATGGCAAAATACCACCTGATGCACACACAAGGTGTGAAAGGGAACACAGAAGAAACTAAGTGGGTAATTTAACCATTGAAACTGTAGTTAATCCTTACTGTAGAACTTGTGTTCAGAGAGTATAAAAATTTTGTGTCTGGGAGGAGAATAGGGATTGTGGACTTCATGAAGGGGAAGACAAACTACACACAGCCATCCTCATTAAGGGCCCATCAGTGAAAAGGGTGAGCAGTTTCTGGGTGTCAACATTTCTGAAGATTTATCCTGGGCCCAGCATATTGGTGCAATTACACAGAAGGAATGCAGTGACAATATTTCATGAGGAGTTTGAGGAGATTTGATGTCACCAAAGACTAGCGAATTTCTACAAATTTATCTTGGAGAGCACTCTGCCTGCTGTGGTGCCAATGCACAGGATCAGAAAAAGCTGCAGAGTTTTGTAAACTCAGTTCCACCATAGGCACCAGCCTCCCCACCACTGAGGAAATCTTCAATAGGCGATGCCTCAAGAAGGTGTCTCCATCATTAACGACCTTCACCATCAAAGATAAGCCCTCTTTGCATTGCTACAATCAGAGAGGAGGTACAGGAGCCAGAAAACGCACACACACTCGATGTTTTAGGAACAACTTCCTCCCCTTCACCATCAGATTTCTGAATGGACCATGAACACTATCAATTTTTGCTCTCTTTTGGCACTGATTTTTTTAAATATATTTACTACTGTAACCAATAGTAATTTTAATGTATTACAGAGTTCAGCTGCCACAAATCAAATTTCACGACATGCAGTGGGTCAGTGGTAATAACACTGATTCTGATTTAGAACAAGGTTTTCTACTTTAATCTACTTGATCTGCTTTGTTGATTCAAGAGTTTGATATCACCAGCTTCAGTAACTCTCTGGTGACTTAGTCACAAATGGAAGCTTAACAATATTCAGTGTTGACATCATGAAGCATTCATGGGGGTGGGAATAGTGTTAATCTGCATCACATTTTAAATATGTTATCTTTTGCTTCAATAATGTGATATGCTACAGTAACAGGCAAAGCTTATCAGCTGTTTAACATCTTTATTCCCCAGCATCCAAAACCAATCAGCTCTTTCTCTCTAAAAGATCAATCGTGATGGCTGAGACCATCCTGGAGCCAAGCCTTGAGCGTCATCAGGGCCCTAAATCTTATCAGGTGATGTGGACAGGCTGGAGCAAACCTTTAGCATGTGAAACCTTTTAGAGAACAAAATCCCACTCCAGCTTTACCATCTGCCAACAATCTGTAGGAGGAACACCGCAGTTCAAGCAGCATCTGCAGGGGAGCGGGTGATGCTTTGAGTCGAAACCCTGCCTCATGCCTCATTCTACTGAGTTCCTCCTGCACATTGTTTGTTGCTGAAGATTTCAGCATCTGCAGTCTTTTCTCTTACCATCTGTCAAAGTCCCTCCAATGCTTCTGGACGGGACATTCAGGAACGCAAAACCAGTTATGTTGCACAAAATTTAAAATACATAAATTAATTCACTTAAATGATAAAACATTATCATCAAAAATATTTAATTTAGCCTCCTCTTGATCCTCAGCAACTCTACATTTGCTATCCAAGTGAATACACCATCAGATACGCAGTCAGATGCTGCAAACTCATTTAACCTGGCACTGGATCAGAGTCAATTCCCCTGTGCAAATGCTGGGAAATTGCATCAAGTTCCTGGACTCCATGAGGGCTGCAACTGTGGAATGGCCAGCAAGAAGGCTGAGATTCCCACACTCACAAGGAAGACCCAAACCTGTCAGCCTTCTGGGGGGTGAATACTGTCACTCGGTATTGCTTATTTATCAATTTTAAGAGTACTGTGATGTGTTTAAGTCTCCTTGAACAGGAACATTTTAAATAGCTATCATAAAAGTTTTGGTCACAACACGTTTCACTTTATCAGACTTTTTGTAAACAAAAAGTTCAGGCCAGGATTCAATATTTACATTAAACCACTACACTGGGAACAAGACTGGCCACTCGATTCTTTGTCTGAAGCCAAGGCCAAATGGCTGATTCCAAGTGGATGCATAGGTTAGTTCTGTGCTGTGCACTGAAATTTTCTTATCTTCCTGGCTTTCTATCAACTATTCATCACGCATCTGCTTCAGCAAGACAACATGGAATCAAGATTTAATGAAACAGGCTCTCATTGTCACCGCTGTTAAGCGGCCAAACTCTTCCACTTGTTTCTACTATTTAAATTCAACATTTTGACTTGCACCGCGTTGGAAGAGCTGTTTAGAAACCCTGCAGCAAAGTGAAAGTTGCACCGTAGCTCTTCAGAACAAAGACGTGTGCTTCACAGACAGGACAGAGTTACGGGGTGCATTGCTTGGGGTGGCTGAAGGTGAAACAAAGAGCCCCAAAGTGGGGTTGAGAGAAGCAAGTCAACTGGAAGACCAGGCAAGGAAAGTAGGATCAAGGTGCACGATTGAAGACCTAGGGCAGAAACTGGCAGGAAATTGAAGCGTGCTGAGGGGAAGGGGTTTAGTTAATTGGCAGTTCAAGGATTCGGGGCAAGTGGGGAGAGAGTGTTTAAGGCAACATGCAGGGAAAGAGCGTGCTGAGGGAATGGGAAGGGGACCATGGGGAGACTCGGATGGGAGGGAGGGTCGCGTGGAAGGCTGATGGAGTTAAGCGGACACGAGTGGTTGCGCTGAATGGGACAGAGCGGTTCAGCAGAGTGGTAGAGAGGGGATAGAGAGAGGAGGAGGCTCGGCTGAAGCGTTAGGAGTGGAGAGGGGCTCACAGAAGGGCTGGCGGTGAGTGGGAAGGGGCCGGGAGCCCCTGCTGACCTGCTGGTAGTTTGCATCCTGCGGGCTGAAGGTGTTGTCCACGGGCTGGAAGCGGAGGTTAACGTGCGGGAAGTTGTGCAACCAGTAAGTCCACCAAGGAGGGATGTACTCGAACCGGGCAGCCATGCCCGCGGGCAGCGAGAGCGGCCGCACTTGGAACGAGCCCCCGGCCAGCAAGGCACGGCCCCGGAGCAGCCACCAGCCCCCAGCCCCCGGGCAGCGAGTGCAACTGAAGCGCGCCGCCGCTGCTGCTCCCGCGCGCCCCCGCCAGCCGCCGCGCCCAAAGCGCAAGGAACGCAGCGGAACCATCGTCCAGCCCCGGGGCAGAGCTTTGATACAAGTTTCTTTCCACGTACTGTAAAGCCTTTCTACAAGTTATGTCCGTGCATACACCAAAGAGGATTTTGTCAGTTAAAACGAAAAACTGCTTTAAAAAGCAGGCGGCAAAAAGAATGAATTGACCAAAGCTTTAATCGAGCTCCTGCCTCGAGGTTTTCATAGAAAACATGGAAAATAGGGTCAAGAGTGAGACGCTTAAACCTGTCACATCATTCATTGTGATCTTGCATTACTTCCGTACCCAGTTCCTACTTTATTCCTAATTGTCTTGATTAGTCTCGCTCTGAGGAGTGTTTCCATCGCCTTGAAGATGTTAAATGACTTGGTCTCCCATTGGTTTCTGTGGCACAAGAATTCCACGGGTGATGAAATATCTCCTGATCGCAATCTAAATGGCAAATTTCATTTCCCGAGGCTTTCATTCAATTATGACCTTTCAATATTTCCAATAATCGCTGAAATCGAACTCTGTAACCGAGGCATCCTGAACGTCCAGATGTACAAACGTTAACTACAAGCCATTTTCCCTTAAAATATTTGTAGAAAGAATAGTCTTTGACATTCTCTATAAATTATTTTTACATTCATTTTTGTAACTGATTTGCATTTCATCTTTTTATTACTTTTTATGTTTCCCCTCGCCTCATCTGGAGACAGTGAAAGGTGTTAATTGGGTCTGGCATAATCGCCTAACCAATTTCCCACTTCCACTCAGCCAGATGCCCCACTTGAACGATGGTTGTGAACAGGTTACTAGTAAACAGGCTCAGGAAATAATGTCGCGGTTATATATAGCTGTGGTTAGGTTGCACTTGCAGTATGTTCTGCTTGCTCCATTAAAAGAAGGATGTTGAGGTTTTAGAGAGGGTTCAAATTTTCAAAGTAAATTTATTATCGAAGAATTTATGCTGTATGTCATTACTAGTCTGAAATTCATTTTCTTGCTGGCATTTGCAGGAATAAAGAATTGCAATAGAATCAATGAAAAGCCGCACACAAAGACTGATAAACAGCCAATGTGCAAAAGAAGGCAAATTGTACAGATACCAAATAAATAAATAATACTGAGATCATGAGCTGGAAAGTCCTTGAAAGTGAGTTCATGGGCCTGGAATCATCTCAGTGTTGCGGTGAGTGAAGTTATCTAGGCTGGTTCAGAAGCCTGATGGTTGAAGGGTGATAACTGTTTCTGAACCCATGTGAGACCTATGGCTCCTGTACCTCTTGCCTGATGGCAGCAGCAAGTAGACAGCACAGACAGGAAGGTGGGGATCCTTGATGATGGATGCTATTTTCTTGCAGGGCTCCTTGAAGATGTGCTCAGTGGTGGGGAGGGCATTTTCTGTGATGGACTTGGCTGTATCCACTACTCCCCACCCCCCACCTTCCTTTTCAGTCCTGAAGAATGGTCTCAGCCCAAAACGTCAACTGTTTATTCATTTCCAAAGATACTGCCTGTCCCATTGAGTACCTCCAAGTGAGTTGTTGCTTTGGATTTCCATCATCTGCACATTTTTTCGTGTTTACGTTTTGCAGGTGTGTCCATTCTTGGGCTCTGGTGTTTCCATATGCAACCAGTCAGGGTACTCTCCACTGTGATTCTATAGAAGTTTGTCAAACTTTTCGATAACGTGCCGCATCTGCGTAAACTTCTCAGAAAGGAGAGGAGTTGCATTGCCTTCTTTGTAATGGCACAAGGGAGCTGCTCCCAGGACAGATCCTCCAGCAAGGAGTTTCAAGCTACTGACCCTCTCCACCCCCAATCCCCTAATGAGGCCTGGATCACGTACCTCCGCTTTCTTCCTCTTGATGTCAATAATCAGCTCTTTGGTTTTGCTGACGTTGAGTGAGAGGTTGTTGTGGTAGCATTCAACCAGATTTTCGGTCTCCTTCCCATTTGATGATTCACCACCACCTTTGATTTGGCCAGTAACAGTGGTGTTGTCAGCAAAGTTATGAGGGTGTAAAAGAGGTGTATCAGGCAGCTGCGTGGATTAGAGTTTGCGAGCTGTAAGAGGATAGATAACCTTGGCTTTTTTTCCTCTGGAGCAATGGAGGCTGACAGACCTTTCAGAGAGGCAACCAGAATCATTCGTCTCCCAGGGCAGGAACTGCAAATACAAGAGGAAATATATTTAAGGTGAGAGGGAGATAGTTTAAAGTGATATGTCGGAAGAGTGGTGAGTGCCTAGAACGGGCTACCAGGGTTAGTGGTGGAAGCTGACAAGATAGTGGGACATAAGAGGATGTTAAATAGACTCATGAATGTGAGAGTGGAATATACAGATCATGTACAGGCAGATTCAACATTGAATAGAATTGACATTATTTCTTACATTCTTCACATACATGAGGAGTAAAAATCTTTACGTTACATCTCCATCTGAATGTGCAATGAGCAAATTATAGTAACTTGAAGGTACAGTAAGATATACAACAGGACAGTCAATATAGCTTAGAAATACAATTGTGTCAGTGTGAATTCATCAGTCTGATGGCCTGGTGGAAGAAGCTGGCCCGGAGCCTGTTGGTCCTGGCTTTAATGCTGTGGTACCATTTCCCGGATGCTAGCAGCTGCAACAATCTGTGGTTGGGGTGACTCAGGTCCCCAGTGATCCTTCAAACCTTTTTTTACACACCTGTCTCTGCAAGTGTCCTGAATAGTGGGAAGTTCACATCTACAGATGCGCTGGGCTGTCCGCACCACTCTCTGCAGAGTCCTGCTATTGAGACAAGTACAGTTCCCATACCAAGTAGTGTACATTCAGTCAGGATGCTTCCAATTGTATCCCTGTGGAGATTCCTTAGGATTTGGGGACTCATGCCGAACTTCTTCAACCTTCTGAGTTGAAAGAGGTGCTGTCGTACCTTTTTTTTTAACCACACACCAAGTGAGATCCTCAGTGATGTGTATACCGAGGAGCTGAAAGCTGTTCACCCTCTCAACCCCAATCCATTGATGTTAATTTGTCACTGCATTTGATGCAGGCTCTGTGGGCCAAAGGGCCTGAGCCTGTGCTGAACTGTTCTGCATTTTAGGAATACAGATATCTGGCTGATACAATGACGACATGTAAAAGATAAACACATGGATGTAAGAAAAATGGAGTAGAGGGGAAGAGTTAGGTTATCGGTAGACACAATTTCCCTCGGGATCAATAAAGTATGTATGTCTGTCTGTCTGACCACATCATGGGCCAAAGGGCCATTTGTGCTGTACCGCTCCTTGTTCCATATATCTTTGCCTGCCAATCTGAACTGAGGGGAAAATGATAACAAATATTCTAATAAAAGGAAACATGACTATTTTGCATAAGAATAGCAGGAACCATATTTAATTCTGGTTACTTTGATCAGAGGTTTTCAAAAACTCAGCAGGAATTTCAAACCATTCCACAGAGAATTCACAGGTAAAATAACTGTAGATTGTTTACCTCAAACAGAAACATGAAATGGTGCTGAATATTAAAGATTATACCCTTCATTCCTGCCCCCCTTTTAAACTATCAATTTGAAATGTTTCATACGGGTACACATAGGTGTACGCGCTGTATGGCTTCACTGCTAACGTAATGACCTCTCTGTAAGGTTTCACTGCTAAGGTAATGGTTTCTCTGTAGCAGCAATGTTTGGGTTATGACTAGAGATTATAGAATGTATGCTAGCCAATGAAAGGCATGTTGTTCTTTCTTCTGGGTCTGGGAGGAGGGATTTTGTGATCTTTTGTCAGTGAGAGATGAAGAGAGAAGACGTGAATGGAAAGAGTTGGTAGACCACCGGACGGAGTGGACTAGGAGCGAAGGTCTGACAGTCAGCGATGCTTGGACGAGGTCGATGGGGAGCAAATGGACGGATCTGTGAGCACCAATGTGCACATTGGTCTGTTTCATTAAAATAGGCCCTTTTTCTTTTAATTTTCTTTACTAACCCTATAGTCAGATTAAGATTTATAAAGTTCAATAGTTTAATTGCATACGGTGTACTGTCTGATATTTTGCAGTTCAGATTTGTGACTGGGCAACACATCATACAGCATCCACCAAATGAGATTACTCAGTTTGGCGGGGCCAGAGGCTTTCTTACCCTAGACAAACAACCTCAGCGTTACATAGCTTAAAGATTTCCATATTAAATCTTATAATGGTGGAGTGCTGCTTTCCTGGAGGGACATCAGACTTTAAAGTAAATCAAAGAATCGTAATGTAATCGTCCAGCAACAAATCAGTTGCATAAAACAATACAATCCGTGACACAATTCAAACAGCCAAAGCTTCACAGAAATCAGCACTCTTAATAACAGATGATTGTTATTGAGGAACAAGTTCTCAAATTTCATTTACGATACATGCTTTCTGCAGTTTAGTTGGGATTCCTAGTATTTTTTAAATACCCTGTTGACAATTATTTGATTCCAATTTTCATATCTGGATCACTGAATTGTTGAAATTTACAGGACAGAAAGGGCAATTCAACCTGTTGGGCCCAGCCTAACTCCTTAAAAGAGCATTATGCTGGGTTTTTTTTAAAGCTACATTTTTTGTCTGCATCTTTGAGTTCTCACTCTCATAAGAATATAAGAAATAGGAGCAGGAGTAGGCTATATGGCCCGTCAAGCCTGCTCCGCCATTCAATAAGATCATGCTGATCCGACCATGGACTCACCTTCACCTTTCCCCATAGTCCTCAATTCCCTTCCTATGCAAAAATCTATCCAACCTTGTCTTTAATATACTTACTGAGGTAGCTTCCACTGCTTCATTAGGGAGAGAACTTTATGTACTTCTTCAAAATTTGGTTTCCACTAACATTTCGTATGATTCCAAACGGCACTGAACCAATAAAATTCTCAACTCCTCCAAGCTTAAAGCCTTCCCCACCATTGGCCACATCTGCCGAGTGCTGTTGCAGGACCCCCACCATCCAAGACATGCTCTCTTCTTGCAGCTTCCATCAGGAAGAAGGTACGGGAGCCTCAGGACCCACATCACCAGGTTCAGTAATGGTTATTACCCCTCAACCATCAGGCTCTTGAACCACAGTGAATAACTTCATTCGTCCCATCACTGAATTGAGCCCACTTAAAAGGAATCTTCAACTCATATTCTTGCTACCCTTTCTCTTTATTTTTGCATTTGCAGTTTGTTGGTTTTTTTAATACATTGGTTGTGGTCCTTTATTGACTCGTGTGCTTCTTGTATTTATTGTGATTGCTTGCAAGAAATCTCAAGATTGTATATGGTGCTGTTAGAATAATTAATTCTTGTGTACATTTCTTGCTACTAAGAGGGTGGAATACTTTGCCAGAATGGTCAAGACAGCCTCCATTTTTTAAAATAAGGGAAACATTAATATTAAAGGTGTTCTGTGTGTGTGTGTGTGTGTGTGGTAGGAGCAGGTGGTACTTGGTTACAGCACTTTGATTAGTCAAGAGCCCACAGCCAGCCCCAGAAAATGCTCCTGAATCGTTTCCAGTCCTAAATTAAAATGTGAGTTTGCAAAGCTGCTTGGTAATGTGATTTTGCTATCTGATTTATACTCAACTTAATTTTGGGGTAGCAGCTACGACCCTCGCCCGCCTATACATTTCGGTCCACAATCAACATCCTGTAATCTAATATGAAGGCCGTTTAAAATTTCAACCAATTAAAATTAGACATGGTTTTACCAGCACCCTAGGAGAGACAAGCAAATTATAAACCCAAAAATCAAAACAGCATTTAAATAGATCCAAATTGTCAGATCTTCAACTAATTGAACAGTTGTACCCGAATCTTACAAGCAGCAAAAGATGTTTGCTGTTAAAAGATAATCATACACATTTTGAAGTCCCAAATGTCGACTCCATTTCTGACATCTTTGCATTTGCTGCCATCTACTGGCTGTTAAGGAAAACCAGCATAAACATTGACGTAAAGAATTCAGTCAAGCAGGGAATTTGATGCACAGCTTTGAGCAACTTACAAAAAAGCTTTTGGAGTCCAAATAAGTGATTAAGTTTTCGGTTTAATTGTTTTCAGAGACAGAAAGCAAAGTGACATAGCGGCTTTTTAATTAGGAGGCTAATTCCACAGGATTCAGTACGTGGGTCTTACACCTCTCAATTTAAACCTAAATTTGGAGCATATTTATAAAATTCATAGAGAATAAGTAGTCAATTGCAATTAAACATACTGCTTAATTTGAGTTTTGCCAATTGTGAATTACTTTGTCGACATTTGCAAGACAAGTTAAAGGTGAGTAATGGACATACATTTACAACATGGGAAAATATTAAAAAATAGCAGAATCAGGCATTTGGCCCATCGAATCTGTTCTGCCATTCAATCATGCTTGATCCTCTGCCCTCCCCCATCCTTCTTCCTGTAGTAACCTTTGATACCACATCCAATCAAGGACCCTTCAATCCCTGACAAAGTGGGGGGATGGAAACCGGCCTAGAAACCATATCCCTCGTAGGCAATACAGAATACACAATGTGGAAAGTTTTGTTGGCTGATCCTGGAGGAACAAGCAGTAAATAGAGAACAAATCAGCAAAGTAACCTCATTTTTGATTAGCTTTGTTTAGACCATTATCAGAGCAGTAGACCACTGGCTCATCAAATCTACCCAGAACTCAATTTAGTATAGTTGTAGAAAGGAACTGCACAAACAGCCATCTAGTCCATGTTGAACCACTTCAATGTCTACTCCCATCCACTTGCACCAGTACCATAGCCCTCCATCTATCTATTCAAACTTGTCTTAAATCTTTGAAATCAAGCTCACATGCACCACTTATGCTGGCAGTTCACAGCACACTCACAACCCTCAAAGTTCCCTTAACCCAATACCTCCAGTTGTCAGTGGAAAAAGTCTGCTTGCATTTATGCCATCTATACCCAATTTTGTATATCTCTATCAAAGCTCTCCTCAAATCTTCTACATTCCAAACAATAAAGTCCTAACCTATTCAATCTTTCCCTATAATTAACATCCTCCAGTCCCAGCAATATCCTTGTAAATTTTCATTGTATTCTTTCAACCTCAATTTCAACTTTCCTTTTCTGACACCAATGTAGTATCCCCACAACTCACTAAACCTAAACATAGATCTTTGGAATATGGGAGGAAGCCCTAACACTTAGAGGTTTTAGAATATAATTGCTCTAACTCTCTTGTTACTGCTTTCCCTTGTACTCTATCTACTGATCTGATGAAGTGACTTCTATGGAGGGCATGAAAATTTGTATCACTGTACTATTACATTATGTGGCAATAAATTATTTCCATTTTAGAACACATTTCTTTGGGCACGAGTATTGGGAACAAAGAGGGTATTGATGCCTGTGGAATCCTTTGCGGATATCAAGAACTTGATGTAAAATGTCAGCTACTTTTTTTTTCAAAATAATGTGGCAGTATCTATGTTCAATCAGGAGTGTAAAATGTAACTTTATGCTTCAGCCCAAAAACACTTGGATGTTGGCCTAAATTATTCACTTAAGAATTTTGATTGGGTTTTGAACACCCACTTAACACAAGTGTCAAATGTATTTTCATCATAAGTGATTAAAAAATACAAGCACCACAGGAGCCTTTTGTCATTTTATTTCAATAAGATCTGAACATTGAAATTGTAGCTCTTCACTTGAGTTCTTTGACAGCCAAACCTGGTTTAAAACAAAAACAAAATTAGAAGCTTGAAGAGATGATAAAAAATTAATATTTCACTAAAACATGCAAATATTAATGAATCATTTGACTATAAACACATTAGTGTACATTTCCTACTGCAATGGGGAAATTTAAAGTATGTCTGAACCTCAACTCCAAAGAGCCAATCTCATCCTGGCATGTTTGAGTACACTGGGCATTTTTAAAGCAGAACGCACACACTTGTATCTAAAGTCTTCCAGTAAGATGGTGGCATATTTGATCACAGTGGCTTCTACAGGGTCAACCAAAGGTGTTACTGTCCTTTTAAAACAGGGGTTCCCAATCTGGAGTCGACAAACCCCTTGGTTAATGGCAAGGGTCCATACGTTGGTGCATGGAGAACATGTGTAGTCTAACAGCAAGTGATCATCTTTTCTTGCTTGTGCAATCTCCTGTTGGACATTATTAACGTGGAATGCTGTAAGTCCAATTCATCAATTTATTGACGGATGGTATGCACAAATTGATCTTTGCACATTTACTCAAATATGTTGTCTAAACAACAAAATCTGAAATTCATATTCCAAAAGAGCATTACATTTCTTAATTGCACTTAATTCCACAGTAGCGTGACACTGTTACAGCTCGGGGAGTTCTGAAGTTCAGAGTTCAATTCCAGCGCCATTTTCCAAGGAGTCTCTGTACATCCTCCCGGTGGAATGTGAGAGATTTCCCCAGGTGCCCAAAGGCGTATCAGGTATGTTAACTGGTCGTGTAAAATTGTCCCACGGTTAGAGTAATCGGGGTTGTGGGGTTGCTGAGGCAGTGTGCCTCAGCCACACTGTGTCACTAAATAAATTGATTACACTAATTTAACCAACCCTTTTTACTTACAATGCAGTACAAAATGCATGCAGATACAACTAAATGCATACAAATGTATTGCTATTTACACAACAAAGTTTAGCTCTAGCATAGTTTCCAAATGTGACAACCAGCGAGCCTACTCTAGCAGATGCCTAACCTGTACAGTTTACAATTTGCTTACCTGGGGGCAAGGACTGTTTGAGTTTTTCAGCCTTTTCTTTGTCTGTGATGACTAGTGTGTACAGATACCTACTGCACCGTACTTTAAATTTTACATTATCTTTGTTCTTCTTGATTTTCACAGCTACAGAAAAACAAAATAGGCAAATTATTTACATAGTTGATAAAAATATTTTTACAGAAACATCATAAGTCTTGGAGTCAAGCATGTACATAGAAGACACAAGACAAATGATACTTGGCTGGGGGGCAAACAGAAACAAACCTGGCCAAATGGCAGTCCACATCCACAGTAAAAAAGCAAAACCTGCAGATGCTAGAAATGTAAAACAACAAGAAAATGCCAGAGACACTCAGCAGGCCAGCCAGCGCCTGTAGAAAGTCACTTTCAGAAAGGTATTGTTTCTCTCTTCAAATGCTGCTTCACCCAAGCCTCTCCGTTAACTATTTTTATTGCAAGTAGATGGAAACATCTAATTCAACAGAAATTCTCTGCATAACCAGTTGATTACACATCACATGCCCCTATGAGCTGCAGAACAACCAAATGGCTTACATATCTCAAATTTGCTTTCAAGCTCAGCAGCACAATTCTCAACTACCCTGTAGTTCAAAAATCTTTCTTTCTTTCTTTATAAATCTTTTTATTAATTTTAAACATAAATGAAACACGAATACAAGGTGTTTGAGAGTACGTAAATAATAGTTTAAATAGACATTCAGATATATAATAAAAATATATAACCTCCTAAACTCAGAACATTAATGAACAAAGAAGCAAAAAGAAAAAAAAAAGACCCCAAAAAAAAAGAGAAAAAAAAACCCAAAAAAACACTAACCAACATGGGCCATTGAATAATATTACGTACATATACTGTAGTGCCAATAACTCCGAACCTCCATCCAAATAATTAAGGATAATATAAGTAAGGTTTAGGAAAAGACAATTCAACTCATATGAAAATGTTGGATAAATAGTCTCCAAGTTTCTTCAAATTTAACTTAAGAACCACACTTCTAATTTTTTCTAAACTCAAACAAGAGATAGTTTGAGAAAACCACTGAAATACAGTTGGAGGATTAATTTCTTTCCAATTCAATAAAATAGATCTTCTAGCCATTAATGTAACAAATGCAATCATTCATTGAGATGAAGCGGATAAAGTTATTATCCGTCATTGGTAAACCGAAAATTGCAGTAAAAGGAAGCGGTTGGAAATTGATATTTAAAACTCTTGAAATAATACTGAAAATATCTTTCCAATAATTTTGTAAACAAGGACAAGACCAGAACATATGAGTCAATGAAGCAACATCAGAATGACATCTATCGCAGGTTGAATTAAGATGAGAATAAAATCGAGCCAGTTTATCCGTAGACATATGAGCTCTATGTACAACCTTAAATTGTATTAGGGCATGTTTAGCACAAACAGAGGACGAATTTACCAATAATAAAATCTCAATAATCAAAAATCTTAACCCTGGTTACATTAAAATAACTCAGCATCAAGAGGCCTCTGTGAAGTTATGGCATTCTCCAGCCATCAACCTGATTAATCTTAACTGCTGAGTTCTGCCAGCATTTTGTGTCTGTTTATTTATTTATTTATTTCCAGCATCTGCAGATTCACTCGTGTAATCTTAACTGCACTTCAGTTGCAAGTGCATCGTTCTCTAATCATACTTTATCCCAGCAGTCACACCAGGACCTTTGTGGCAAGACACCTTCCCAATTGGACTCAAATCCTCTTGCAATAATCAATGTACAAAGGACATGTTCACTTTCTCAATACCTTCTATTCATTTATGTTCACAGATTTGGATGGGGAGTGGGGCACACATTCCTTCGAAAACCAACATCTTTTATTGCTTTTCTTGGTTTGGTCAAGTTTATAAGCCATAAGGAAGCAAAACATCCTTTATTAAAAACTACCACAATTCATGTTCATATTTGCCTTCTGGAACTCCAATGTTTCATTACAAGATATCTTAAAGAAATTTTAAGATGCTATAAAAGAGATTAAGAGACTACTAGACAGGTACATGGAGGAATTTAAGGTGGGGGTTATATGAGAGGCAGGGTTTAAGGGTCGGCACAACATTGTGGGCTGAAGGGCCTGTACTGTGCTGTATTGTTCTATGTAAATTTTGAAAGTTACATCTAACCTACAAAGGACTGCCAGTTAATTCCCAACTGATCATACTATAGCTATACTGTGCTATACATTGCAATATAACCACATTAGAGATCTCCAGAAATCAAGTCCAAAAATCAGCAAATACAAACAGAGATTTTAAAAATTAAATGTGAACTTTCAACAATAAAATTGCAGTCATTCACGATTTACTTTGCTATCAACATAAACTGGGACTTCGTAAGATCACAGTAAATTTCAATCTATGGATTGGTAACAAATGGTAACCATTGCACTTAATACTAATTGGCTCTTCACACTGCCAGATGCAATAGGAATATTAATGAGGTTGTATGGTCCATGACACACAAACATAGTGTGGGGGGGGGGGGGGGGGGAAATCACAATAAACTTTCCAAGATCCAAGATGGCAGCACAACGCAGCTTGCAGCAGCCACTCCAGAGCTGATTATCTGTTATTTGTGAAGTGGGGTGCCGTGCACAATCATAATCGATTGAAAACGGACGTGGGAGCACAGAGGAACATCAGGAAATCTCCAGCAAGACCTTCTTTGTTGCTGCTGCTGCTGAGAGGTCCGGGACTCTGCTGGGAAGAACAGGCCCCCGGTCCTCAAGGTCACGTTGCCGATGGCCGTTGGCAGGGCCATCTTAATACGCTCAGCAGAGGATAGTGCTCGGAGAAGCAGTGCCGGAGGGGATGGTCGTCAGCTTGGAGGTTCAACGGACTCGGAGTCTGCTGCGGTCAGGTTGCTTTCGGTGTGTGCTGCGTCTGCGAGACTGAGTCGGGCGGCGCTGTGGAAGTCCATAGTGGGGGTATACTCTTCTGCCGCCGGCATGGGATGGCGAGTCTGTCGGGACCCTGGGGACTTGTGGAAACTGTGTGGTGATTTCTTTTGAACTTATAGTCCTTTAACATCTTCGGACTATTTTTACTGTGCCCATGGTGTTTTTTTAAAAATCAATTATGCTATTGTTTGCACTGTTATAACTATATGTTGCAACTATGTGGTTTTCTACAGGTCTTGTAGCTTTAGTTTTTGGTCTTGTTTTTCTCTGGTGGATTTGGAGCTCCTTTCCAGGGAACGCACTAAGACGGTAGCGCGATATTAATACGCAGCAGCCTCTCCAGACTCTGGACTGCGGATTGCCAAACGTTATATGGATTTTCTGGTGTAGTCTGTTTTGTCATATGCTTTTGTGATATCATTCTGGAGGAACATAGTCTCATTTTTTAAACTGCATTGCATTTGTGGTTTCTAAATGACAATAAAGTGAATCTGAATACGCAGAGATAAAGATGAGGAAAGGTATTCCCCCTTTCTGTCAGACAAACCAGTATCTACACCAGCCAGACTAATAAGGCTATATCAAGTACAACTAAAACATTTTCCCAGGAATAAGTGCAGAGCTCTAAGATGCACCCAAATGACATAAACAGAAAAATGCTAGTTATTTGACCAGCCAAACCTAGAGAAAAACTTCATATCACATAAGAATAGGAGCAAGACATCTAACTTATAACATTCTAGTCGTACCAAGACCAGCACAATACAGTCACCTTTTTCCATGCTAACAATTTAAAATTAGCTGAGCACCAAATGCCAGTTGCAACGAGAATTCAAAAGTTCTACAGTGCTGTGCATATAGAAATTTTGAAAATCAGTCATAAAGATTTAATTCTAAATTATCAAAAACTTCATCCCCTTGTTTCAGTCACCAAACACTAGAACCTTCCCATTCTCAACATTGCAGGAAATTCATCTATAGCTTATGCCATCTTCCCTTGCTATTATAACTTCAGTTTAGTTTCAGCTCTAACATCACTTATTTGCAATTCCTCAAAACATTCCACCTAGCCAGGATAATGGTCACAACCATGATCCTTCATTTCACAACCTTTATTTCACTCATCACATTTTACAACTCCTGTTTGGCCAATTTCCATGGTAGGTCAATAGATTGTTCAGTTCTGGGAGAAAGGAACTGACGTGGGTTCAATTCCTCTGTGGATTTTTTCACTTTTTTTCCCATTGTTGAGTGGGTAGCCTCTGTGGGCTCCAATCTCCTCCCACATCCCAAATATCTGCAGTAGATCAATTGGACACAGAATTATTCCTAGGTGGTGATAATATCTGCTGAGAACTGATGGAATGCGGAGCTGCCACAACTGGGCTAAAAAGCACTGGCCCTGATCTGTCCCAATCAACTACGATCTACTGTATTCTGCTTTTCTTTCACCCTTTTATCACATTTGTTTCCTGGAATTTAATTTTGAATAAATTATTTTAAATTCACTTACATTTTGCATCCTTTCTTCTTGCTGTTAGCAAGAAATCTTTGATTTCACAAATATGACGAGGCTGTTGGAATACAAATAGAAAAATTAATATTGAAGATTTCATGTAAAATGCACCAGTTAGAATAAGGTGCTAAAAGATTTAAAGAATCATCTAGAGTCACTCTCCAGATGCCTATTCAGGACAAAATTTTCATTTCATTTCATTTTTCAATCTTTTTATTGATTTTCAAATAAAGAATATACAAATTAGAGGAGTTTAACAAATAGATAATATAAGACATATAAACAGCAATAATAAAAACAGGAAGTATATAATGTCAAAATCAAATAGGTAAAATATTATGCTGTTATATATACAATGGTCAAAATAAAAAACAACTCCTCATAGCAATCGAAAAAAAAATTGAAATTATATTGATAAAAGAAAAAAAAACACCCCACTAACTAACCTGAAACAAAAAAAACAGAAAGGGAAAAAAAAAATTGGGCAGTCCAATTGAGGATAAAATTTTAAAAAGAGAAGAAATCAGTCATCTCCGAACCTTTATGGATAAGGATTTTCCCCCAGAGAGAATAAAGAAAAATAAATTAATAAAAATAAATTAAATCACATGAAAATATTGAATAAAGGGTCGCCAGACTTGTTCAAAATTAAAGGATGTATCAAATGTCTGGCTTCTAATTTTCTCCAAGCTTAGACATGACATAATGGAGGAGAGCCAATAAAAAACAGTAGGCGGGTTAGATTCTTCCCAGTGTAGCAAAATAGCTCTCCGAGCCAGGAAAGTTGAAAAAACTATCACAAGTTGGGCAGAAGCAGACATTTTGCTTGCTTCCTCTGGAATAATCCCAAAAATTGCTGTAAGTGGATTTGGTCGAACATCCATATAATAGATAATAGATCATATTTAGATATTATCTAAATATTTAGATAAGACTTTAGATAATATACCAAACACATCCCTCCAAAAATTGCTTAAACTTACACATGACCAAAACATGAGTTAGAGTAGCCACTTCTGCGTTATATCTGTCACAAATAGGGCTTATATTAGGAAAAATACGCGCCAATTTATCGTTGGACATATGGACCGTGTATTACCTTAAACTGAATTAAGACATGGTGTGTGCAGATAGATGAATTATTAACTAAATAATAAATTTTACTCCATTGATTACCTGAAAGTGAATGCTGAAGTTCTACTTCCCAGGTGCGTTTAACCCTATCATTAGGCGACATGCGAGCATTCATTAACTGTTTATAAATGATAGCTATTAATCGTTTTTGAAAAGGTTTAAACTGAAAAATAATATAAGCCAAATTTAAAGAGCAGGCTGAGCGGTAATTCGGTAAAAAGTCACGTAAAAAATTCCTAACCTGTAAATATCTGAAAAAATGTGTATTGGGGATATCATACTTATGACAAAATTTTTAAATCAGATCTTATTATTGTGACGTCAGATAATAAATAAATCAGTGATTTGACAAAAAACAATATTGACCATTATGAAGTTACATGAACCACCAAAACAATCAAACAGCAAACTTTATAGATCTGTGAGAAGCAATAATGCCATTAATTTTTTTTACCTAACATCTTAAACACAAATCACAGAAAAGTAATCAAGCCAAAAAAATGATAAACCTGTAAATGTACAATTGGTGCAGGAGACTTAATAAAACTCCACAAAGAATCCCTCCAGGAGCTTACGTGTATTGCAAGTGAATGATCCAAGGTGACTGCCAGTGATGAAATGTGTGCTTCAGGTCAATGTTGGTGAAATGTGTGTGGGGAAGGGTATAGGACAAGATGACAACTTAAGGCAACTTGAAGTATGTGTCAATTTAGACCACAGAAAGAAGTGAGAAGGATAATCATAGTTTTGGATAAGTTCAATTTTATGGAGTGTAGACTATGAAAAGGCAGTTGTTAAGACTGCATTAAAAATTAGCCCTTGACTTAACAAAAGCATGAATGATGACAGATGACGTGGCTGGGTCTCTGCAGAAAAAATAAAGGCATGTTTTGATCAAATAGTAAAAAAAAGGCTAAAAGACAAAAACAAAATGCTGAAAAATCTCAAGATGCACCTGTGGATAATGAAACTAGATGTTTCAGGCTAAGGACCCCTCCTCAGAAAGTTACAAAATCTTCAAGCTCAAAGAAGGTGGATGGAATTTGTAGCAAATGTTTGCTCCACCTTTTCTCAAGACTGGAGAATACTCCAGCTCACTAATAACTAAGACAAGAATGTGTATTGTCAGGGAAGTTGGTAGAAGCATGTTAAAAGGCACCTGGATAGACACATTAACAGGCTTGGCAAAAATCAAGGGTTCACAACCTTTTTTTTATGCCATAGACCAATACCATTAAGCGGGGGTACATTAACCCCAGATTGGGAGCCCCTGGTACAAATACAGACCTTATGTAGACAGATGGGATTAGTTTGTTTGGCATCATTAGCACAGACAACATGTAAAGGACCTGTTTTGGTTCTACAACTAAAAACTGTACTCATTTGCATACTGGCAGCAGAAAGCCAAGCTACCATCAACAATCACTCGGAAAGCACTGAAAGCCTTCTGTTGGAAAGAAAATGACAAGTGAAATTCAGCACTTTCACATTAATGCCATACCTTCCAGCCGCACTTTTCATTGACGAGAAACACATTAAAATTTTCTGGTCTCCTTCAATGATCACAATGATCACAATATCATTTCACAATGATAAAAAAACAGCTAATCACGAACCCTTGAGCAGCTAAATGGAGCAAGTGACACAGGCAGGAGTCAATCAGGCCAGCTCATCCCATAATATTTTCTCTCACCATATTGTGCCTACTTAGGGGAGAGTTCTGCAAGTGTTCAGCCAGGAAGCTAAATCCAATGTGGATTCAAACCATCTTGAGGCACACGGGACTACAGCATTCACAGTGCGGCTACTCAATGCAGGAAGCAGCAACAGCCACCAGTTGTAGCCTTTGAATGTTTTGGAGGGATCATTCTCCAAAATTTGAACTGAACACAGAGATTCACCTCCATCTTGCATCTGCTCCACAACACCAAAGTACAAACATATCCTGGTCAAGTCCTGTCGACATGTCATTTTTCTTAAAACACCTTTCTCCATTTTTCTGAGCATAATTTTGAGGCTTACCTCAAAATTCTGTTTTCTGTGAGAGCAGAGCTAATCTGATCTAATGGGGAAAAATGGTTGAAGCACCATTCCCCCCTCCCCATTAGATGGAGCAAATGAAATAAATCAACTTCATTTGCCCCATCACTGAAACATTCCCACAAGTTATGGATGTGCTTTCATGGACTCTCAATATTTTTTTTGTCTTTTGCACATTGATGATTCGTCTGTCCTGATGGGTGCAGTCATTCATTGGTTCTATTGTTTCTTGTTTTTACTATGAATAGCTGCAAAAGAAACAATCTCAGGGTTGGATATGGTGACATATGTATAACCAACAATGACAACACTTCAGAACCAAGGTCAACCAAACTCCAGTCCAAATGGGATATGCAAATATCGCATTTGTGCACATAGGTTCTAAAGTTCTAAAATACCACTCTCCAAACCATATGAAATCAGGCCTCGTGCTCAACATCCTCAGCCAACATGCTCCTACTGCAACAGCCGGCCTTCCAGTTTTCTGCAAAAACGTCCCAAATTTTAAAAACACACTCTTTGGTGAAGGCAGACATCAATGAAATTCACTAGTTTAATGGGCAGCAGTCATCCCTACTCTTCTATATGCACCCGAGAGCTGCACGACCTAAAACAGCGATCTTTAGGCATTAGAAAAGTAGCATCCAAGCTGTGTTCACAAAAACCAAATCACATCACTGGATTCCTGAGGCAGAAAGAGAAAGATTCAAGAATATACTCAAAGCTTCCTTCAGTACATGTCCAATGACTCCTGGAAATCTCTGCCCTGCAACCACTTAGAAGGGGAAAAGAAACAAGTCAGGCTGATTTGGGAACACAAGATGTATAATAGGAGTGTGTAAAGGTAGTTAGCAGACAGAAGGGACTTTTGGCCTAACTTGCCTATCCTTTGGTGCTTACTTGATTTGGCCCTCATTAGCCTGCTTTTGGCCCAAATCCCTCTTTACCTTTTTATCCATTTTTGTCTAAATGCACTTTAAACATTGTAATTATGCCTCCCTCCACTACTAACACTTCATTCCATATGCCAAACCCCCTTCAGACCCCATCTCACCCATCTCAAGAAAACAGTGCCAGCCCAACTCCTCATAATAAAGCCCTCCAGTCCAGGCAACAACACAATCTTTTCTTGCTTAATCCTTCCTATAGATAGATAAATAACTTTATTCATCCCCAAGGGGAAATTCAACATTTCTCCAGTGTCCCATACACTTATTGTAGCAAAACTAATTACATACAGTATTTAACTCAGTATAAATATATGCATCTAAAAATCACCCTCCCAAAAAGCATTAATAAATTGCTTTTAAAAAGTTCTTAAATAGTTTACTAAAGTGCATTGAGTGGTAATTTAAGCTCAGTCCTAACCCCGGCACTTTAACATGTCTTGCCCCTTGGTGGTTGAATTGTAGAGCGACCAAACTTTACAATACCCCAGATCAGTCTCACCAATGCCATGTACAGCTGTGATGTGACAACCCAACTGCTGTACTCAATGCCCTGCTGAAAGAATATTCACCACCTTCCCTACCCTGTGTTGCCATATGAAGGAAACACTGTATTCATAACCTCAATTCTCCCTGATCTGCAACACCCCCTCCCTTGACCCCTTCCATACATGTTCCGCCCTCATTTAACTTTCCTAAATGTTATCTTTATGCTTGTTGTTGAGTGCCATCATCTCATGGCTACCCCATGGATACTGTAGTTGTCCATATGATTTTTGTTGTAAGGTACAGAAGTAGATTACCAGGCATTTCCTTCATGCAGATACTATGGCCACACAGGTTGGGACCTGGCCAGATTCAAACTCAGGACTATCCACCTTGAGGTCCAATGCTGATGCCAGTACACCACCAGTTATCCCAGTTAAATTCCACCTGTGCCATTCCTTGGCCATCTTTCCCTCTTGACCTAGATTCTGTTCAAACTTGAAAAGTTCAAAGTAAATTTATTACTAAGGTACTTGTATATCACCATATCCAACCCAGGGATTTGTTTCCCTGCAGGCATTCACAGTAGAACAAAGAATTACAATAAAATCAATGAAAAATTACACACAAAGACTCACAACCAATGTTACAAGACTAAAACTGTGCAAATACAAAAATAAGTAATAACGAGAATTGAGTCCTTGAATCCATGAAAGCAAGTCCATGGGCTGAGTTCAGGTCAGTACAGCGTTGAGGTGAGTGAAGTTATCTACACTGGTTCAGGAGTATGACGGTTGAAGGATTATAACTGTTCCTGAACCAGGTGGCATGGGACCTCAAGGCTTCTGTACATCCTTCCCGATGACAGCAGTGAGAAGAGCAGCATATCCTGGATGGAAACTTGGATACCATTCTTCACTGTTCACTTCAGCACCAACTCTTGTGTCACCTGCAAACTACATCTACATTCTTATCCAACAAGGGACCCAGCAAACACACACACAGCAGGCCTCAAATTAAAACAGCGCTCCAACACCACCCTCTAACTGCAACTAACCACCTCACTCTGGACCAAGTTACCATGCAAAAGTTAATGCACAACTTCACACTGAAGAATGACACTGCTGCAAAAAAAAATCCACCCCACTTGCCGGATCACCTTTTATCTCATTCGTGAAATGACCTGCTCTCATATTAGATTCATTAGCAACCTCAGCAGCCAAAAAACCCGAGTGGAAGCACAACATAATCAATTCATAAGTGTAGCTTAGGGAAGCATGCCATATGCACAAGCCAATCCGAACAGGAGCTATGCAGATATCGACCTTGCATGAACATTACTGTGCAAAGCGTATCAGCACCATTTTAACATATTTTCACTGAGCTTCATTTCCAGCAGGTTCATGGACAGCTTCTCTCCTGCTGTCATATAGATCCTTTGTACACTTCTCAATCTACCTCATACTGGTTTTTGCATCTTTTTAAATCCACCTGCACTGCACTCTCATTAATTATAAAACCATATTCTCCGTTCCCATATTGCCTCTCCATGGTACGACCTCGCTGCCTGAAGAGCTTGTAGCATCTGGCAGTACACGTGACAATTACAAAGCAATTCCAACGCATCTCCAAGAGAACACCACATCTCAAGCTGCTCAGTGGTCGTTTCCTCTATCACCGTCTGAAACTGGAACTTTCGGGAGAAACCTATTCCCTTCATTTTCAATATGCAGAGCCAGTAGGCCTCCATCATGCACTACAACCTTTACATAACAAGACTAACACATACAGAATGCACCCAGCGGGTCAGCGTCAGCTTTTGATTTACAATCCGTAAAAGTGTCAGATGCAAGTTGACAACTGCGTTTTTCAAAGTACGTTATAAAACCTTCCTCGGGAAGAAAGTCGATTTTATTCACGAATGGCATGATATTATCTACTCTGCTCTCTACATCAGGAAGGCCATGGAACGCATGTCTGACACAGGGGAGTAGAGAACCAAATGGCGATTTAATGCTTTTCTTAAGTTTAGATTATTTGGAGGTAAGGGAGGCGACTTACCATGGTGACGGCGGATCCAGCGGTGGAGGTACGGCACCTGGAAAAGTAAAACAAACCGGACACTGAGTCAATGGCTCCAAGTTATAAACCTGCCGCGACCGGGGTGGCCGCTGCCCCTACCCGGCGCCCTGTGAGTGAGGATGGCCACGGATGAGATCCGCCCGCCGCTGAAGTCCTACCTGAAGCTGAGCGGCGACCGAGAGGAAGACGGAGAGAAGGCCCGCCCTACATCCGGGAATTAACAGCGCGACGACGGCTCCCGCACAGGGTCCAAACGCACGGCGACTCTCACAACGAAAAACTCGATATGAGGATCACTGCCTTGTCTACATATTCAAAGTTAAAATTTCAAGTTAAATTTTTTACCAAAGTACATATATGTCTCCATATACAACCCTGAGATTCGTTTACGTGTGGACATACTCAGAAAATCCAGGAAACATGATAGAAATATGAAAGACTGCACCCAACAAAATGGACACACACCCAATGTGCAAAAGACAACAAACTGTGAAAATACAAAAGAAAAATAATGATGATAAAAATAAATCAGCAATAAATATCGAGAACATCATGAGATAAAGCGTCCTTGAAAGTGAGTCCATAAGTTGTGGGAACAGTTCAGTGATGGAGCGAGTGAGGTTATCCCCTCTGGTTCAAGCACCTGAGGGGTAATAGTTTTTCCTGAACCTGGTTGTGCAGGTCCTGAGGCTCCTGCACCTACTTCCTGGTGGTGGCAGTGAGAAGTGAGCATTGCCTGTATGGTTGGGGGTCCTTGATGGTGGATGCCACTTTCCTGTGATGATGCTTTGCTCATAATGGACTGGGCTGTGTCCACTACTTTTTATAGAACTTTCCACTCAAGGCCATTGGTGTTTCTGTCCCAGGCCATGATGCAACCAGTCAATATACTTTCTACCGCACATCTATATAAGTTTGTCAAAAGTTTTAGGTGTCATGCCAAAACCTTGCAAACTTCTAAGAAAGTGGAGGTGTTGCCGTGCTTTCTTTGTAATTGCCCTTATCTGCTGGACGCTCTGAAATGATAACAGCAAGGAATTTTAAGTTTCTGGTCCTCTCCACCTCCGAACCCCAGCGAGGACTAGCTCATGTACCTCTGGCCTCCTCCTCCTGAAGATGGTAATCAGCTCTTTGATCTTGCTGACATTGAGTGAGAGGTTGTTGTTATGGCACCACTCAGCCAGATTTTCAATCCCCCTCCTGTATGCCGATTTGTCACCACTTTTGATTCAGCCAGTGACAGTGGGGTCATCAGCAATCTTAAATATAGCATTGGAGGTGCATTTAGCCTCACAGAGATGTTATAAGTGAGTAGAACAAGAGGCTAAGCACACAGCCTTGTGGTGCACCTGTGCTGATGGAGATTGGGGAATTGAATCAACTTTATTACTAATTTCTTCATATACACTAAGAGTAAAAATCTTTACAGTACGTCTCTGTCTAAGTGTGCAATTTATATTAATTTATAATAAATAGTATGGACAGTCAATATAAGATAGAAATACAGTTGTATCAGCAAGAATCAGAATCAGGTTTATTATCACCGGCATGTGATGTGAAATTTGTTAACTTAGCCGCAGCAGTTCAATGCAATATATAATATAGAAAAAAGTAATAATAATAAATAAGTAAATCAATTACAGTATACATATATTGAACAGATTAAAAATCGTGCAAAAAACAGAAATACTGTATATTAAGAAAGTGAGGTAGTGTTCAAGGGTTCAATGTCCATCTAGGAATAAGATGGCAGAGAGGAAGAAGCTATTCCTGAATTGCTGAGTGTGTGCCTTCAGGCTTCTGTACCCCCACCTGATGGTAACAGTGAGAAAAGGGCATGCCCTGGGTGCTGGAGGACCTTAATAATGGATGCTGCCTTTTTGAGACACCACTCCCCGAAGACGTACTGGGTACTTTGAAGGCTAGTACCCAAGATGGAGCGGACTAAATTTCCAACCCTCTACAGCTTCTTTTGGTTTAAATTAATCAGTCTGATGGCCTGGTGGAAGAAGCTGTCCCGGAGCCTGTCGGTCCTGGCTTTTATGCTGTGGTACTGTTTCCCGGATGGTGGCAGCTGGAACAGTTTGTGGTTGGGGTGACTCGGGTCTCCAGTGTTCCTTTGGGCCCTTTTTACACACCTGTCTTTGTAAATGTCTTGAATAGTGGGAAGTCAGCATTTGCAGATGTGCTGGGCTATCCGCACCACTCTCTGCAGAGCCCTGCGATTGATGGAAGTACAATTCCCATACCAGGCAGTGATGCAGACAGTCAGGATGCTCTCAATCATGCCCCTGTAGAAAGTTCTTAGGATTTGGGGCCCATACCAAACTTCTTCAACCATCTGAGGTGAAAGAGGTGATGTTGTGCCTTTTTTACCACACAGCCGGTACGTACAGACCATGTGAGATCCTCAGTGATGACAGTACGGGTTAACTTGCCTCCATTCTTCCTGTAGTCCACAACCAGCTCCTTTGCTTTTACGACACTGAGGGAGAGATTGTTTTCCTGATACCACTGTGTCAGGGTGATGACCTCTTTACTGCAGGCTGCCTCATTATTATTTGAAATTAGGTCAATCAGTGTAGTGTTGTCAGCAAATTTAGTTAGCAGATTGAAGCTGTGGGTGGCGACACAGTCATGGGTATACAGAGAGCAAAGGAGGGGGCATCTGTGTTGAGGGTCAGAGGGGTGGAGGTGAGGGAGCCCACTCTTTCCACCTGCTGGCTATCTGACAGGAAGTCCAGGATCCAGCTACACAAGGCAGGGTGAAGGCCGAGGTCTCTGAGCTTCTTGACGAGCCTGGAAGGAATTATGGTGTTGAATGCTGAACTGTAATCCAAGAACACCATTCTCACATAAGCATCCTTCTTATGAAGGAGATGCTGTTGCCAACCTGAACCGACTGGGGTCTGCAAGTGAGGAGTTTGAGATTCCAATTGCACAAGGATGTATTCAGTTAAAGGTCGTGAAGTTTGTTGATTGGTTTTGAGGGGATGATAATACTGAATGCCAATCTGTATCTGATAAAGTGCATCCTGATGTATGGACATTTCTAAAGAGGTACAAGAGACTGCAGACGGAATCTAGAACAACAAACAATATGCTGGAGATTGAGCAGATCGAGCAGCAAAATCATAAACATAAGAAATTCTGCAGATGCTAGAAATCCAGAGCAACACACATACACACACACACTCACAAAATGCTGGAGGAACTCAGCAGGTCAGACAGCATCTATGGTTGAAAAGAAATTGTCAATGTTTTAGGCCGAGACCCAGCGTCAGAGTCCTGATGGAGACACAGGAGCCTACAAGTCCTGGAAATCTGGAGAAACACATCACAACTGGCCTTCTACCTGCTCCGGATCTTTTCATTTCTAACTGCCAATGGGACATGAACTGTCAACTACTTTCTCCAGCTCTAACCTCACCCCCTCTGAACACACCACTCTCTATTCTCTCCGCAATAATCCCAACGTCACCATCACACCCACAGACAAAGGACTGTGCTGTTGTAGTCTGGCAGGTTGATCTCCACTAGCCAGGGCCAAACAGTAGCCATCAGACTGCCCTAATTTACCCCTCAACTAGGACACCACAGAGAAGTATCAAGACACTTCTCCTGCACAATGGCCAACTTAATTACTTCCAGAGATCGCCCCACTAAAGACTCCAGCTTCATTGATCCCCAGAGCTGCACTGTCCATTTCTACCTTCTACCCAAGATCCACCAAACAATTTGCCTTGTTTGGCCCATTGCTTCCACCTGCTTCTGCCCCACTAAACTTGTGTCTTCGTATCTCAAATATTTTATCCCCTGTGGTTCAGTCCCTTCCCACTTACGTTGGTGACACTTTGCATACTCTCCACTATTTCAATAACTTTCCCGCCTTATCCGGTTCTTGTTCGCCATGGACATCAGTCCTGTACACTTCTATCCCCTGTCAGGAAGACCTCACTTCTTTCTTGATAACAGACATAACCACTTTCCTTCCACCACCGTTCTCCTCTACCTGGCAGAACTGGTATTTAATCTTAACAGCTTCTCTTTTGGCTCCTCCCGCTCTCTTCAGACCAAAGGTGCAGCCCTGGGCACTCGCATGGGCCCCAGTTATGCCTGACTTTTCATTGGATATGTGAAACAATCCCTTTCCAAACCCACACTATGATGCTCCTGAACTCTTCTTCCACCACATCAGTGTCACCGACACTCACTCTGCCCTTTAATCCATCTGGTTCATCTCGCCATCTACAAAGAAAGTTTACCAACTAACATCTTTTACAAACTCACTGACTCCCACAGTTACCTTGACAACTTTCACACCCTGTCACTTGCAAAGATGCTATTTTCTTCCCTCAGTTCATCTGTTTCTTTCACATCTGTTCTCATGATGTCCTCGTTTTACTCTCCACTGCGATCAATGCAGCCATTGCCCACATACCTTCCATTTCCTGCACATCTGCCTTCACCCCTTATCCCTCAACATAACCAGGATAGGGTTCCCTTTCTCCTCACCTACCACACCACGAGCCTCCGTATCCAACATATCATTCTCTACAGCCTCCACTGTCTCCAACAGGATCCCACTACCAGGCACACTTTCCCCCTTGCCATCCCCCTCTGCTTTTCACAGGGATCACTCTGTCTGTGACTCTCTTGTCCACTCAACACTCCTCACCAATTCCCTTCCAACTGTCCCAAATGTTACCTCTGCCCCTACGCCTCCTCCCTCACCACCATTTAGGGTCCTTCCAAGTGAGGCAGTACTTCATTGGTGATTCTGTGGGTGTCCTTTAATGCATTCAGTGCTCCCATTGCAACCTCCCCTCCATCGATGATACCTGACACGGACTGGGGGAACCACTTCATCGAGCACCTTTGTTCCATCCTCTGTAGTAGCCTGGATCAGCCATTTCAATTCCACTTCACATTCCCACACCGACAAGTCTGGCCATGGCTTCTTCTGCTGCAAATTGAAGCCAGATGCAGGACAGAGGGACAGCCCCTCATAATTCTGTACTCTGACGACATCGAAGTAAGTGGCAGAGTGTTGTAAAATTAGTCAGCTCCATCCTGGGTATGATGTATCCAAGACATCTTCAAGGAGTGGTCCCTCAGGAAAGTGGTGTCCATCATTAAGGACCCCCATCACCTAGGACATGCCCTCTTCTCACTGTTACCATCAGGGAGAAGGTACAGGAGCCTGAAGGCACACACTCATTGATTCAGGTATAGCTTTTTCCCCTCTGCCATCCAATTTCTGAATGGACACTGGACCCATGAACACTACCTCAATACTTTATTTATTTCTGTTTTTGCACTACCTATTTTAACTATTTAATAAATGTATATATAATTACTATAATTCTGTTTTTTCTATATATATATATATATAATTTATTGCAAAAGCTAACCGATTTCTCTACATATACTAGTGATATTAAACCTGATTCTGATCAACACCAATTAAAGATACACAGTCATAGAAGAGTACAGCACAGAAGCCTGCTCTTCGGCCCATCTGGTCCATGCTAAGGCGTTTAAACTGCCGTAATCACATCAACGTGCACTGAGATCATGGCCCTCCATACCCCTACCATACATCTATCCTTCCAAACTTCTCTTAAATGTTGAAATTGATCTCGTAAGCACCACTTGAACTGGCAGCTTGTTCCACATTCCAATAACCCTCTGAGTGAAGAGGTTTCCCCTCATGTTCCTCTTAAACTTTTCACCTTTCATCCTTAATACATGATCTCTAGTTGTAGTCTCACCCAAACTCAGTGGAAAAAGCCTACTTGCATTTACCCTATTTCTATTCCTCATCATTTTCTATACCTCTATCAAATCTCCTCTCAATCTTCTACGTTCCAAGGAATGAAGACTTATTCAGTCCTCCAGACTCAGCATTTTCTTTGACCTCTTTCAATCTTATTTACATCTTTCCTGTAGGTAGTTGACCAAAACTGTAGACAATACTCCAAATTAGGCCTCAACGATGTCTTATACCACTTCAACATCACATCCCACCTCCTGTACTCAATACTTTGATATATGAAGACCAATGTGCTGATACCTATCTTCACAACCCTATCAACTTGTGACGCCACTTTCAATGAATTATGGATCTGTATTCCCAGCTCCCTTTGTTCTACCTCACTTCTGAGTGCGCTACTGTTCACCGTGTAGACCTGCCCTGGTTGGTCCAACTGATGTGCAACACCTCACACTTCTCTGCATTAAATTCCATCTGCCATTTCTCAGGTGATCCATATCCCGCTGCAAGCCATGACAGTCTTCCTCGGTGACCACTACACACACACCCCCCCCATCTCGGTGTCATCTGGACATTTTGCTGATCCAGTTAACCGCATTATCATCCAAATTGTTGTTATAGATGACAAAAAAAAACAATTTCTCTTCCAGGAACCACTCCCCCTCTACCCCCCACCCCCCCCCCCCCCGCTTTGTGTTTTCCATTATTCCTCAGGCCCCAATACCCATTCTGTTTTCCCTCACCACACTCACAATTTACCCATCACTCACATCTTCCACCCTCTAATTCCTCACCTCCTTCCACTATCTCCTCCTATCAGTTTCTACTTTTTCAGCCCTTTGCCTCTTCACCTAGCACCTCCCAGCTTCTCACAACATTCCCACATCTCTCACCCTTCAACCTTCCCATTTTCCTCCTTTTACTTTGATTCATCTATCACCTACCTGCTTTTTGCTCTTGCCCTTCCCAAAACTCTTTTATTGTGGCTTCTGCCTTCTTTCTTTCCAATCCTGATTAAGGCTCTTGGCTCGAAGTGTCAACTGTTTTAACCCCTCCATTGATTGTGCTTGACCTGCAGAGTTCCTTCAGCAATTTTGTGTGTTCCTCCAGATTTCAAGCACCTGTAGTCCTTGTGCATCCAGCAAACTGTGTTGCATCCTTTCTTCCTTCAGCTGTTCAATCTGCCTTGTTGCATGTGAACACTCTGTGGCGGCTCATTTCCTAGCGTATCCGAACCGACTCACAATTAGATAGCCTACGGGGGTTTGCGAGCACAGAGCTTTGGAGCCTCTTCGCCATGGGGGGCCGGTTGACAGAGGCTTAAAAGTGAGGCTGAAGTTTTCGAATAAAGTTTTTTCCTTCGACTGCAGTTACCGACTCCGTGTCGTAATTTTAGCGCTGCGTGTAGCACACCGCTACAATTGGTGACCCCGACGGTCCAAACGATTTTTGGACCAGAAATGACCGACGCCGCCTCTGTTCATGCGGTTTCGTTGAAACTGCCGGGTTTCTGGACACAGCGCCCGGACCTATGGTTCCAGCAAGCCGAAGCCCAATTCCACGTTCGCCGGATCACCTCAGAAGACACCCGCTACTACTACGTGGTGGGCTTCCTCGACCAGGACACAGCTGCCCAGGTCACGGAGTTCGTACAGTCGCCCCCGGCAGACGGCAAGTACACGGAATTCAAAGCCCTGCTCCTCAGGACTTTCGGACTCTCACGGCGCGAGCGGGCTGCCCGTTTACTGCACCTGGATGGCTTGGGCGACAGACCTCCATCGGCTTTAATGAATGAGATGTTGTCTCTGGCCGAGGGACACACAGGCCTCATGTTTGAGCAGGCATTCCTGGAGCAGCTGCCCGAGGACATACGCCTGCTGCTGTCCGACGCGGATTTCAGTGACCCCCGGAAGGTGGCAGCCCGGGCGGACTTGCTGTGGAACGCCAAAAAGGTGAGCGGGGCATCCATCGCACAGATCTCCCAGCCACGCTCCCGGCAGCAAACCAGTCCAGGCCCGGCCGCAGAGCCCACTAACCCCCGGCCCAATGAACACTGGTGCTTCTACCACCAGCGGTGGGGCGCAGAAGCCCGCCGTTGCCGCCCGCCCTGCAAGTTCCCGGGAAACGCCAGGGCCAGCCGCCACTGATGGCTACGGCGGCTGGCCATCAGGATAGCCTCCTGTATGTGTGGGATAGAAGGTCGGGACGCCGGTTTTTGGTCGATACTGGGGCTGAGATCAGCGTTTTACCTCCGACGAGTTACGACACCCGCAGCAGGGCACCGGGTCCCCCCCTGAGGGCCGTGAATGGCAGCACAGTAAGGACCTATGGCACCCGTCAGGTGCAGCTACTGTTCGGCCCCAGCCAGTTCACGTGGGACTTCACACTGGCCGCCGTAGCCCAACCGCTTCTGGGTGCGGATTTTTTGCGAGCTCACAGCCTGCTGGTTGACCTGCCCAGGAAGAGACTGGTACACGCCGAGACCTTTCAGACGTTCTCCCTGGGCGCGGCCCAGTTGCCAGCCCCTCACCTCGGCTCCATCACGCTGTCCGACAACGACTTCACCAGGGTCCTGGCGGAGTTCCCATCGGTTCTGGCACCGCAGTTCACAGCAGCCATGCCCAGGCACGGCGTACAGCACCACATCCCGACACAGGGACCACCCCTCCATGCCCGTGCTCGGCGGCTTCCCCCGGACAAGCTCCGACTGGCGAAGGAGGAGTTCCAGAGAATGGAGGAATTGGGGATCATCTGGCGGTCCGACAGCCCCTGGGCTTCCCCCCTGCACATGGTGCCCAAAGCGACGGGGGGCTGGAGACCGTGCGGCGACTACCGCAGGCTGAATGAGGCTACCACACCGGACCGCTACCCTGTGCCGCACATTCAGGACTTTGCGGCAAACCTGCACGGCGCCCAGATCTTCTCCAAGGTCGACCTTGTCCGAGGGTACCATCAAATCCCGATGCATCCTGACGACGTCCCCAAAACGGCTCTCATCACCCCGTTTGGCCTCTTCGAGTTCCTCCGCATGCCGTTCGGCCTGAAGAATGCCGCACAGACGTTCCAGCGGTTAATGGACGCGGTGGGACGGGACCTGGACTTCGCGTTCATCTATTTGGATGACATCCTCATAGCCAGCGGCAGTCGTCAGGAGCATCTGTCCCACCTCCGTCAACTCTGCGCCCGACTGAGTGAGTACGGTCTTACAATCAACCCTGCCAAATGCCAGTTCGGACTTGATACCATTGACTTCCTAGGCCACAGGATTACTAAAGACGGGGCAACCCCTCTGCCCGCTAAGGTAGATACGGTCCGCCACTTCCCCCGACCCACCACGATCAAAGGCCTTCAGGAATTCGTAGGTATGGTCAATTTCTACCGCCGCTTCCTCCCTTCAGCTGCCCGGATCATGCGCCCCCTGTTCGCCCTGATGTCGGGTCCGAGCAAGAACATTACCTGGGACGAGGAGTCCGCCGCCGCTTTCGTTCAAACGAAGGAAGCTTTGGCTGACGCCGCAATGCTAGTACATCCCAGAATGGACACCCCTACCGCCCTCACAGTGGACGCATCAAACACGGCAGTCGGTGGGGTGCTGGAGCAGCTCATCGCAGGTCGCTGGCAACCCCTGGCATTTTTCAGCAAGCACCTGCGGCCACCCGAGCTCAAGTACAGTGCTTTTGACCGGGAACTGTTGGCGCTCTACCTGGCAATCCGGCATTTCAGGTACTTCCTAGAAGGTCGGCCCTTCACCGCGTTCACGGACCACAAACCGCTTACCTTTGCGTTTACGAAAGCATCCGACCCCTGGTCATCCCGCCAGCAACGCCACCTGTCCTACATCTCTGAATACACAACGGATGTCCGGCACGTCTCGGGTAAGGACAATGTCGTGGCGGATGCGCTCTCTCGCCCTACCGTTCATGCCCTTTCCCAAGGGGTAGACTTTGAGGCACTGGCAGAGGCACAGCAGGTAGATGAGGAGATTCCGAGTTACAGAACCACAGTCTCCGGTTTGCAGCTCCAGGACCTCCCCGTAGGCCCGGGTGTGAGGACCCTACTCTGTGACGTCGCCACCGGCCAGCCCCGTCCGGTCGTCCCCGCAGCCTGGCGGCGACGTGTTTTCGACTCCATTCATAACTTGGCGCATCCCTCCATCCGGACAACTGTCCGGATGGTTTCCAGCAGGTTCGTTTGGCACGGACTCCGCAAACAGGTCAGTGAATGGGCCAGAACGTGCATGCACTGCCAGACGGCCAAGGTTCAGCGGCACACCAAAGCCCCACCGCAGCAGTTCCATCCTGCCCACCGGCGTTTCGACCACATTCATGTGGATATCGTGGGCTCCCTGCCAGTGTCGCGCGGAGCGCGTTACCTCCTGACTATCGTGGACCGGTTCACAAGATGGCCAGAGGCGGTCCCGCTCACCGACACCACCTCCGAATCTTGCGCCCGAGCCCTGCTCGCCACCTGGATATCCCGCTTTGGTGTACCAGCCCACATTACCTCCGACAGAGGCGCCCAGTTCACCTCCAGCCTGTGGTCAGCTATGGCCAGCCTTTTGGGGACTCAGCTGCACCACACCACTGCCTACCACCCACAGTCGAACGGGCTAGTGGAGCGTTTCCACCGTCACCTGAAGTCGGCCCTCATGGCCCGCCTGCGAGGAGCCAACTGGGCGGACGAGCTTCCCTGGGTCCTTCTCGGCATCCGCACAGCGCCCAAGGACGACCTGCACGCCTCGTCGGCCGAGTTGGTATACGGCGCGCCCCTGGCCGTCCCCGGGGAGTTCCTACCAGCCCCGAGGGGGCAAGAGGAAGAACCCGCTGCAGTCCTGGGCAGACTTCGCGAGAAGCTCGGTAACCTGGCCCCCATACCCACTTCACAGCATGGCCGGCACCCGACCTGCGTACCCAAAGACCTACGGAACTGTAAGTTTGTGTTTGTACGAAGGGGCGGGCATCGGCCACCGCTGCAGCGGCCATACGAGGGGCCGTTTACGGTGCTCCGGAACAACGGGTCCACGTTCGTGCTGGACGTTGGGGGGAAGGAGGAGGTTTTCACGGTGGACCGCCTCAAGCCGGCCCATGTGGACCTGGCGCAACCGGCCGAGTTTCCGGCGCCTCGGCGCAGAGGCCGACCTCCCAAGCAGGTTCTGGCCCAGGCTGTGGACATTGGGGGGTGTATCGCCGGTTCTGGGGGGGGGGGTTATGTGGCGGCTCATTTCCTAGCGTATCCGAACCGGCTCACAATTAGATAGCCTACGGGGGTTTGCGAGCACAGAGCTTTGGAGCCTCTTCGCCATGGGGGGCCGGTTGACAGAGGCTTAAAAGTGAGGCTGAAGTTTTCGAATAAAGTTTTTTCCTTCGACTGCAGTTACCGACTCCGTGTCGTAATTTTAGCGCTGCGTGTAGCACACCGCTACAACTCTACTTTCTGTTTTGAAGCAAAATCAATTACCTCTGCACTATGTTCCAGTTTTAGTTGTTAGAATTTTCTTCATGCTTTAGATCAAACACAGATTATCCACTCCATGAAAGACTTATACATACAAATACACATCAGTGTTAATTTCACACTACCACTAAAAATTATTTTGCATTCCTTGATGTTATCGCATGCACAAAGGACTTTGGTGTTTGCAAACCTACCTTGTTAAATACAATAGATAAAAGTGAATTGCACTTTTTATCAGATGACTGTAAAGGTCTTGGAATGCTTAAATTGCTTAATGAATTTGCATACGAATGGGTACCATTGCAAAGCATCTTAAACCTTAAAATGTATGTGTAAATTCCTTACTTATCTTGGCTGGGTGTGTCTCATCATACTTAAATGGAGGTGTAAGTGTCTCATCTTTAGTCTGTCCATGTCTCAGTGGACATGGATTATGGAGTATAAGACATAGGTGAGCCCACATATCCAGTAGTACAACATTCTCTCAGTGATGCATGGAGGTCAGTCTAGAGTTATTGTATATGTCCATCTCTGGTGTGGATCTTGAACCTATTGTCTTCTAATTGACAGGCAGAATCACACTCAAAACTGAAGCAATTTTCTGGGAGTGAATTGGCTGTATTCCCCTCGTATTATCTCCAATTAACTTGGAAGAGGGTAAACTTGTAAAAACTTGGCTGTAGAAATTATGTAAGGTTTATGCTTTGTTTTTCTTATGAATGCTGCTTACATGATGCTATGTGCCTGCAGTACTGCTGCAAGAACTTTTTCTCATTGCACCTGTGCAGATATAGCCATAGAAAAGTACAGCAGAGAAATAGCCCCCTCAACATGCCAAACCGTTTAAGCTGCCAACATTTTTTTTTACAAAATTGATTAAATCATCTGACTTTTACACTTAACTCTTCCTAGGAAGGATTTCCACATCATGTTTGGCATTTAGCATTCGATGACATGTTTAAAAGTATATAATCTTCTGTTTTGTTGGCAGCACAATAATCACTATTTGTTTTGATCTTGGCTACCATTCCTGCTACTTAACAGTATTAACCGTTTGCAGGAATATTGTTGCACAAGCACAGATATTCAAATAGAACAAACAGCTTACGTGAAGCCCTGGTCAGCACTGGTGGATCTAAAATGAGCAGGTTGAAAGGTTAATTTTATTGTCCAAGTCTGCATCTGCAATACAACTCTGATATTTATCTTCTCCAGATAGCAATGAAAAACATTTTTTTAAACTTGCAAAAAAAGAACAGCAACAATAGCATCAAACCCCCAACTCCCTCGCTCGTACATAAAAAACTTAACAGTTCGCCCACACAGAAAAACCAGCAAGAACATCAGGCCCCAAATCTCCAACCCCTCCCTTGCACAAAAACTAACACATCACCCACCTGGAACCCCAATGTGCCAATTGGCAACAAGAAATAAAACACAGAAGACTGGAGGAGAGCAATAATCACATAAAACATAGAATTTTGAAAACATCCTTTTGTCAGAATCGAGGAGAGTGACTGCTCAAAGTCAGTCCTTCTGTGAAGAGCGACTGCCATGTTGCTGACCTTCAGCCTTCCAAATGTCGCCAACGTTGACCGGTGGCCTCCGTGGGGAGCCATCACTAATCTTCTCCACATTCGCCTCGGTGCTTCAATCTTCTTTGATGCTTCAAAATGGAGTTGATCATGGCCCCACTCCCCATCTCTGGTCTTCTGCATGAGACAGCTTGTGCTCGAGGTCCTTTCTAGGTACAGCAGAGATGTAGAGATGTAGATGTACAGTAGGGCGCCAGATCACTCAGTCAGACTCCAACTGCATGTCACAGATTCCAACAGTTTACAAAACACAATCAAAACAAAAAGAATAAGCAGAAGGCATAGAGAAAGTGAAATAATTGAAGAAATTGACAATCTGCATGATGTTGCCAGAGGAATTGCTGTTCGCTGCCTCCATCTTGAATGGAAGTTCACCATGTTTGGGCGCATCTTGGAAAAAATGCTGGTTATTCGATGCAGGAGGATTCACAAGAGAAACTACTATTGTCCTTCTTCAGATTCACATGCATTATTGCCATAAAAATAGTACAACTAGCACATTTTCTAATCAGCACTGAGACGAACCAGCACCTTAAAAATTATGCCTACCAACACGAGTTGGTTTAGCAAAATATCATGAAAGAATCAGAAAAAGGTTAATTTCAGTGTTTCTCAAATCTTAAACAGACTCTGCTGTATTATATTCTACTGGGACACACCACATTACGTAGATTAGTTTTAGAGAGGCTTTTTTCCTTCTACAAATTACACCTTCTTTGCAGCATCTTTTTGGCACAAAATTCAACTGTACATGTAAAATATATGATCTAGCATATTAGAAAGTAGCTTGCTTGTATGTACCAAAAAACACCCAGAAGTGTATAACTCACTGGGGAATATTGTCTCTTTCTTGTGGGTTTAAGAGTATCACATTATAACCTTATAAATGTTTAGAATTAATATTCAATTGCTTCTGTGGAGATGCAAGAAGTGTAATTTTATTCACTAACTGTTTGAAAAATTTAGAAGGTATCAACTAAAGAAAAGAACAGCATAGAGGGAAAACATAATTGCACAGTAAAGATGGACAGTTCCTGCACAGTGCTAGGATAGCATAGCGAAAAAATATATCAGTAGAACTCATTTGGGGTGAAAAGAATGAGGGAAATCAAATAAATACTTTTTAGAATATAAAGAACAACTATACACTGTACACCATACACTAATGACAACACAAAAATACCTTGGCAAGTTGGTTATTATTGCCATGCACTGAACATTTTAGGAACATCTTCTTCCCCTCCACCAGCAAATTTCTGAATGGTCAATGAACACATGAACTATTTTGCTCTCTTTTTACACTTTACACACATCATTTATAAATATACACACACTGTATATATATTTTTCTCTTTCAATGGTGTGGAAGGGCTTTGTCTGTGATGGACTGGCTGGTAACCACCACCTACGGTACTTTTCTGTTGCTGGGCATTGGTGTTTCCATACTAGACTGTGGTGCAATCAGTAAGGATACTCTCCATTGTGCATCTCCAGAAGTTTATCAGACATGCAGAATCTAAGTCAACAGAATTCAACAATTCAGGCAATTCATATTTTCTGTTTGTATCAGAATTGGTCAGTTCTGCTGAACGCTATCCGTCAATGAAAACGATTAACTCATTTTTTTTGTTCTCTCTTACCATTGCCTGACATGACAAGCATTCCCAACAGTTCTGACCTGCATTATTGGAGCTTTTATACACTCTCTTGTTTATATTTTATCCCTCCTTCCCAAAACTTTATCACTGAAACCCTAAGTCAACTCTGACCTCATAGAACATAGAAGAGTACAGCACAGTACAGCTAACCTTTTAAGTTACAGTACTCCAGATCTATGTAACCTCTCCTTTCCACATAGCCATCCAGTTTTCTTTCATCCATGTGCTTACCTGTAAGTTTCTTAAATGTTCCCAATGTGTCTGTCATTACCACTACCCCGGTATTGCATTCCATGCACCCACCATTCTGTGTGGAAAAAAAACCTACCTCTAACATTTATAATTTCTTCCAATCATCTTAAAATTATTCCTTGTATTCGCTACTTCTACCCTGGGGGAAAGGTTCAGGCTGTCCACTCTATCTGTGCCTCTTATCATCTTATACACCTCTTGTCTTCCTTTGCTCCAAAGAGAAAAGCCTTAGCTCACTCAGCCCTTCCTCATAAACTGTGCTCTGAAATGCAGGCAGCAGCATCCTGGTAAATCTCCTCTGTACCTTTTGTTCTATAGATCCCTGCACATTTCTCTGTAACTTAAAAACCACCTTTTTTTTTGCCTTTCCCAGTTCTGATGAAGATTCTATGATTTGAAAAACCAATTGTTTCTTTCCATGATGCTGACTGACCTGCTGAGTGTTCCTAGCTAATCCCCCCCCCCCCACAGTTACAGTCACATTGGTGTTAATTTTATATTAGTCCTACTTACCTTCAAACTGGGGCCACCCACATTTATGCAGTTTTGTGGTTAAAGACTCTCCTCCAAAAGATGGTCGATGAATTCTCCTTGTCAGTTTTATTTTGGCATTGCAACAGTACTGCAAAATGGAATGTTGTCATGTAATATTGTTCTCAGATTTCTTTATGTACAACTGTGCTGAAACATCATTAGTTACAGCAGTATCCCTATTAATGCCTTGCACATTCTCAGGCTGTGGTACTGAGAGTGGTTTCTCACTTTAAGAAATATGCACTTGTCAACCAGTATATTGCCAGCTGCATGGGAGTACTGTTCTCAATAAATGGGCACTACAGGTATGGCTGGTGAATAATGGTGCTAGGAGACCCTCAACATCAGGGATATGCCTTCTACCATCAGAGAGAAGGTACAGGAGGTTGAAGACCCACACTCAATGATTCAGTATCAGCTTCTTGCCCTGTCATCAGATTTTTGAACTGTCCATCAACAATGCACAATTATTCTTCAGCTTGCACTATTTATTTAGTAATTAATAGCATCGTGCATCTTTTCAATGTACTGCTATCACAAAACAACAAATTTCACACCATGTAAAACAATGGAAATAAACCCGATTCTGATTTGGGCAGATAAACATGAACGATGGCAATGAGAACTCGTCTGTAAAGAGAAAAATAGAATTAACATTTCAAAGATAATGATTCTTTGTGGGCACTGATTGCAATAAATTAATTTAGAAGAAGCATAAGTTGAATGGTACATAGGAAGAGTTATTTGGGACCTGAATGATAGGAAGAGGCAAAAGAGCAAATGTATACCTTACAATTACATGGAAAAGTGCAATGAGAGAAAAAATAATTGCTGAAGAAGGAAGACCAAAACAAGGGTTACAAGACAAATGATCCTTACAGAATGCTGGAAACGGAGGGAGGAGGAAGATATGTCTGGTGGGGAAAAATGCATTGAATGTGGAGGCTGACAGGATGGAAAGTGAGGATGAGCAGATCCATATTCTGGCTGGGAGAAAAGCCCTGAGGTCAGAAGTACAGGAAACAGAAGAGACATAGCTGAGAGTCTGCAAACTATGACTGAGGGGGAAAGGCAGACATTGCAGGGCAGTGCTGTGGAAAGTCTTATCCCTAAGGCAGATAAGCTAGAGACAGAAATTGGGGAGAATGAAATGGAATCCTTATAAGAAGCAAGATGCAAGGTGTAGTCAAATGTGACTGCACAACGATTGTGATCCTGACCTAAAAAGCAAAGCACTTGAACACAAGGTTGCTTTTAAGGTCATAAGATGAGGAAAACAAATACAATTTGTTAGGTGGTCCTTTACACATTATCATTACTGAGGAAAACAGGGATAGTAAAGCTTGGTTGCTTTGTTAGTAAATAAGAAATTTCGATTTTGAGATCACAGAGGTTGAAAATCTCAGTGCAGATCAATTTTGTGCCAATAAGTAGTAACAGGGTCATCGAGGAGTAAATAGGGAGACAGATTCTGGACAGCTGTACAGTAATAATAACAGGGTTGTTGTGGTGGGTGATTATATTTTCCCAAATATCGATTGTCATCTCCCTAGAGCAAGGGTTTTAGATGGGGTGGAGTTTGTTAGGTGTGTTCAGGAAGCTTTCTTGACACAGTATGTAGATAAGCCTACAAGACGAGAGGCTCTACTTGATCTGGTACTGGGAAATGAACCTGGTCAGGTTTCACATCTCTCAGTGGGAGAGCATTTTGGAGAGTGATCATAATGCTTTATCATAGCATTGGCCAAGAGATAGGAAAGCGCTTAATTGGAGTAAGGGGAAATATAAGGCTATCAGGGAGGAACATGGAAGCTTAAATTAGAAACAGATGTTCTCAGGAAAATGTACGAAAGAAATGTGGCAAACATTCAGGGGGTGTGTGCATTAAGTTCTGCACAGGTACCTTCCAATAAGACAGGGAAAGGATGGTAAGGTACAGGAACTGTGGTGTACAAAGGCTGTTGTAAATCCAGTCAAGAACAAGAGCTTTTGAAAAGTTCAAAAAACTAGGTAATGATTGAGATCTAGAAGATTATAAGGCTAGCAGGAAGGAGGTTAAGAATGAAATTAGGAGAACCAGAAGGGGCCATGAGAAGGCCTTGATAGACAGGATTAAGGAAAACCCCAAGACATTCTACAAGTATGTGAAGAGCAAGAGGATAAGATGTGAGAGAACAGGACCAATCAAGTGTGACAGTGGAAAAGTGTGTATGAAACTGGAGGAGATAGCAGAGGTACTGAATGAATACTTGGCTTCAGTATTCACTATGGAAAAAGTTCTTGGCGATTGTAGGGATGACTTACAGTGGACTGAAAAGCTTGAACATGTAGATATCAAGGAAGAGAATGCTGGAGCTTTTGGAAAGTATCACGTTAGATAAGTCACCATAACCGGATGAGATGTACCCCAGGCTACTATGGGAGGCAAGGGAGGAGATTGCTGAGCCTCTGGCAATGATCTTTGCATCATCAATGGAGACAGAAGTTGGGAGGATCGGAGTGTTACGGATGTTGATCTCTTCTTCATGAAAGAGAGTAGCGATAACCCAAGAAATTAGAGACCAGTGAGTCCTACTTCAGTGGTTGGTAAGTTGATGGAGAAGATCCTGAGAGGCAGGATTTATGAACATTTGGAGAGGTATAATATGATTAGGAATAGTCAGCATGGCTTTGTCTGCCTTATGAGCCTGACTGAAATTTCTGAGGATGTGACTAAACATATTGATGAAGGTAGAGCCATAGATGTAGTGTATATGGATTTCAGCAAGGCATTTGATAAGGTACACAATGCAAGGCTTATTCAGAAAGTAAGGACGCATGGGATCCAAGAGGACGTTGCTTTGTGGATCCAGAACTGGCTTGCCAACAGAAGGCAAAGAGTGGTTGTAGACGGGTCATATTCTGCATGGAGGTCAGTCACCAGTGGTGTGCCTCAGGGATCTGTTCTGGGACTCCTACTCTTCGTGATTTTTATAAATGACCTGGATGAGGAAGTGGAGGAATGAGTTATTAAATTTTCTGATGACATAAAGGTTGGGTGTGTTGTGGATAGTGTGGAGGGCTGTCAGAGGTTACAGCGAGACATTGATAGGATGCAAAACTTGGCTGAGAAGTGGCAGATGGAGTTCAACCCAGATAAGTGTGAGGTGGTTCATTTTGGTAGGTCAAATATGATGGTAGAATATAGTGTTAATGGTAAGACTCTTGGCAGTGTGGAAGATCAGAGGGATCTTAGGGACCGAGTCCATAGGACACTCAAAGCTGTTGCGCAGGTTGACATTGTCGTTAAGAAGGCATATGGTACAATGGCCTTCATCAATCGTGGGATTGAGCTTAAGAGCTGGGAGGTAATATTGCAGCTATATAGGACCCTGGTCAGACCCCACTTGGAGAACTGTGCTCGGTTCTGGATGCCTCACTACAGGAAGGATGTTGAAACCATACAAAGGGTGCAGAGGACCCTTTTTGTTTATATGAACCAAATACATCTTTAGATAAATCTTTCCACTAGTCCTATTAATATCATTAAACAAATTATGGAACTAATAGACTGCAACTCCTTAGAAAACAGAAGCTAATTATAGAGAGCATCTTAAATGTTCATGCATGCGTAGATAACTGCATATAAGCCCCAAGCAACTGAGGTCAGTGCACTTTGCCCTGAAAATAGCCGAAAATAGAAATGGCATGCATTTTACATCTGTCCTCTTTAAACAAGGGCGAAAGAGACATTCATTTGCTTGGTGTTACTGTAATGTACATCATTTACTTAAATGCTTGCATTCTCATACATTTTAAGTATCTTAATTATTCAGAAGCCATTCAAAATATAAATCAAATGCCTCCAACTGGGGTCTGTGTACAGTATGTTTGGTAGTGATGGACCATCAAGAACTCTTGGAGATGGGAGGCAAACGATAGGCTTTTATTAGCTGCAAGAAACGACCACACAACATCCTGGAGACTGAGGGGGGAGCAGTGCCTCCAACCACCTTTATACAGGGGTCTGTGAGAGGAGCCACAGGAGCAGTCAGCAGAGGGGCGTGACCAGACAGGTATATGCAGTTCACCACAGCTAGGTCAGCTTGGTGGGCCCTCAATATTTAGGTACAGTTGAGTACATACAAAAGGCAAACTCGAGCAGCAAGCTGGATGCAGAATAATCTAGTCCATTAATGTAGATTGCTTTGTATCAGAATTGCACTAAGGAGTTGGTAAATGCAAATTCCATTCAATCATTTTGATATGTAAACTAAGTGGATAGTTCATTAAGGTTAATTAATCTCAAATTCTGCCCACTAATACTTTGGTGTTGCAATAGCTTTGTACATCTGTAAAAGGACTTGAATGTTATTTAGTCATGATGCCAAGTGCAAATGCTGGTAAGCAAATAGTTTTTGTAGTTGATTTTTCTTCCAAAACTTTTAATAAGCACATTTTCATTAACTTAATTATAAAGACTTTGTTTGCACAATGCTTTTAAAACCCAGAATAAAAACACAGGATTCTACAATTTGAAATGAAACTTGTTATTCCTTAACGTGAAATCATAAAAATAGGTTTCTCAAAAGCCTTCACTGCACAAGAGTGTTCCAAAATGCATTATTTAATTCAAGCTGGTGGGGGGGGGGGGGGAGGGGGACGACATCTCTGAGGTCCTGGAAAGGAAAGCCTCATCCTGGGAACAGATGGGGGTACAGATGAGGGATCTGATAATCCACGTCACAAGTGAAATCTGCTGCTACTAACTTGCCTCCCATTCCCATGTAATTTAGATCCTAATCTCCCAATGTATGCAGGCTTTCTCATTTTATTTTAGCCAATTACCATCTATGCTCTCCAGTTTCATTGGCAGAAGAGTCAGCAACCTGTTCCTTCTTTACTTTAAAACTCTCTCTTAACAAAGCAGGATTGCTTCAAATTGACAATGTTATCAAATTTCATTTCTATAAGAATCGTTTAACAATAATGGATAACAATGTGTTAACTGTAGTGTCATCTGAGCCATTTTTGCAAAACCAGCAATGAATAGATGTTGTCTCACAACTCACTGGCTTTATTTAAGTGAGGAGTGCACTCATTTTTCAGTTGGACTCAAAACACAAATCAGAACACACAAGTTTCTCACAACCCATTATAGAACAGAAGAATACAGGAAAAAGCCCTTCAGTCCTCTATATCTACAGTGAATATCAACATGAGAAAAATCTACAGATGCAGGAAATCCAAGCAAAACAGAAAATGCTGGGGGAACTAAGCAGGCCAGGCAGCATCTATAGAAGAGAAGAGTACAGTCTATGTTTCGGGCCAAAACCCTTCGACAATGACTATGATGTTAATATATAACTATTCTCATTTACCAGCGTGTGGTCCGTTTCTCTTTATTCTTTGCCTGTTTATGTGGTGAAATGCCTCCAAAATTTTCTATCTGCATCTACCACTTCTTGCATTCAAGAAACCCATCAACAGTGTAATAAAAACTTACCTCACATATTTAAAAACTTTCTCCTCCTTTTTAACGTTAGCCTATGCCCCCTAGTACTTGATATTTCAACCCAGGAAATATATCTGACTAACAACTGAATATATCCAGTCCGAAGCCTCTAATGTTTGAGACAAAAATCTAAGTGTGTCAGACCTCTCTTTATAGTTTCTGCACATCAATCCAGGCAAATTCCTGGAAAACTACTTCTGGCCACAGACCTCCAGTCAGAGCAACACCCCTCAACTGCCACTCCCAGACTATGACCAAGTCAATTCTAGATTTAAGAACTCACTATGGATCCCATGCAAATTAATCTTACAGAATGGCCAAAGAGGGATGCTGTCAAATTCTTTACTCAATTCCATGTAAACACTTTATTGCTCTGTGGTTACCTTTGTCATATCCTCAAAACAACCAAATTTAAGTGACAAGATCACCCCCCCCCGCAAAAAGCATGCCGATTACTCCTTACAAGTCCATGTTTTTCTAAATGCCAGTAAGTCCTGTCATTAAGAAATTATTCTTTAATAATTTGTCAAGCATTTGATGCAAGGCACTGAGAGACACATTAGTCACAGGGACGAAAATACACTGGGAAAATGCTCACTTTCATTTTCCTTCTACAACACGCTGGCATTCTATTCAAATACGGTTATAATTTGCTCCCAAAACGTTTTCGTATTTACCTTCTGTCATGGCGGCAACTGAACAAGTGATTCAGCCTTGAAACGTTCAATCTACTAGGAAACAACTTCAGACTCTACTTCAACTTTTTAAAATCATGCCACAATAATATTGTTTAAGATTCCCATTACATTCTCCAACCGATTCGTTCTTTTTGATCCCTTTGGTTTCAGCTCCGATCGACAAACTGCGTCAAACTCAAAATTTCCATGGCGTGGTCACAACTCAAAAGTCAAATTAACCTGCTCTGCCGCAATTCTTACCTGCAAGGATGGTGGGGGAAGATTATGGTAGGCAGACACACAAAAAAAAGACGTACTGGGAAAAACTAAGGAATAAAGCTGAGCAATTGCGGAGAATAAACTCCAAGCTCGCCTCACTATCCAGACAGGGACGACAAACTACTGAAATTGCCCAGTAATCGTCCAGTACACGCCTTAACTAACATGAACCGTGACATCATGCTCAGAGTGCACAATCCTCGGACTAAACTAATAAGCTACTATTGCACGAAAATCCGAAGTTTCCAAAGACGATCAAATTTAAAGTAGCGACCTTCCAAATCCAGTCAACGGCAATAACATCCCTAAAGACTGTATTGTAGCAATGTGCTGAAATAACGACACGTAGTCGGTAAGTCGTTTCGAGACTAGTTTATTCAAACCGCGGTGCTGGCATTTAAATCCCTAGCACCCGCCCTCTCCGGGTGGAAATGACGATGGAGGTACATTACTAAAGTCTCTCCCTGTGCGCTGGCTATTTGTGAGCCGGTTCGCCTGTGCAGAAAGTGGGTCGCCACATAACCCCACCCCCCAGAACCGGCGATACACCCCCCAATGTCCACAGTCTGGATCAGCCTCTGTTTGGGAGGTCTGCCTCTGCGCCGCGGTGCCTGAACCTCGACCGGCTGCACCAAGTCCACGTGGGCTGGTTTGAGTCGGTCCACTGTGAAAACCTCCTCTTTCCCCCAACGTCCAGAACGTACATGGACCCGTTGTTGTTGATCACCTTGAACGGCCCCCCGTACGGCCGCTGTAGCGGTGCCCGGTGTCCGCCCCTTCGTACAAACACAAACTTACAGTTTTGCAGGTTTTTGGGTACATGTGTCAGGGTCCGTCCGTGCTGTGAAGTTGGTACAGGGGCCAGGTTGCCAAGCCTTTCACGTAGCCTGTCCAGGACTGCTGCGGGTTCTTCCTCTTGCCCCCTAGGGGGTGGTATGAACTCTCCTGGGACGACCAGGGGTGCGCCGTACACCAACTCGGCCGACGAGGCGTGCAGGTCCTCTTTGGGCGCTGTACAAATTCCAAGCAGGACCCAGGGAAGCTCATCCACCCAGTTAGGTCTTCTGAGGCAGGCCATGAGAGCCGACTTCAAGTGACAGTGGAAGCGTTGCACTAGTCCGTTCAACCGTGGGAGGTAGTCAGTAGTGTGGTGTAACTGCATTCCCAACAGGCTGGCCACAGCCGACCACAGGCTGGAGGTGAACTGGGCGCCTCAGTCGGAGGTAATGTGTGCCAGTACCCCGAAGCGTGCTACCCAGGTTGCGATCAGTGCTCGGGCGCAGGAATCAGCAGATGTGTCGGTGAGCGGGACCGCCTCTGGCCACCTCATGAACCAGTCTACCATAGTTAGGAGGTACCACACTCCTCAGGACATTGGTAGGGGGCCCACGATATCCACATGAATGTGGTTGAACCTCCGGTGGGTGGGTTTGAATTGCTTTAGTGTGCCGCTGCACCTTGGCTGTTTGGCACTGCGTGCATGTTCTGGTCCATTCACTGACCTGCTTGCGAAGTCCATGCCACGCGAACTTGCTGGAGACCAGCCGGACGGTTGTCCTGATAGATGGGTGCACCAAACCGTATATGGAGTCAAAAACTCGCCACCTCCAGGCTGCCGGGACGATGGGGCGAGGTTGGCCAGTAGCCATGTTGCACAGGAGGGTCCTATCACCTGGGCCTATGAGAAAGTCCTGCAGCTGCAAACCCGAGACTGCGGTCCTGTAGCTGGGCATCTCGTCGTCTGCCTGCTGCGCTTCTGCCAGTGCTGCATAGTCCACCCCCAGGGACAGGGCCCGGACAGCTGGTCTGGAGAGTGCGTCCGTCACGATGTTGTCCTTTCCCGAGACATACTGGATGTCCGTCGTGTACTCGGAGATGTAGGACAGATGTCACTGCTGGCGAGCCGACCAGGGATCAGACATCTTCGTGAACGCGAAGGTCAATCGTTTGTTGTCCATGAACGCGGCGAACAGCCTGCCTTCTAAGAAGTACCTGAAATGCCGGATCGCCAGGTATAGCGCCAACAGCTCCCGGTCAAAAGCACTGTACTTGAGTTCGGGTGGTCGTAGGTGCTTGCTGAAGAACGCCAGGGGTTGCTAGCGCCCCTCGATGAGCTGCTCCAGCACCCCACTGACTGCTGTGTCGGATGTGTCCACCATGAGGATGGTTGGAACGTCCGTTCTGGGGTGCACCAGCATCGCCAAGGCTTCCTTGGCTTTAACAAAAGCAGCCCCAGCCTCCTCGTCCCAAGTAACGTCCTTGCCTTTACCCGACATCAGGGTGTACAAAGGGCGCATGATACTGGCTGCTGAGGGGAGGAAACAGTGGTAGTAGATCACCATACCAATGAACTCCTGCAGGCCTTTGACTGTGTTGGGCCAGGCAAAGTGGCGGATCGCGTCTTGGCGGGCAAAGGTGTTGCCCCGTCTTTGGTAATCCTGTGGCCCAGGAAGTCGGTGGTATCAACTGGCATTTGGCTGGGTTGATCGTGAGGCCAAAATCACTCAGGCGGGAGTAGAGCTGGCGGAGGTGGGACAGATGCTCCTGACGACAACTGCTGGCTATAAGGATGTCGTCCAAATAGATGAACGCATAGTCCAGGTCATGTCCCACCACATCCATTAGCCGCTGGAACGTCTGTGCGGCATTCTTCAGGTCGAACGGCATTTGGAGGAACTCGAACAGGCCGAAAGGGGTGTTGAGTGCCGTTTTGGGGACGTTGTCCAGATGCATCAGGATTTGATGGTATCCCCGGATGAGGTCTACCTTGGAGAAGATACGTGCGCCGTGCAGGTTTGCTGCAAAGTCCTGAACGTGCGGCATGGGGTAGGGGTCCAGTGTGGTAGACTCGTTCAGCCTGCGGTAGTCGCCGCATGGTCTCCAGCTTCCTGTTGCTGTGGGCACCATGTGCAGGGGGAAGGCCCATGGGCTGTCGGACCGCCGTATGATCCCCAATTCCTCCATCCTCTTGAACTCCTCCTTCGCCTGTCGGAGCTTGTTTGGGGGAAGCCTTCGAGCGCGGGCGTGGAGGGGTGCTCCCTAGGTTGGAATGTGGTGCTGTACCCCTGTGTCTGGGCATGGCTGCCATGAACTGTGGCACCAGAATCGATGGAAAGTCCACCAGGATTCTGGTGAATTCGTTGTCCAACAGCATGATGGAGTCCAGGTGTGGAGCCGGCAACTTGGCTTCACCCAGGGAGAACGTCTGGAAAGTCTCGGCATGTACCAGTCTTTTCCCTTGCAAGTCGACCAGCAGGCTGTGAGCTCACAAGAAGTCCGCCCCCAGGAGTGGTTGGGCCACTGCGGCCAGTGTGAAGTCCCACGTGAACCAGCTGGCGCCGAACTGCAGCTGCACTGTGCGGGTGCCGTAGGTCCGTATCGTGCTGCCGTTTGCTGCCCTCAGGGTGGGTCCTGGCTTCCTGTTGCGGGTGTCGTACCCCGTTGGGGGCAAGACGCTGATCTCCGCTCTGGTGTCAACCAAGAAGCGGCGTCCCGACTGTTTGTCCCAGTTGTACAAGAGGCTGGCCTGGTGGCCAACCGCCATAGTCATTAGCGGCAGCTGGCCCTGGCCCTTGCTGGGCGGGCAACAACGGTGGGCATTTGTGCCCCACCGCTGGTGGTAGAAACACCACTGCTCACTGGCCTCCTCACTCCTCCCTCTGTGTTGTGTGCGCCCCCCTGCTGGGCCTGGCCTGGTAATCTGACCGACGGACGCCACACTCTCCCTCCTGGCTTTCCACAACACATCTGCCCGGGTCGCCACCTTCCGGGGGTCGCTGAAATCTGTGTTGACCAGCAGCAGATGTATGTCCTCGGGCAGTCGCTCCAGGAACGCTTGCTCGAACATGAGGCAGGGCTTGTGTCCGTCAGCCAGGGACAGCATCTCGTTCATCAATGCTGACGGCAGTCTGACTCCCAAACCGTCCAGGTGAAGCAGGTGGGCACCCCGGTCACGCCATGAGAGGCCAAAGGTCCCAATGAGCAGCGCTTTGAATGCTTCATATTTGCCTTCTTCCGGGGGCAACTGTATGAAATCCGCAACCTGGGCAGCCGTCTCCTGGTCAAGGGCGCTCACCACGTGGTAGTAATGCGTGGAATCAGAAGATATCCGCCGAATCTGGAACTGGGCTTCTGCGTGGCGTTTCGAGACCAGTTTATTCAAACTTCGCGACGCTGGTATTTAAATCCCCAGCGCCCGCCCTCTCCGGGCGGAAATGACGTCAGAGGCGCGTTACCTGTCAGCCGGTCCGCCTGCGCAGAAAGTGGGCCGCCGCAGTTCTTCCGGTTGATTTTCGATAAGTGAACAAAAAAGCTAACACCAAGCTTCTGGGGAAAAAAACGGAACCCTGACTCTCGAAATCGTGCGAAGTTTTTCTCGTGTTTACGTTTTGCAGGTGTATCCATTCTTGGGCTCTGGTGTTTCCATATGCAACCAGTCAGGGTACTCTCCACTGTGATTCTGTAGAAGTTTGTCAAACTTTTCGATAACGTGCCGCATCTGCGTAAACTTCTCAGAAAGGAGAGGAGTTGCATTGCCTTCTTTGTAATGGCACAAGGGAGCTGCTCCCAGGACAGATCCTCCAGCAAGGAGTTTCAAGCTACTGACCCTCTCCACCCCCAATCCCCTAATGAGGCCTGGATCACGTACCTCCGCTTTCTTCCTCTTGATGTCAATAATCAGCTCTTTGGTTTTGCTGACGTTGAGTGAGAGGTTGTTGTGGTAGCATTCAACCAGATTTTCAGTCTCCTTCCCATTTGATGATTCACCACCACCTTTGATTTGGCCAGTAACAGTGTGTTGTCAGCAAAGTTATGAGGGTGTAAAAGAGGTGTATCAGGCAGCTGCGTGGATTAGAGTTTGCGAGCTGTAAGAGGATAGATAACCTTAGCTTTTTTTCCTCTGGAGCAATGGAGGCTGACAGACCTGATAGAGAGGCAACCAGAATCATTCGTCTCCCAGGGCAGGAACTGCAAATACAAGAGGAAATATATTTAAGGTGAGAGGGAGATAGTTTAAAGTGATATGTCGGAAGAGTGGTGAGTGCCTAGAACGGGCTACCAGGGTTAGTGGTGGAAACTGACAAGATAGTGGGACATAAGAGGATGTTAAATAGACTCATGAATGTGAGAGTGGAATATACAGATCATGTACAGGCAGATTCAACATTGAATAGAATTGACATTATTTCTTACATTCTTCACATACATGAGGAGTAAAAATCTTTACGTTACATCTCCATCTGAATGTGCAATGAGCAAATTATAGTAACTTGAAGGTACAGTAAGATATACAACAGGACAGTCAATATAGCTTAGAAATACAATTGTGTCAGTGTGAATTCATCAGTCTGATGGCCTGGTGGAAGAAGCTGGCCCGGAGCCTGTTGGTCCTGGCTTTAATGCTGTGGTACCATTTCCCGGATGGTAGCAGCTGCAACAATCTGTGGTTGGGGTGACTCAGGTCCCCAGTGATCCTTCAAACCTTTTTTTACACACCTGTCTCTGCAAGTGTCCTGAATAGTGGGAAGTTCACATCTACAGATGCGCTGGGCTGTCCGCACCACTCTCTGCAGAGTCCTGCAATTGAGACAAGTACAGTTCCCATACCAAGCAGTGTACATTCAGTCAGGATGCTTCCAGTTGTATCCCTGTGGAGATTCCTTAGGATTTGGGGACTCATGCCGAACTTCTTCAACCTTCTGAGTTGAAAGAGGTGCTGTCGTACCTTTTTTTTTAACCACACACCAAGTGAGATCCTCAGTGATGTGTATACCGAGGAGCTGAAAGCTGTTCACCCTCTCAACCCCAATCCATTGATGTTAATTTGTCACTGCATTTGATGCAGGCTCTGTGGGCCAAAGGGCCTGAGCCTGTGCTGAACTGTTCTGCATTTTAGGAATACAGATATCTGGCTGATACAATGACGACATGTAAAAGATAAACACATGGATGTAAGAAAAATGGAGTAGAGGGGAAGAGTTAGGTTATCGGTAAACACAATTTCCCTCGGGATCAATAAAGTATATCTGTCTGACCACATCATGGGCCAAAGGGCCATTTGTGCTGAACCGCTCCTTGTTCCATATATCTTTGCCTGCCAATCTGAACTGAGGGGAAAATGATAACAAATATTCTAATAAAAGGAAACATGACTATTTTGCATAAGAATAGCAGGAACCATATTTAATTCTGGTTACTTTGATCAGAGGTTTTCAAAAACTCAGCAGGAATTTCAAACCATTCCACAGAGAATTCACAGGTAAAATAACTGTAGATTGTTTACCTCAAACAGAAACATGAAATGGTGCTGAATATTAAAGATTATACACTTCATTCCTGCCCCCCTTTTAAACTATCAATTTGAAATGTTTCATATGGGTACACATAGGTATACGCGCTGTATGGCTTCACTGCTAACGTAATGACCTCTCTGTAAGGTTTCACTGCTAAGGTAATGGTTTCTCTGTAGCAGCAATGTTTGGGTTATGACTAGAGATTATAGAATGTATGCTAGCCAATGAGAGGCATGTTGTTCTTTCTTCTGGGTCTGGGAGGAGGGATTTTGTGGTCTTTTGTCAGTGAGAGATGAAGAGAGAAGACGTGAATGGAAAGAGTTGGTAGACCACCGGACGGAGTGGACTAGGAGCGAAGGTCTGACGGTCAGCGATGCTTGGACGAGGTCGATGGGGAGCGAATGGACAGATCTGTGAGCTCCAATGTGCACATTGGACTGTTTCATTAAAATAGGCCCTTTTTCTTTTAATTTTCTTTACTAACCCTATAGTCAGATTAAGATTTATAAAGTTCAATAGTTTAATTGCATACAGTGTACTGTCTGATATTTTGCAGTTCAGATTTGTAACTGGGCAACACATCATACAGCATCCGCCAAATGAGATTACTCAGTTTGGCGGGGCCAGAGGCTTTCTTACCCTAGACTAACATATGCCGGCTTAACCTCAGCGTTACATAGCTTAAAGATTTCCATATTAAATCTTATAATGGTGGAGTGCTGCTTTCTTGGAGGGACATCAGACTTTAAAGTAAATCAAAGAATCGTAATGTAATCATCCAGCAACAAATCAGTTGCATAAAACAATACAATCCGTGACACAATTCAAACAGCCAAAGCTTCACAGAAATCAGCATTCTTAGTAAGAGATGATTGTTATTGAGGAACAAATTCTCAAATTTCATTTACGATACATGCTTTCTGCACAGTTTAGTTGGGATTCCTAGTATTTTTTAAATACCCTGTTGACAATTACTTGATTCTAATTTTCATTTCTGGATCACTGAATTGTTGAAATTTACAGGACAGGAAGGGCAATTCAACCTGTTGAGCCCGGCCTAACTCCTTAAAAGAGCATTATGCTGGGTTTTTTTTAAAGCTACATTTTTTGTCTGCATCTTTGAGTTCTCACTCTCATAAGAACATAAGAAATAGGAGCAGGAGTAGGCTATATGGCCCGTCAAGCCTGCTCCGCCATTCAATAAGATCATGCTGATCCGACCATGGACTCACCTTCACCTTTTCCCCATAGTCCTTAATTCCCTTCCTATGCAAAAATCTATCCAACCTTGTCTTTAATATACTTACTGAGGTAGCTTCCACTGCTTCATTAGGGAGAGAACTTTATGTACTTCTTCAAAATTTGGTTTCCACTAACATTTCATATGATTCCAAACGGCACTGAACCAGTAAAATTCTCAACTCCTCCAAGCTTAAAGCCTTCCCCACCATTGGCCACATCTGCCGAGTGCTGTTGCAGGACCCCCACCATCCAAGACATGCCCTCTTCTTGCAGCTTCCATCAGGAAGAAGGTACAGGAGCCTCAGGACCCACATCACCAGGTTCAGTAATGGTTATTACCCCTCAACCATCAGGCTCTTGAACCACAGTGAATAACTTCATTCGTTCTATCACTGAATTGAGCCCACTTAAAAGGAATCTTCAACTCATATTCTTGCTTTTTTGCATTTGCAGTTTGTTGTTTTTTTTTAATACATTGGTTGTGGTCCTTTATTGACTCGTGTGCTTCTTGTATTTATTGTGATTGCTTGCAAGAAATCTCAAGATTGTATATGGTGATGTTAGAATAATTAATTCTTGTGTACATTTCTTGCTACTAAGAGGGTGGAATACTTTGTCAGAATGGGGTCAAGACAGCCTCCATTTTTTAAAATAAGGGAAACATTAATATTAAAGGTGTTCTGTGTGTGTGTGTGTGTGTGGTAGGAGCAGGTGGTACTTGGTTACAGCACTTTGATTAGTCAAGAGCCCACAGCCAGCCCCAGAAAATGCTCCTGAATCGTTTCCAGTCCTAAATTAAAATGTGAGTTTGCAAAGCTGCTTGGTAATGTGATTTTGCTATCTGATTTATACTCAACTTAATTTTGGGGTAGCAGCTACGACCCTCGCCCGCCTATACATTTCGGTCCACAATCAACATCCTGTAATCTAATATGAAGGCCGTTTAAAATTTCAACCAATTAAAATTAGACATGGTTTTACCAGCACCCTAGGAGAGACAAGCAAATTATAAACCAAAAATCAAAACAGCATTTAAATAGATCCAATTTGTCAGATCTTCAACTAATTGAACACTTGTACCCGAATCTTACAAGCAGCAAAAGATGTTTGCTGTGAAAAGATAATCATACACATTTTGACGTCCCAAATGTCGACTCCATTTCTGACATCTTTGCATTTGCTGCCATCTACTGGCTGTTAAGGAAAACCAGCATAAACATTGACGTAAAGAATTCAGTCAAGCAGGGAATTTGATGCACAGCTTTGAGCAACTTACAAAAAAGCTTTTCGAGTCCAAATAAGTGATTAAGTTTGCGGTTTAATTGTTTTCAGAGACAGGAAGCAAAGTGACATAGCGGCTTTTTAATTAGGAGGCTAATTCCACAGGATTCAGTACGTGGGTCTTACACCTCTCAATTTAAACCTAAATTTGGAGCATATTTATAAAATTCATAGAGAATAAGCAGTCAATTGCAATTAAACATACTGCTTAATTTGAGTTTTGCCAATTGTGAATTACTTTATGTCGACATTTGCAAAACAAGTTAAAGCTGGGTAATGGGCATACATTTACAACATGGGAAAATAAGATTAAAAAATAGCAGAATCTCACGCATTTGGCCCATCGAATCTGTTCTGCCATTCAATCATGGTTGATCCTCTGCACTCCCCCACCCCAGCCTTCTTCCTGTAGTAACCTTTGATACCACATCCAATCAAGGACCCTTCAATCCCTGACAAAGTGGGGAGATGGAAACCGGCCTGGAAACCATATCCCTTGTAGGCAATACAGAACACACAATGTGGAAAGTTGTTGGCTGATCCTGGAGGAACAAGCAGTAAATAGACAACAAATCAGCAAAGTATCCTCATTTGCAATTAACTTTGCTATATCAGAGCAGTAGACCACTGGCCCATCAAATCTACCCAGAACTCAATTTAGTATAGTTGTAGAAAGGAACTGCACAAACAGCTGGCCCATCTAGTCCATGTTGAACCACTTCAATGCCTACTCCCATCCACTTGCACCAGTACCATAGCCCTCCATCTATCTATCCAAACTTGTCTTAAATCTTTGAAATCAAGCTCACATGCACCACTTATGCTGGCAGTTCACACCACACTCACAACCCTCGAAGTTCCCTTAACCCAATACCTCCAGTTGTCAGTGGAAAAAGCCTGCTTGCATTTATGCCATCTATACCCAATTTTGTAAACCTCTATCAAAGCTCTCCTCAAATCTTCTACATTCCAAACAATAAAGTCCTAACCTATTCAATCTTTCCCTATAATTAACATCCTCCAGTCCCAGCAATATCCTTGTAAATTTTCATTGTATTCTTTCAACCTCAATTTCAACTTTCCTTTTCTGACACCAATGTAGTATCCTCACAACTCACTAAACCTAAACATTGTTCTTTGGAACATGGGAGGAAGCCCTAACACTTAGAGGTTTTAGAATATAATTGCTCTAACTCTCTTGTTACTGCTTTCCCTTGTACTCTATCTACTGATCTGATGAAGCGAATTCTATGGAGGGCATGAAAATATGTATCACTGTACTATTACATTATATGGCAATAAATTATTTCCATTTTAGAACACATTTCTTTGGGCACGAGTATTGGGAACAAGAGGGTATTGATGCCTGTGGAATCCTTTGCGGATATCAAGAACTTGATGTAAAATGTCAGCTACTTTTTTTTTCAAAATAATGTGGCAGTATCTGTGTTCAATCAGGAGTGTGAAATGTAACTTTATGCTTCAGCCCAAAAACACTTGGATGTTGGCCTAAATTATTCACTTAAGAATTTTGATTGGGTTTTGAACACCCACTTAACACAAGTGTTAAATGTATTTTCATAATAAGTGATTAAAAAAAATACAAGCACCACAGGAGCCTTTTGTCATTTTATTTCAATAAAATCTGAACATTGAAATTGTAGCTCTTCACTTGAGTTCTTTGACAGCCAAACCTGGTTTAAAACAAAAACAAAATTAGAAGCTTGAAGAGATGAAAAAAATTAATATTTCACAAAAACATGCAAATATTAATGAATCATTTGACTATAAACACATTAGAGAACATTTCCTACTGCAATGGGGAAATTTAATGTATGTCTAAACTTCAACTCCAAAAAGCCAATCTCACCCTAGCATGTTTGAGTACACAGGGCATTTTTAAAGCAGAACGCACACACTTGTATCTAAAGTAGGGGTCGGCAACTCGCGGCTCTGGAGCCGCATGTGGCTCTTTCATCTCTGTGCTGCGGCTCCCTGTGGCTTTGGAAAATAAATGATGAGTATTTAATTAAATCGTATTTTATGTTAGTTTGTTAGTTTTTGAAATGTAATTCTAAATTTGAAGATTATGGTGATCTTGTACAATCTAAATAAAAAGTTGTGGCGACCCATTTCCTGGCACATCCGAACTGGCTCACAATTAGCCAGCGTTCTGGCCAAGGGAGATAACCTACGGGGGTTTGTGAGTACATATCTTTTGGAGCATCCACGCCCACGGGGGGGGGGGGGCGAGGGTTGAGGGAGGCTTAAAAGCAAGGCTGTTTAGTTCGAATAAAGTTATCTTTGACTGCAGTTTACCGACTCCGAGTCGTTATATTAGCGCTGCGTGTAGCACACCACTACTTGTTTTTTTATCGCTATTAATATACATCACCACTGCCAATGCCTGACACCCGCCAGTGCGCGATTTCTTTTAATTTTTCGATCCAAGGTAGGCTAACTATGGAGTAACCTTCAACCCAACGTCTTTTTTTCAGAGTTCAAAATGTTTTTGTTGCATGCAGAAATGTAATTTCGTTTTCTCTGCAGTTCATCGATTTCATAAATGCAACACATTATAGTTTGTTTATACATAGCATAAAGGCAAAAAAAAACCGTTGTATGCAGTGTTATTTCATTTTAAATGTCAAATTGGTTTTGTGGCTCCCAGTGTTTTCTTTTCTGTGGGAAACGGGTCCAAATGGCTCTTTCAGTGGTAAAGGTTGCTGACCCCTGATCTAAAGTCTTCTAGTAAGATGGTGGCATATTTGATCACAGTGGCTTCTACAGGGTCAACCAAAGGTGTTACTGTCCTTTTAAAACAAGAGTTCCCAATCTGGAGTCGACAGACCTGTTGGTTAATGGCAAGGCTCCATACGTTGGTGCATGGAGAACATGTGCAGTCTAACAGCAAGTGATCATCTGTTCTTGCGTGTGCAATCTCCTGTTGGACATTATTAATGTGGAATGCTGTAAATCCAATTCATCAATTTATTGACGGATGGTATGCACAAATTGATCTTTGCACATTTACTCAAATATGTTGTCTAAACAACAAAATCTGAAATTCATATTCCAAAAGAGCATTACATTTCTTAATTGCACTTAATTCCACAGTAGCGTGACACTGTTACAGCTCGGGGAGTTCTGAAGTTCAGAGTTCAATTCCAGCGCCATTTTCTAAGGAATCTCTGTACGTGCTCCCGGTGGAATGTGAGAGATTTCCCAGGTGCCCAAAGGCGTATCAGGTATGTTAACTGGTCTTGTAAAATTGTCCCACAGTTAGAGTAATCGAGGTTGTGGGGTTGCTGAGGCAGTGTGCCTCAGCCACACTGTGTCACTAAATAAATTGGTTACACTAATTTAACCAACCCTTTTTACTTACAATGCAGTACAAAATGCATGCAGATACAACTAAATGCATACAAATGTATTGCTATTTACACAACAAAGTTTAGCTCTAGCATAGTTTCCAAATGTGACAACCAGCGAGCCTACTCTAGCAGATGCCTAACCTGTACAGTTTACAATTTGCTTACCTGGGGGCAAGGACTGTTTGAGTTTTTCAGCCTTTTCTTTGTCTGTGATGACTAGTGTGTACAGATACCTACTGCACCGTACTTTAAATTTTACATTATCTTTGTTCTTCTTGATTTTCACAGCTACAGAAAAAACAAAATAGGCAAGTTATTTACATAGTTGATAAAAATATTTTTACAGAAACATCATAAGTCTTGGAGTCAAACATGTATGTAGAATACACAAGACAAATGACAAACCTGGCCAAATGGCAGTCCACATCCACAGTAAAAAACCAAAACCTGCAGATGCTAGAAATGTAAAACAACAAGAAAATGCCAGAGACACTCAACAGGCTCGCCAGCACCTGTAGAAAGACAAACCTCATCTCAAGTCACTTTCAGAAAGGTATTGTTTCTCTCTTCAAATGCTGCTTGACCCAAGCCTCTCCGTTACTATTTTTATTGCAAGTAGATGGAAACATCTAATTCAACAGAAATTCTCTGCATAACCAGTTGATTACACATCACATGCCCCTATGAGCTGCAGAACAACCAAATGGCTTACATATCTCAAATTTACTTTCAAGCTCAGCAGCACAATTCTCAACTACCCCGTAGTTCAAAAATCTTAACCCTGGTTACATTAAAATAACTCAGCATCAAGAGGCCTCTGTGAAATTATGGCCTTCTCCAGCAATAAACCTGATTAATCTTAACTGCTGAGTTCTACCATCATTTTGTGTGTATTTATTTATTTATTTCCAGCCTCTGCAGATTCACTCGTGTAATCTTAACTGCACTTCAGTTGCAAGTGCATCGTTCTCTAATCATACTTTATCCCAGCAGTCACACCAGGACCTTTGTGGCAAGACACCTTTCCAATTGGATTCAAATCCTCTTGTACATTGATTATTGCAAAGGACATGTTCACTTTCTCAATACCTTCTATTCATTTATGTTCACAGATTTGGATGGAGAGTGGGGCACACATTCCTTTGAAAACCAACATCTTTTATTGCTTTTCTTGGTTTGGTCAAGTTTATAAGCCATAAGGAAGCAAAACATCCTTTATTAAAAACTAACACAATTGATGTTCATATTTCCCTTCTAGAACTCCAATATTTCATTACAAGATATCTTATAGAAATTTGAAGATGCTATAAAAGAGATTAAGAGACTACTAGACAGGTATATGGAGGAATTTAAGGTGGGGGTTATATGAGAGGCAGGGTTTAAGGGTCGGCACAACATTGTGGGCTGAAGGGCCTGTACTGTGCTGTATTGTTCTATGTGAATTTTGAAAGTTACACCTAACCTACAAAGGACTGCCAGTTAATTCCCAACTGATCATACTATAGCTATACTGTGGATACATTGCAATCTAACCACATTAGAGATCTCCAGAAATCAAGTCCAAAAATCAGCAAATACAAACATTTTAAAAATTAAATGTGAACTTCCAACAATAAAATTGCAGTCATTCACGATTTACTTTGCTATCAACATAAACTGGGACTTCGTAAGATCACAGTAAATTTCAATCTATGGATTGGTAACAAATGGGAACCATTGCACTTAATACTAATTGGCTCTCCACACTGCCAGATGCAATAGGAATATTAATGAGGTTGTATGGTCAATGACACACAAACACAGTGTGGGGGGGGGGGGGGGGGAAATCACAATAAACTTTCCAAGATCCAAGATGGCAGCACAACGCAGCTTGCAGCAACCACTCGGGTGCTGATTATCTGTTATTTGTGAAGTGGGGTGCCGTGCGCAATCATAATTGATTGAAAACAGACATGGAAGCACGGAGAACATCGGGAAATCTCCAGGAAGACCTTCCTTGTTGCTGCTGCTGCTGCTGCTGCTGCTGAGAGGTCCGGGTCTCTGCTGGGAAGAACAGGCGCCCGGTCCTCAAGGTCACGTTGCCGATGGCTGTGCCAACTTAATACGCTCGGCAGAGGATAGAGCTCGGAGAAGCTGTGCCGGAGGGGATGGTCGTTGGCTCGGAGGTTCGACGGCCTCGGAGTCCACTGCAGTCAGGTCACTTTCGGTGTGTGCTGCAACTGCGAGGCTGAGTCAGGCGGCGCTGTGGAAGTCCTAAGTGGGGATATTCCCTTCTGCCGCCGGCGTGGGATGGCGAGTCTGTCGGGACACTGGGGACTTGTGGAAACGGTGTGGTGATTTCCTTTGAACTTATAGTCCTTTAACATCTTTGGACTATTTTTACTGTGCCCATGGTCTGTTTTTTTTAAATCAATTATGGTATTGTTTGCACTGTTGTAACTATATGTTGTACCTATGTGGTTTTCTGCAGGTCTTGTAGCTTTAGTTTTTGGTCTTGTTTTTGTCCGGTGGATTTGGAGCTCCTTTCCAGGGAACAGGCTGAGACGGTAGCGCGATATTAATATGCAGCAGCCTCTCCAGACTCTGGATTGGGGATTGCTATACATTTCTAGTGTAGCCTGTTTTGTCATATGCTTTTGTGATATTATCCTGGAGGAACATGGTCTCATTTTTTAAACTGCATTACATTTGTGGTTTCTAAATGACAATAAACTGAATCTGAATATGCAAAGATGAGATAAAGATGAGGAAAGGTATTCCCCCTTTCTGTCAGACAAACCAGTATCTACACCAGTCAGACTAATAAGGATATATCAAGTACAACTAAAACGTTTTCCCAGGAATAAGTGCAGTGCTCTAAGATGCACCCAAATGATATAAACAGAAAAATGCTGGCTATTTGTCCAGCTAAACCTAGAGAAAAACTTCGTATCACATAAGAATAGTAGCAAGCCATCTAACTTATAACATTCTAGTAGTACTGTAGCGCCTCATTTCCTAGCGTATCCGAACCGACTCACAATTAGATAGCCTACGGGGGTTTGCGAGCACAGAGCTTTGGAGCCTCTTCGCCATGGGGGGCCGGTTGACAGAGGCTTAAAAGTGAGGCTGAAGTTTTCGAATAAAGTTTTTCCTTCGACTGCAGTTACCGACTCCGTGTCGTAATTTTAGCGCTGCTTGTAGCACACCGCTACAATTGGTGACCCCGACGGTCCAAACGATTTTTGGACCAGAAATGACCGACGCCGCCTCTGTTCATGCGGTTTCGTTGAAACTGCCGGGTTTCTGGTCACAGCGCCCGGACCTATGGTTCCAGCAAGCCGAAGCCCAATTCCACGTTCGCCGGATCACCTCAGAAGACACCCGCTACTACTACGTGGTGGGCTCCCTCGACCAGGACACAGCAGCCCAGGTCGCGGAGTTCGTACAGTCGCCCCCGGCAGACGGCAAGTACACGGAATTCAAAGCCCTGCTCCTCAGGACTTTCGGACTCTCACGGCGCGAGCGGGCTGCCCGTTTACTGCACCTGGATGGCTTGGGCGACAGACCTCCATCGGCTTTAATGAATGAGATGTTGTCTCTGGCCAAGGGACACACAGGCCTCATGTTTGAGCAGGCATTCCTGGAGCAGCTGCCCGAGGACATACGCCTGCTGCTGTCCGACGCGGATTTCAGTGACCCCCGGAAGGTGGCAGCCCGGGCGGACTTGCTGTGGAACGCCAAAAAGGTGAGCGGGGCGTCCATCGCACAGATCTCCCAGCCACGCTCCCGGCAGCAAACCAGTCCAGGCCCGGCCGCAGAGCCCACTAACCCCCGGCCCAATGACCACTGGTGCTTCTACCACCAGCGGTGGGGCGCAGAAGCCCGCCGTTGCCGCCCGCCCTGCAAGTTCCCGGGAAACGCCAGGGCCAGCCGCCGCTGATGACTACGGCGGCTGGCCATCGGGATAGCCTCCTGTATGTGTGGGATAGAAGGTCGGGACGCCGGTTTTTGGTCGATACTGGGGCTGAGATCAGCGTTTTACCTCCGACGAGTTACGACACCCGCAGCAGGGCACCGGGTCCCCCCCTGAGGGCCGCGAATGGCAGCACAGTAAGGACCTATGGCACCCGTCAGGTGCAGCTACTGTTCGGCCCCAGCCAGTTCACGTGGGACTTCACACTGGCCGCCGTAGCCCAACCGCTTCTGGGTGCGGACTTTTTGCGAGCTCACAGCCTGCTGGTTGACCTGCCCAGGAAGAGACTGGTACACGCCGAGACCTTTCAGACGTTCTCCCTGGGCGCGGCCCAGTTGCCAGCCCCTCACCTCGGCTCCATCACGCTGTCCGACAACGACTTCACCAGGGTCCTGGCGGAGTTCCCATCGGTTCTGGCACCGCAGTTCACAGCAGCCATGCCCAGGCACGGCGTATAGCACCACATCCCGACACAGGGACCACCCCTCCATGCCCGTGCTCGGCGGCTTCCCCCGGACAAGCTCCGACTGGCGAAGGAGGAGTTCCAGAGAATGGAGGAATTGGGGATCATCCGGCGGTCCGACAGCCCCTGGGCTTCCCCCCTGCACATGGTGCCCAAAGCGACGGGGGGCTGGAGACCGTGTGGCGACTACCGCAGGCTGAACGAGGCTACCACACCGGACCGCTACCCTGTGCCGCACATTCAGGACTTTGCGGCAAACCTGCACGGCGCCAGGATCTTCTCCAAGGTCGACCTTGTCCGAGGGTACCATCAAATCCCGATGCATCCTGACGACGTCCCCAAAACGGCTCTCATCACCCCGTTTGGCCTCTTCGAGTTCCTCCGCATGCCGTTCGGCCTGAAGAATGCCGCACAGACGTTCCAGCGGTTAATGGACGCGGTGGGACGGGACCTGGACTTCGCGTTCATCTATTTGGATGACATCCTCATAGCCAGCGGCAGTCGTCAGGAGCATCTGTCCCACCTCCGTCAACTCTGCGCCCGACTGAGTGAGTACGGTCTTACAATCAACCCTGCCAAATGCCAGTTCGGACTTGATACCATTGACTTCCTGGGCCACAGGATTACTAAAGACGGGGCAGCCCCTCTGCCCGCTAGGGTAGATGCGGTCCGCCACTTCCCCCGACCCACCACGATCAAAGGCCTTCAGGAATTCGTCGGTATGGTCAATTTCTACCGCCGCTTCCTCCCTTCAGCTGCCCGGATCATGCGCCCCCTGTTCGCCCTGATGTCGGGTCCGAGCAAGGACATTACCTGGGACGAGGAGTCCGCCGCCGCTTTCGTTCAAACGAAGGAAGCTTTGGCTGACGCCGCAATGCTAGTACATCCCAGAATGGACACCCCTACCGCCCTCACAGTGGACGCATCAAACACGGCAGTCGGTGGGGTGCTGGAGCAGCTCATCGCAGGTCGCTGGCAACCCCTGGCGTTTTTCAGCAAACACCTGCGGCCACCCGAGCTCAAGTACAGTGCTTTTGACCGGGAACTGTTGGCGCTCTACCTGGCAATCCGGCATTTCAGGTACTTCCTAGAAGGTCGGCCCTTCACCGCGTTCACGGACCACAAACCGCTTACCTTTGCGTTTACGAAAGCATCCGACCCCTGGTCATCCCGCCAGCAACGCCACCTGTCCTACATCTCTGAATACACAACGGATGTCCGGCACGTCTCGGGTAAGGACAATGTCGTGGCGGATGCGCTCTCTCGCCCTACCGTTCATGCCCTTTCCCAAGGGGTAGACTTTGAGGCACTGGCAGAGGCACAGCAGGTAGATGAGGAGATTCCGAGTTACAGGACTGCAGTCTCTGGTTTGCAGCTCCAGGACCTCCCCGTGGGCCCAGGTGAGAGGACCCTACTCTGTGACGTCGCCACCGACCAGCCCCGTCCGGTCGTCCCCGCAGCCTGGCGGCGACGTGTTTTCGACTCCATTCATAACTTGGCGCATCCCTCCATCCGGACAACTGTCCGGCTGGTTTCCAGCAGGTTCGTTTGGCACGGTCTCCGCAAACAGGTCAGTGAATGGGCCAGAACGTGCATGCACTGCCAGACGGCCAAGGTTCAGCGGCACACCAAAGCCCCACCGCAGCAGTTCCATCCCGCCCACCGGCGTTTCGACCACATTCATGTGGATATCGTGGGCCCCCTGCCAGTGTCGCGCGGAGCGCGTTACCTCCTGACTATCGTGGACCGGTTCACAAGATGGCCAGAGGCGGTCCCGCTCACCGACACCATCTCCGAATCTTGCGCCCGAGCCCTGCTCGCCACCTGGATATCCCGCTTTGGTGTACCAGCCCACATTACCTCCGACAGAGGCGCCCAGTTCACCTCCAGCCTGTGGTCAGCTATGGCCAGCCTTTTGGGGACTCAGCTGCACCACACCACTGCCTACCACCCACAGTCGAACGGGCTAGTGGAGCGTTTCCACCGTCACCTGAAGTCGGCCCTCATGACCCGCCTGCGAGGAGCCAACTGGGCGGACGAGCTTCCCTGGGTCCTTCTCGGCATCCGCACAGCGCCCAAGGACGACCTGCACGCCTCGTCGGCCGAGTTGGTATACGGCGCGCCCCTGGCCGTCCCCGGGGAGTTCCTACCAGCCCCGAGGGGGCAAGAGGAAGAACCCGCTGCAGTCCTGGGCAGACTTCGCGAGAAGCTCGGTAACCTGGCCCCCATACCCACTTCACAGCATGGGCGGCACCCGACCTGCGTACCCAAAGACCTACGGAACTGTAAGTTTGTGTTTGTACGAAGGGGCGGGCATCGGCCACCGCTGCAGCGGCCATACGAGGGGCCGTTTACGGTGCTCCGGAACAACGGGTCCACGTTCGTGCTGGACGTTGGGGGGAAGGAGGAGGTTTTCACGGTGGACCGCCTCAAGCCGGCCCATGTGGACCTGGCGCAACCGGCCGAGTTTCCGGCGCCTCGGCGCAGAGGCCGACCTCCCAAGCAGGTTCTGGCCCAGGCTGTGGACATTGGGGGGTGTATCGCCGGTTCTGGGGGGGGGTTATATGGCGGCTCATTTCCTAGCGTATCCGAACCGGCTCACAATTAGATAGCCTACGGGGGTTTGCGAGCACAGAGCTTTGGAGCCTCTTCGCCATGGGGGGCCGGTTGACAGAGGCTTAAAAGTGAGGCTGAAGTTTTCGAATAAAGTTTTTTCCTTCGACTGCAGTTACCGACTCCGTGTCGTAATTTTAGCGCTGCTTGTAGCACACCGCTACAGTACCAAGACCAGCACAATACAGTCACCTTTTTCCATGCTAACATTTTAAAATTAGCTGAGCACCAAATGCCAGTTGCAATGAGAATTCAAAAGTTCTACAGTGCTGTGCATATAGAAATTTTGAAAATCAGTCATAAAGATTTAATTCTAAATTATCAAAAACTTCATCCCCTTGTTTCAGTCACCAAACACTAGAACCTTCCCATTCTCAACATTGCATGAAACTAGAACATTCTCAAAATTGCAGGAAATTCATCTATAGCTTATGCCATCTTCCCTTGCTATTATAACTTCAGTTTAGTTTCAGCTCTAACATCACTTATTTGCAATTCCTCAAAACATTCCACCTAGCCAGGATAATGGTCACAACCATGATCCTTTATTTCACTCATCACATTTTACAACTCCTGTTTGGCCAATTTCCATGGTAGGTCAATAGATTGTTCAGTTCTGGGAGAAAGGAACTGACATGGGTTCAATTCCTCTGTGGATTTTTTCACTTTTTTTCCCATTGTTGAGTGGGTAGCCTCTGTGGGCTCCAATCTCCTCCCACATCCCAAATATCTGCAGTAGATCAATTGGAAACAGAATTATTCCTAGGTGGCGATAATATCTGCTGAGAACTGATGGAATGCGGAGCTGCCACAACTGGGCTAAAAAGCACTGGCCCTGATCTGTCCCAATCAACTACAATCTACTGTATTCTGCTTTTCTTTCACCCTTTTATCACATTTGTTTCCTGGAATTTAATTTTGAATAAATTATTTTAAATTCACTTACATTTTGCATCCTTTCTTCTTGCTGTTAGCAAGAAATCTTTGATTTCACAAATATGACGAGGCTGTTGGAATACAAATAGAAAAATGAATATTGAAGATTTCATGTAAAATGCACCAGTTAGAATAAGGTGCTAAAAGATTTAAAGAATCATCTAGAGTCACTCTCCAGATGCCTATTCAGGACAAAATTTTCATTTCATTTCATTTTTCAATCTTTTTATTGATTTTCAAATAAAGGATATACAAATTAGAGGAGCTTAACAAATAGATAATATAAGACATATAAACAGCAATAATAAAAACAGAAAGTATATGTCAAAATCAAATAGGTAAAATATTATGCTGTTATATATACAATGGTCAAAAAAAAAACAACTCATAGCAATCGTAAAAAAAGAGAAAGGAAAAAAAAAAGAAAAGAAAAAGATTGGGCAGTCCAATTGAGGATAAAATTTAAAAAAGAGAAGGAATCAGTCATCTCCAAACCTTCATGGATAAGGATTTTCCCCCAGAGATAATAAAGAAAAATACATTAATAAAAATAAATTAAATCACTTGAAAACATTGAATAAAGGGTCGCCAGACTTGTTCAAAATTAAAGGATGTATCAAATGTCTGGCTTCTAATTTTCTCCAAGCTTAGACATGACATAATGGAGGAGAGCCAATAAAAAACAGTAGGTGGGTTAGATTCTTCCCAGTGTAGCAAAATAGCTCTCCTAGCCAGTAAAGTTGAAAAAGCTATCACAAGTTGGGCGGAAACAGACATTTTGCTTGCTTCCTCTGGAATAATCCCAAAAATTGCTGTAAGTGGATTAGGTCGGACATCCATATAATAGATAATATTTAGATAAGACTTTAGATAATATTCCAAACACATCCCTCCGAAAATTGTTTAAACTTACACATGACCAAAACATGAGTTAGAGTAGCCACTTCTGCATTACATCTGTCACAAATAGGGCTTATATTAAGAAAAATATGTGCCAATTTATCATTGGACATATGGATCTTATGTACTATCTTAAACTGAATTAAGATATGGCATGCACAGATAGTTGAATTATTAACTAAATAATAAATTTTACTCCATTGATTATCTGAAAGTGAATGCTGAAAGTGAAACCCTATCATTGGGCGACATGCGATCATTCATTAACTGTTTATAAATTATAACTATTAATTGTTTTTGAAAAGGTTTAAACTGAAAAATAATATAAGCCAAATTTAAAGAGCAGGCCGAGGGGTAATTCGGTAAAAAATCATGTAAAAAATTCCTAACCTGTAAATATCTGAAAAAATGTGTATTGGGGATATCATACTTATGACAAAATTTTAAAATCAAATCTTATTATTGTGACATCAGATACTAAATAAAGAATCAGTGATTTGACAAAAAAATTGACCATTATTAAGTTACATAAACCACCAAAACAAACAGCAAACTTTATAGATCTGTGAAAAGCAGTGATGCCATTAATTTTTTTTACCTAACATCTTAAACACAAATCACAGAAAAGTAATCAAGCCAAAAAAATGATAAACCTGTAAATGTACAATTGGTGCAGGAGACTTAATAAAACTCCACAAAGAATTTCTCCAGGAGCTTACGTGTATTGAAAGTGAATGATCCAAGGTGACTGCCAGTGATGAAATGTGTGCTTCAGAAGGTCAATGTTGGTGAAATGTGTGCGGGGAAGGGCAAAGGACAAGCTGACAATTTAAGGCAACTTGAAGTATGTGTCAATTTAGACCACAGAAAGAAGTGAGAAGGATAATCATGGTTTTGGATAAGTTCAATTTATGGAGTGTAGACTATGAAAAGGCAGTTGTTAAGACTGTTTTAAAAATTAGCCCTTGACTTAACAAAAGCATGAATGATGACAGATGATGTGGCTGGGTCTCTGCAGAAAAAGTAAAGGCATGTTTTGATCAAATAGTAAAAAAAAGGCTAAAAGACAAAAACAAAAAGCTGAAAAATCTCAAGATGCACCTGTGGATAAAGAAACTAGATGTTTCAGGCTAAGGACCCCTCCTCAGAAAGTTACAAAATCTTCAAGCTCAAGAAGGTGGATGGAATTTGTGGCAAATGTTTGCCCTATCTTTTCTCAAGACTGGAGAATACTGCAGCTCACTAATAACTAAGACAAGAATGTGTATTGTCAGGGAAGTTGGTAGAAGCAGATGTATAGTCATGTTAAGAGGCACCTGGATAGACACATTAACAGGCTTGGCAAAAATCAAGGGTTCACAACCTTTTTTTTATGCCATAGACCAATACCATTAGCAGAGGGTCCATAAACCCCAGATTGGGAGCCCCTGGTACAAATACAGACCTTGTGTAGACTGATGGGATTAGTTTGTTTGGCATCATTAGCGCAGACATGTGGAGGACCTATTTTGGTTCTACAACTAAAAACTGTACTCATTTGCATACTGGCAGCAGAAAGCCAAGCTACCATCAACAATCACTCGGAAAGCACTGAAAGCTTTCTGTTGGAAAGAAAATGACAAGTGAAATTTAGCACTTTCACATTAATGCCATACCTTCCAGCTGAACTTTTCATTGACCAGTGGCACATTAAAATTTTCTGGTCTCCTTCAATGATCACAGCTTTCAAAATGATAAAAAAAAACAGCTAATCACGAACCCTTGAGCAGCTGCATGGGGCAAGTGACACAGGCAGGAGTCAATCAGGCCAGCTCATCCCATAATATTTTCTCTCACCATATTGTGCCTACTTAGGGGAGAGTTCTGCAAGTGTGCAGCCAGCAAGCTAAATCCAATGTGGATTCAAACCATCTTGAGGCACACGGGACTACAGCATTCACAGTGCGGCTACTCAATGCAGGAAGCAGCAACAGCCACCAGTTGTAGCCTTTGAATGTTTTGGAGGGACCATTCTCCAAAATTTGAACTGAACACAGAGATTCACCTCCATCTTGCATCTGCTCCACAACACCAAAGTACAAACATATCCTGGTCAAGTCCTGTCGACATGTCATTTTTCTTAAAACACCTTTCTCCATTTTTCTGAGCATAATTTTGAGGCTTACCTCAAAATTCTGTTTTCTGTGAGAGCAGAGCTAATCTGATCTAATGGGGAAAAATGGTTGAAGCACCATTCCCCCCTCCCCATTAGATGGAGCAAATGAAATAAATCAACTTCACTTGCCCCATCACTGAAACATTCCCACAAGTTATGGATGTGCTTTCATGGACTCTCAATATTTTTTTTTGTCTTTTGCACATTGATGATTCGTCTGTCCTGATGGGTGCAGTCATTCATTGGTTCCATTGTTTCTTGTTTTTATTATGAATAGCTGCAAAAAAAAATCTCAGGGTTGGATATGGTGACATATGTATAACCAACAATGACAACACTTCAGAACCAAGGTCAACCAAACTCCAGTCCAAATGGGATATGCAAATATCGCATTTGTGCACATAGGTTCTAAAGTTCTAAAATACCACTCTCCAAACCATATGAAATCAGGCCTCGTGCTCAACATCCTCAGCCAACATGCTCCTACTGCAACAGCCGGCCTTCCAGTTTTCTGCAAAAACGTCCCAAATTTTAAAAACACACTCTTTGGTGAAGGCAGACATCAATGAAATTCACTAGTTTAATGGGCAGCAGTCATCCCTACTCTTCTATATGCACCCGAGAGCTGCACGACCTAAAACAGCGATCTTTAGGCATTAGAAAAGTAGCATCCAAGCTGTGTTCACAAAAACCAAATCACATCACTGGATTCCTGAGGCAGAAAGAGAAAGATTCAAGAATATACTCAAAGCTTCCTTCAGTACATGTCCAATGACTCCTGGAAATCTCTGCCCTCCAACCACTTAGAAGGGGAAAAGAAACAAGTCAGGCTGATTTGGGGACACAAGATGTATAATAAGAGTGTGTAAAGGTAGTTAGCAGACAGAAAGGACTTTTGGCCTAACTTGCCTATCCTTTGGTGCTTACTTGATTTGGCCCTCATTAGCCTGCATTTGGCCCAAATCCCTCTTTACCTTTTTATCCATTTTTGTCTAAATGCACTTTAAACATTGTAATTATGCCTCCCTCCACTACTAACACTTCATTCCATATGCCAAACCCTTCAGACCCCATCTCACCCATCTCAAGAAAACAGTGCCAGCCCAACTTCTCATAATAAAGCCCTCCAGTCCAGGCAACAACACAATCTTTTCTTGCTTAATCCTTCCTATAGTATAGCGACCAAACTTTACAATACCCCAAATCAGTCTCACCAATGCCATGTACAGCTGTGATGTGACAACCCAACTGCTGTACTCAATGCCCTGCTGAAAGAATATTCACCACCTTCCCTACCCTGTGTTGCCAAATGAAGGTAACACTGTATTCATAACCTCAATTCTCCCTGATCTGCAACACCCCCTCCCTTGACCCCTTCCATACATGTTCCGCCCTCATTTAACTTTCCTAAATGTTATCTTTATGCTTGTTGTTGAGTGCCATCATCTCATGGCTACCCCATGGATACTGTAGTTGTCCATATGATTTTTGTGGTAATGTACAGAAGTAGATTACCAGGCATTTCCTTCATGCAGATACTGTGGCCACACAGGTTGGGACCTGGCCAGATTCAAACTCAGGACTATCCACCTTGAGGTCCAATGCTGATGCCAGTACACCACCAGTTATCCCAGTTAAATTCCACCTGTGCCATTCCTTGGCCATCTTTCCCTCTTGATCTAGATTCTGTTCAAACTTGAAAAGTTCAAAGTAAATTTATTACTAAGGTACTTGTATATCACCATATCCAACCCAGGGATTTGTTTCCCTGCAGGCATTCACAGTAGAACAAAGAATTATAATAAAATCAATGAAAAATTACACACAAAGACTCACAACCAAAGTTACAAGACTAAAACTGTGCAAATACAAAAATAAGTAATAATGAGAATGAGTCCTTGAATCCATGAAAGCAAGTCCATGGGCTGAGTTCAGGTCAGTACAGCGTTGAGGTGAGTGAAGTTATCTACACTGGTTCAGGAGTATGACGGTTGAAGGATTATAACTGTTCCTGAACCAGGTGGCATGGGACCTCAAGGCTTCTGTACATCCTTCCCGATGACAGCATGAGAAGAGCAGCATATCCTGGATGGAAACTTGGATACCATTCTTCACTGTTCACTTCAGCGCCAACTCTTGTGTCACCTGCAAACTACATCTACATTCTTAACCAACAAGGGACCCAGCAAACACACACACAGCAGGCCTCAAATTAAAACAGCGCTCCAACACCACCCTCTAACTGCAACTAACCACCTCACTCTGGACCAAGTTACCATGCAAAAGTTAATGCACAACTTCACACTGAAGAATGACACTGCTGCAAAAAAAAATCCACCCCACTTGCCGGATCACCTTTTATCTCATTCGTGAAATGACCTGCTCTCATATTAGATTCATTAGCAACCTCAGCAGCCAAAAAACCAGAATGGAAGCACAACATAATCAATTCCTAAGTGTAGCTTAGGGAAGCATGCCATATGCACAAGCCAATCCGAACAGGAGCTATGCAGATATCGACCTTGCATGAACATTACTGTGCAAAGCGTATCAGCACCATTTTAACATATTTTCACTGAGCTTCATTTCCAGCAGGTTCATGGACAGCTTCTCTCCTGCTGTCATATAGATCCTTTGTACACTTCTCAATCTACCTCATACTGGTTTTTGCATCTTTTTAAATCCACCTGCACTGCACTCTCATTAATTATAAAACCATATTCTCCGTTCCCATATTGCCTCTCCATGGTACGACCTCGCTGCCTGAAGAGCTTGTAGCATCTGGCAGTACACGTGACAATTACAAAGCAATTCCAACGCATCTCCAAGAGAACACCACATCTCAAGCTGCTCAGTGGTCGTTTCCTCTATCACCGTCTGAAACTGGAACTTTCGGGAGAAACCTACTCCCTTCATTTTCAATATGCAGAGCCAGTAGGCCTCCATCATGCACTACAACCTTTACATAACAAGACTAACACATACAGAATGCACCCAGCGGGTCAGCGTCAGCTTTTGATTTACAATCCGTAAAAGTGTCAGATGCAAGTTGACAACTGCGTTTTTCAAAGTACGTTATAAAACCTTCCTCGGGAAGAAAGTCGATTTTATTCACGAAAGGCATGATATTATCTACTCTGCTCTCTACATCAGGAAGGCCATGGAACGCATGTCTGACACAGGGGAGTAGAGAACCAAATGGCGATTTAATGCTTTTCTTAAGTTTAGATTATTTGGAGGTAAGGGAGGCGACTTACCATGGTGACGGCGGATCCAGCGGTGGAGGTACGGCACCTGGAAAAGTAAAACAAACCGGACACTGAGTCAATGGCTCCAAGTTATAAACCTGCCGCGACCGGGGTGGCCGCTGCCCCTACCCGGCGCCCTGTGAGTGAGGATGGCCACGGATGAGATCCGCCCGCCGCTGAAGTCCTACCTGAAGCTGAGCGGCGACCGAGAGGAAGACGGAGAGAAGGCCCGCCCTACATCCGGGAATTAACAGCGCGACGACGGCTCCCGCACAGGGTCCAAACGCACGGCGACTCTCACAACGAAAAACTCGATATGAGGATCACTGCCTTGTCTACATATTCAAAGTTAAAATTTCAAGTTAAATTTTTTACCAAAGTACATATATGTCTCCATATACAACCCTGAGATTCGTTTACGTGTGGACATACTCAGAAAATCCAGGAAACATGATAGAAATATGAAAGACTGCACCCAACAAGATGGACACACAACCAATGTGCAAAAGACAACAAACTGTGAAAATACAAATGAAAAATAATGATGATAAAAATATATCAGCAATAAATATCGAGAGCATCATGAGATAAGGCGTCCTTGAAAGTAAGTCCATAAGTTGTGGGAACAATTTAGTGATGGAGCGAGTGAGGTTATCCCCTCTGGTTCAAGCACCTGAGGGGTAATAGTTTTTCCTGAACCTGGTTGTGCAGGTCCTGAGGCTCCTGCACCTACTTCCTGGTGGTGGCAGTGAGAAGTGAGCATTGCCTGTATGGTTGGGGGTCCTTGATGGTGGATGCCACTTTCCTGTGATGATGCTTTGCTCATGATGGACTGGGCTGTGTCCACTACTTTTTATAGAATTTTCCACTCAAGGCCATTGGTGTTTCTGTCCCAGGCCATGATGCAACCAGTCAATATACTTTCCACCACACATCTATATAAGTTTGCCAAAACCTTGCAAACTTCTAAGAAAGTGGAGGTGTTGCTGTGCTTTCTTTGTAATTGCCCTTATCTGCTGGACGCTCTGAAATGATAACAGCAAGGAATTTTAAGTTTCTGGTCCTCTCCACCTCCGAACCCCAGCGAGGACTAGCTCATGTACCTCTGGCCTCCTCCTCCTGAAGACGGTAATCAGCTCTTTGGTCTTGCTGACACTGAGTGAGAGGTTGTTGTTATGGCACCACTCAGCCAGATTTTCAATCCCCCTCCTGTATGCCGATTTGTCACCACTTTTGATTCAGCCAGTGACAGTGGGGTCATCAGCAATCATAAATATAGCATTGGAAGTGCATTTAGACTCACAGAAATGTTATAAGTGAGTAGAACAAGAGGCTAAGCACACGGCCTTGTGGTGCAGCTGTGCTGATGGAGATTGTGGAACTGAATCAACTTTATTACTAATTTCTTCATATACACTAAGAGTAAACATCTTTACAGTACATCTCTGTCTAAGTGTGCAATTTATATTAATTTATAATAAATAGTATGGACAGTCAATATAACATAGAAATACAGTTGTAGCAGCAAGAATCAGAATCAGGTTTATTATCACCGGCATGTGATGTGAAATTTGTTAACTTAGCCGCAGCAGTTCAATGCAATATATAATATAGAAAAAAGTAATAATAATAAATAAGTAAATCAATTACAGTGTACGTATATTGAACAGATTAAAAATCGTTTAATTTCAATCTTATTTACATCTTTCCTGTAGGTAGTTGACCAAAACTGTAGACAATACTCCAAATTAGGCCTCAACGATGTCTTATACCACTTCAACATCACATCCCACCTCCTATACTCAATACTTTGATATATGAAGACCAATGTGCTGAAACCTATCTTCACAACCCTATCAACTTGTGACGCCACTTTCAATGAATTATGGATCTGTATTCCCAGCTCCCTTTGTTCTACCTCACTTCTGAGTGCCCTACTGTTCACCGTGTAGACCTGCCCTGGTTGGTCCAACTGAAGTGCAACACCTCACACTTCTCTGCATTAAATTCCATCTGCCATTTCTCAGGTGATCCATATCCCGCTACAAGCCATGACAGTCTTCCTCAGTGACCAGTACACCCCCACCCCCCCCCCCCCCCATCTCGGTGTCATCTGGACATTTTGCTGATCCAGTTAACCGCATTATCATCCAAATTGTTGTTATAGATGACAAAAAAAAAACAATTTCTCTTCCAGGAACCACTCCCCCTCTACCCCCCCACCCCCCCCCTTTGTGTTTTCCATTATTCCTCAGGCCCCAATACCCATTCTGTTTTCCCTCACCACACTCACAATTTACCCATCACTCACAACTTCCACCTCCTCACCTCCTTCCACTATCTCCTCCTATCAGTTTCCACTTTTTCAGCCCTTTGCCTCTTCACCTAGCCCCTCCCAGCTTCTCACAACATTCCCACATCTCTCACCCTTCAACCTTCCCATTTTCCTCCTTTTACTTTGATTCATCTATCACCTACCTGCTTTTTGCTCCTGCCCCTCCCAAAACTCTTTTATTGTGGCTTCTGCCTTCTTTCTTTCCAATCCTGATTAAGGCTCTTGGCTCGAAGTGTCAACTGTTTTAACCCCTCCATTGATTGTGCTTGACCTGCAGAGTTCCTTCAGCAATTTTGTGTGTTCCTCCAGATTTCAAGCACCTGTAGTCCTTGTGCATCCAGCAAACTGTGTTGCATCCTTTCTTCCTTCAACTGTTCAATCTGCCTTGTTGCATGTGAAGACTCTACTTTCTGTTTTGAAGCAAAATCAATTACCTCTGCACAATGTTTCAGTTTTAGTTGTTAGAATTTTCTTCATGCTTTAGATCAAACATAGATTATTCACTCCATGAAAGACTTAAACATACAAATACATGTCAGTGTTAATTTCATACTACCACTAAAAATTATTTTGCATTCCTTAATGTTATCGCATGCACAAAGGACTTTGGTGTTTGCAAACCTGCCTTGTTAAATATAATAGATAAAAGTGAATTGCACTTTTTATCAGATGACTGTAAAGGTTTTGGGATGCTTAAATTGCTTAATGAATTTGCATACGAATGGGTACCATTGCAAAGCAACTTAAACCTTAAAATGTATGTGTAAATTCCTTACTTATCTTGGCTGGGTGTGTCTCATCATACTTAAATGGAGGTGTAAGTGTCTCATCTTTATTCTGTCCATGTCTCAAAGTGGACATGGATTATGGAGTTATCTGAATAGTTGCAAATGAAGCTATTATTTCTCCCTTCCATTAGAAGGTACATTACAGATGAAGAAACTGAAAGGTGGTTAATTGAGAAGGGTAAGACAATTGGAATCTAACAATCACCCTGACCTTTAGTGTTAGTAAACAAAACAAAATACTGCATGTTAAGAGAAAAGGCCAGAAGTGATCAGCAGTGATCATCACATGAACTTTGTCAGCTCAGAAGAATTTTCTTCAAGCACGTATTTGAGGAAAATACCAGAATGAGTACCTTTAGATCAAATTGCTTGCCGGCTGAAAGAGGAAAAGCCAGCATACTTCTCATTTTCCAAGATTCCCCACACCACCCACTTCTTTGCTCCCCAAAGTCAGCTTGTCGGGCTTGGTTTTCAGTCAGATGTGGTGTGTGCAGAGCTCCCAGCCAGGTAAAGAGCCTGCTCTTGTGGCTGCAACTGTACAGGGATGTCCATTTCCCAGTGATTCGTGGCAAAAAGGGTAAACTTGGTGGGATTACTTCTTTGGTTCCTAGTCTGAAATTATCACAGCATCTTCTGTCCAAAACTGTTATCTATTCCCTTTATCTTGAGAAACTTGGCCAGATCAGTTTGATTCAGCCAAGTGGGCTGTCTGAAATACATGAATATAAAATATAGTCACCTTAAAACATTAACTCTGTTTTCCTCTTTCTACATATACTTCCTGATCCTGTTTTTATTTCATGTTGTCAGCATTGGCTGGATTGCAAAGTGATTACTCATTTTTATGGCATCTTTCACAATCTTAGAAAGAACCACAACATGTTTTCACTAAAACATTATTGAAATGCTTGGAATTTAGCAGCTAATTAAGGCAAGGCAAAATAACTAACAGACATCTGATAATCACTAGATAAAGTGTTTTAACAAGAATTAAGGAATTTGACTAGGTTTGATTCACCCTGAAGACCACATATCCAGTAGTACAACATTCTCTCAGTGATGCATGGAGGTCAGTCTAGAGTTATTGTATATGTCCATCTCTGGTGTGGATCTTGAACCTATTGTCTTCTAATTGACAGGCAGAATCACACTCAAAACTGAAGCAATTTTCTGGGAGTGAATTGGCTGTATTCCCCTCGTATTATCTCCAATTAACTTGGAAGAGGGTAAACTTGTAAAAACTTGGCTGTAGAAATTATGTGTTTATGCTTTGTTTTTCTTATGAATGCTGCTTACATGATGCTATGTGCCTGCAATACTGCTGCAAGAACTTTTTCTCATTGCACCTGTGCAGATATAGCCATAGAAAAGTACAGCAGAGAAATAGCCCCCTCAACATACCAAACCGTTTAAGCTGCCAACATTTTTTTTTACAAAATTGATTAAATCATCTGACTTTTACACTTAACTCTTCCTAGGAAGGATTTCCACATCATGTTTGGCATTTAGCATTCGATGACACATGTTTAAAAGTATATAATCTTCTGTTTTGTTGGCAGCACAATAATCACTATTTGTTTTGATCTTGGCTACCATTCCTGCTACTTAACAGTATTAACCGTTTGCAGGAATATTGTTGCACAAGCACAGATATTCAAATGGAACAAATAGCTTATGTGAAGCCCTGGTCAGCAGTGGTGGATCTAAAATGAGCAGGTTGAAAGGTTAATTTTATTGTCCAAGTCTGCATCTGCAATACAACTCTGATATTTATCTTCTCCAGATAGCAATGAAAAACATTTTTTTAAACTTGCAAAAAAAGAACAGCAACAATAGCATCAAACCCCCAACTCCCTCGCTCGTACATAAAAAACTTAACAGTTCGCCCACACAGAAAAACCAGCAAGAACATCAGGCCCCAAATCTCCAACCCCTCCCTTGCACAAAAACTAACACATCACCCACCTGGAACCCCAATGTGCCAATTGGCAACTAGAAATAAAACACAGAAGACTGGAGGAGAGCAATAATCACATAAAACATAGAATTTTGAAAACATCCTTTTGTCAGAATCGAGGAGAGTGACTGCTCAAAGTCAGTCCTTCTGTGAAGAGCGACTGCCATGTTGCTGACCTTCAGCCTTCCAAATGTCGCCAACGTTGACCGGTGGCCTCCGTGGGGAGCCACCACTAATCTTCTCCACATTCGCCTCGGTGCTTCAATCTTCTTCGATGCTTCAAAGTGGAGTTGATCATGGCCCCACTCCCCATCTCTGGTCTTCTGCATGAGACAGCTTCTGCTCGAGGTCATTTCTAGGTACAGCAGAGATGTAGAGATTTAGATGTACAGTAGGGCGCCAGATCACTCAGTCAGACTCCAACTGCATGTCACAGATTCCAACAGTTTACAAAACACAATCAAAACAAAAAGAATAAGCAGAAGGCATAGAGAAAGTGAAATAATTGAAGAAATTGACAATCTGCATGATGTCGCCAGAGGAATCGCTGTTCGCTGCCACCATCTTGAATGGAAGTTCGCCATGTTTGGGCGCATCTTGGAAAAAATGCTGGTTATTCGATGCAGGAGGATTCACAAGAGAAACTACTATTGTCCTTCTTCAGATTCACATGCATTATTGCCATAAAAATAGTACAACTAGCACATTTTCTAATCAGCGCTGAGACGAACCAGCACCTTAAAAATTATGCCCACCAACATGATTTCGTTTAGCAAAATATGAAAGAATCAGAAAAAGGTTAATTTTAGTGTTTCTCAAATCTTAAACAGACTCTGCTGTATTATATTCTACTGGGACACACCACATTACGTAGATTAGTTTTAGAGAGGCTTTTTTCCTTCTACAAATTACACCTTCTTTGCAGCATCTTTTTGGCACAAAATTCAACTGTACATGTAAAATATATGATCTAGCATATTAGAAAGTAGCTTGCTCGTATGTACCAAAAAACACCCAGAAGTGTATAATTCACTGGGGAATATTGTCTTCCTTGTGGGTTTAAGAGTATTGCATTATAACCTTATAAATGTTTAGAATTAATATTCAATTGCTTCTGTGGAGAGAATTGAAAAGTCAGATGTCAGGGGTATCCGTCAATGAAAACGATTAACTCATTTTTTTTGTTCTCTCTTATCATTGCCTGACATGACAAGCATTCCCAACAGTTCTGACCTGCATTATCGGAGCTTTTATGCACTCTCTTGTTTATATTTTATCCCTCCTTCCCAGAACTTTATCACTGAAACCCTAAGTCAACTCTGACCTCATAGAACACAGAAGAGTACAGCACAGTAGAGCTAACCTTTTAAGTTACAAGTACTCCAGATCTATGTAACCTCTCCCTTCCACATAGCCATCCAGTTTTCTTTCATCCATGTGCTTACCTGTAAGTTTCTTAAACATTCCCAATGTGTCTGTCATTACCACTGCCCCGGTATTGCATTCCATGCACCCACCATTCTGTGTGGGAAAAAAACCTACCTCTAACATTTATAATTTCTTCCAATCATCTTAAAATTATTCCTTGTATTCGCTACTTCTACCCTGGGGGAAAGGTTCAGGCTGTCCACTCTATCTGTGCCTCTTATCATCTTATACACCTCTTGTCTTCCTTTGCTCCAAGGAGAAAAGCCTTAGCTCTCTCAGCCCTTCCTCATAAACTGTGCTCTCAAATGCAGGCAGCACCATCATGGTAAATCTCCTCTGTACCTTTTGTTCTATAGATCCCTGCACATTTCTCTGTAACTTAAAAACCACCTTTTTTTTTGCCTTTCCCAGTTCTGATGAAGATTCTATGATTTGAAAAACCAATTGTTTCTTTCCATGATGCTGACTGACCTGCTGAGTGTTCCTAGCTAATCCCCCCCCCACCCCACAGTTACAGTCACATTGGTGTTAATTTTATATTAGTCCTACTTACCTTCAAACTGGGGCCACCCACATTTATGCAGTTTTGTGGTTAAAGACTCTCCTCCAAAAGATGGTCGATGAATTCTCCTTGTCAGTTTTATTTTGGCATTGCAACAATACTGCAAAGTGGAATGTTGTCATGTAATATTGTTCTCAGATTTCTTTATGTACAGCTGTGCTAAAACATCATTAGTTACAGCAGTATCCCTATTAATGCCTTGCACTTTCTCAGGCTGTGGTACTGAGAGTGGTTTCTCACTTTAAGAAATATGCACTTGTCAACCAGTATATTGCCAGCTGCATGGGAGTGCTGTTCTCAATAAATGGGCACTACAAGGCACAAGGAGCCAGGAATGGCTGGTGAATAATGGTGCTAGGAGACCCTCAACATCAGGGATATGCCCTCTACCATCAGAGAGAAGGTACAGGAGGTTGAAGACCCACACTCAATGATTCAGTATTAGCTTCTTGCCCTGTCATCAGATTTCAGAACTGTTCATCAAAGTGCACAATTATTCTTCAGCTTGCACTATTTATTTAGTAATTAATAGCATCGTGCATCTTTTCAATGTACTGCTATCACAAAACAACAAATTTCACACCATGTAAAACAATGGAAATAAACCCGATTCTGATTTGGGCGGATAAACATGAATGATGGCAATGAGAACTCGTTTGTAAAGACAAAAATAGAATTAACATTTCAAAGATAATGATTCTTTGTGGGCACGGATTGCAATAAATTAATTTAGAAGAAGCATAAGTTGAATGGTACTTAGGAAGAGTTAGTTGGGACCTGAATGATAGGAAGAGGCAAAAGAGCAAATGTATACCTTACAATTACATGGAAAAGTGCAATGAGAGAAAAAATAATTGCTGAAGAAGGAAGACCAAAGCAAGGGTTACAAGACAAATGATCCTTACAGAATGCTGGAAAGGGAGGGAGGAGGAAGATATGTCTGGTGGGGAAAAAATGCATTGAATGTGGTGGCTGACAGGATGGAAAGTGAGGACAAGCAGATCCATATTCTGGCTGGGAGAAAAGCCCTGAGGTCAGAAGTACAGGAAACAGAAGAGACATAGCTGAGAGTCTGCAAACTATGACTGAGGGGGAAAGGCAGACATTGCAGGGCAGTGCTGTGGAAAGTCTTATCCCTAAGACAGATAAGCTAGAGACAGAAATTGGGGAGAATGAAATGGAATCCTTATAAGAAGCAAGATGCAAGGTGTAGTCAAATGTGACTGCACAACGATTGTGATCCTCAGCTAAAAAGCAAAGCACTTGAACACAAGGTTGCTTTTAAGGTCACAAGATGAGGAAAACAAATACAATTTGTTAGGTGGTCCTTTACACATTATCATTACTGAGGAAAACAGGGATAGTAAAGCTTGGTTGCTTTGTTAGTAAATAAGAAATTTCGATTTTGAGATCACAGAGGTTGAAAATCTCAGTGCAGATCAATTTTGTGCCAATAAGTAGTAACAGGGTCATCGAGGAGTAAATAGGGAGACAGATTCTGGACAGCTGTACAGTAATAATAACAGGGTTGTTGTGGTGGGTGATTATATTTTCCCAAATATCGATTGTCATCTCCCTAGAGCAAGGGTTTTAGATGGGGTGGAGTTTGTTAGGTGTGTTCAGGAAGCTTTCTTGACACAGTATGTAGATAAGCCTACAAGACGAGAGGCTGTACTTGATCTGGTACTGGGAAATGAACCTGGTCAGGTTTCACATCTCTCAGTGGGAGAGCATTTTGGAGAGTGATCATAATGCTTTATCACAGCATTGGCCAAGAGATAGGAAAGCGCTTAATTGGAGTAAGGGGAAATATAAGGCTATCAGGGAGGAACATGGAAGCTTAAATTAGAAACAGATGTTCTCAGGAAAATGTACAAAAGAAATGTGGCAAACATTCTGGGGGTGTGTGCATTAAGTTCTGCACAGGTACCTTCCAATAAGACAGGGAAAGGATGGTAAAGTACAGGAACTGTGGTGTACAAAGGCTGTTGTAAATCCAGTCAAGAAGAAGAGCTTTCGAAAGGTTCAAAAAACTAGGTAATGATAGAGATCTAGAAGATTATAAAGCTAGCAGGAAGGAGTTTAAGAAAGAAATTAGGAGAGCCAGAAGGGGCCATGAGAAGGCCTTGGCAGACAGGATTAAGGAAAACCCCAAGGCATTCTACAAGTATGTGAAGAGCAAGAGGATAAGATGTGAGAGAACAGGACCAATCAAGTGTGACAGTGGAAAAGTATGTATGGAACTGGAGGAGATAGCAGAGGTACTTAATGAATACTTTGCTTCAGTATTCACTCTGGAAAAGGTTCTTGGCGATTGTAGAGTTGACTTACAGTGGAACGAAAAGCTTGAACATGTAGATATCAAGGAAGAGAATGTGCTGGAAGTTTTGGAAAGTATCACGTTAGATAAGTCACCATAACCGGATGAGATGTACCCCAGGCTACTATGAGAGGCAAGGGAAGAGATTGCTGAGCCTTTGGCAATGATCTTTGCATCATCAATGGAGAAATAAGTTTGGAGGATCGGAGTGTTACGGGTGTTGTTCTCTTATTCACGAAAGAGAGTAGCGATAGCCCAGGAAATTATAAACCAGCGAGTCTTACTTCAGTGGTTGGTAAGTTGATGGAGAAGATCCTGAGAGGCAGGATTTATGAACATTTGGAGAGGTATAATATGATTAGGAATAGTCAGCATGGCTTTGTCTGCCTTATGAGCCTGACTGAAATTTCTGAGGATGTGACTAAACATATTGATGAAGGTAGAGCCATAGATGTAGTGTACATGGATTTCAGCAAAGCATTTGATAAGGTACCCAATGCAAGGCTTATTGAGAAAGTAAGGAGGCATGGGATCCAAGGGGACATTGTTTTGTGGATCCAGAATTGGCTTGCCCACAGAAGGCAAAGAGTGGTTGTAGACGGGTCATATTCTGCATGGAGGTCGGTCACCAGTGGTGTGCCTCAGGGATCTGTTCTGGGGACTCCTACTCTTCGTGATATTTATAAATGACCTAGATGAGGAAGTGGAGGAATGAGTTATTAAATTTTCTGATGACACAAAAGTTGGGTTTTGGTAGGTCAAATACGATGGCAAAATATAGTATTAATGGTAAGACTCTTGGCGGTGTGGAAGATCAGAGGGATCTTGTGGTCTGAGTCCATAGGACACTCAAAGCTGCTGCACTGGATTACTCTGTGGTTAAGATGGCATATGGTGCAATGGCCTTCATCAATCGTGGAATTGAGTTTAAGAGCTGGGAGGTATTATTGCAAGCTATATAGGACCCTGGTCAGACCCCACTTGGAGAACTGTGCTCAGTTCTGGTCGCCTCACTACAGGAAGGATGTGGAAACCATGGAAAGGGTGCAGAGATTTACAAGGATGTTGCCTGGATTAGGGAGCATGTCTTATGAGAATAGCTTGAGTAATGTCAGCTTTTTCTCTTTAGAGCGATGGAGGATGAGAGGTGAACTGATAGAGGTGTATAAGATGAGAGGCATTGATCGTGTGGATAGTCAGAGGCTTTTTCCCCAAGGCTGAGATGGCGAGCATGAGAGGGCACAGTTTTAAGGTGCTTGGAAGTAGGTACAGAGATGTTGGGGATGTTTTTTAAGCACAGAGTGGTGAGTGCATGGAATGGGCTGCTGGCAACATTGGTGGAGGAGATCTTTGAAGAGACTCTTGGATAGGTACATGGAGTTTCAAAAAATAGGGCTATAGATAACCCTGGGTAATTTCTAAGCTAAGGACATGGTCAGCACAACTTTGTGAGCCAAAGGGCCTGGTATTGTGTTGTAGGTTTTCTACGTTTCTGGATGGATTTCCTCATGGACACTAAACCAACAGAATCTAATGCAATATTGTCCTCTGGATTAGCCTAGTTTTAAACAGAAGGAAGTTCTTGGTTTTGGAATATTTTAGTCAAAAATTTAAGTGTATTCCAAGTTTATACTTGAATGTCAGCCTGGATTTTGGGTTTCAATACTATATATTAGTTTCTCTTTCCACTTTGCATCCATGCTGCTGAGCGTTTCCAGTATTAATTTTTTTTGCATTTGTTTTGAGCTTCAGAGTATGTCCATTGTAGTGCCAGATGCATTTCTATAGAATATAGTTTAAATTCACATCAATTATGTATTTATTCACTGAGCTAACAGGACCATCTAATATTCAATGTCAGTCTTCAGAAAGGATATTGCACCCTCACCAAAGAGACAAAAATGCAATTATAGGCTTCCACCAAAGAGTAAAAATTCTAAGCAAAAACCTGCTAGCGGAACTGAGCAGGAGCTGTGTCGTAGGGAAAGGAATTATCAGCATCAAGTCAGGACCGCAACAGGACTTAAAACTTTTAATTCTACACAAAACAAATGCAAATGTAGATCATATCAATGTTTTGAAAAGCATATCAATGTTTTAAGATCATAGCAAATGATGCCTCAGCCAATTCAATTTAGTTCAAATATTGTCTTCTGGAACTTTGTTCCAAAGTCACAACAATGAAAATATAGAATTGGATTTCTCCATTCTTAGTTACACTCTTACAGATAGGCAAGTATTCAGAAATTCACATACAATTCAAAAGTAGGTATATGAAACACGGTTGTTTATCAACAGATTAAATTTTGGTTATGAACCAAATACATCTTAAGCTAAATCTTTCCACTAGTCCTATTAATATCATTTACTGTAATGTATATCGTTTACTTAAATGCTTGCATTCTTATGCATTTTAAGTATCTTAATTATTCAGAAGCCATTCAAAATATAAATCAAATGGCTCCAACTGGGGCCATGTTATGGTTATGTTTGGTAGTGATGCACCATCAAGAACTCTTGGAGACGGGAGGCAAACGATAGACTTTTATTAGCTGCAAGAAACAACCACACAACATCCTGGAGACTGAGGGGGGAGCAGTGCTTCCAACCACCTTTATACAGGGGTCTGTGAGAGGAGCCACAGGAGCAGTCAGCAGAGGGGCGTGACCAGACAGGTATATGCAGTTCACCACAGCTAGGTCAGCTTGGTGGGCCCTCAATATTTAGGTACAGTTGAGTACATACAAAAGGCAGACTCGAGCAGCAACCTGTATGCAGAATAATCTAGTCCATCAATGTAGATTGCTTTGTATCAGAATTGCACTAAGGAGTTGGTAAATGCAAATTCCATTCAATCATTTTGATATGTAAACTAAGTGGATATTTCATTAAAGGTTAATTAATCTCAAATTCTGCCCACTATTACTTTGGTGTTGCAATAGCTTTGTACATCTGTAAAAGGACTTGAGTGTAATTTAGTCATGATGCCAAGTGCAAATGCTGGTAAGCAAATAGTTTTTGTAGTTGATTTTTCTTCCAAAACTTCTAATAAGCACATTTCATTAACCTACATTATAAAGACTTTGTTTGCACAATGCTTTTAAAACCCAGAATAAAAACTCATGATTCTACAATTTGAAATGAGACTTGTTATTCCTTAAACTGAATACATAAAAATAGGTTTCTCAAAAGCATTCAATGCACAAGAATGTTCCAAAATGCATTAGTTAATTCAAGCTGGAGCCTTGTCAGTGTTTAGGCAAATGGCAATCTGCTTCAGCACAGCTTGGTTCTGCAAACAACAGCATTTTAAATTATCCATTTTCCTTATTGGCAATTACAAAAGCATAAATTTTGACCATGAGGACTTGCCCTTGGACTGAAAATTGTTAACATAAAGGTGGGGGCTAGATCAAAATAAAAGTAATTTTAACGTTGAGTCTGCTGTCTGAAAGTTAAAAGGTATATTACCAGAAGAATTTGTTTTCAATAATGTAATTGGCAAAGTGTTAAATACAAAACTTGTCAGGGAGGAAGCAGCATTCACATTTCACAAAAATGTGTAACAATATTAAGCTTAAACAGCATTTTATCAAAGAGAAGTTAAAAGATTCCAGGTGGTATTTTAAAACAGCAGAGACTGAACTCATGTTTAATAAGAGTAATTTGCATACAAGATAAAGTTAATCCCAAGCAAATGTAGAGAAGCATTAAAACAATCCCCAGACACCCTTCATTTCCACTTTTGCAAAATTCCCCTGGCATTAGTTACAATGTTCTTTTTTACTTCTGGCGTTGATGAAGGGTTGAATATTCTTAAATATTTACTCTGTACCCCTTTTGATATATAACACTTGATTTACTGAAGATTTCTGGCATTTTAAATCAAGAATTCTCTACCTCAGAGATTTCAATACCCTAACTGGATTTTCAAAAGAAAAATCTGCCACTTGCGTATTGCATAGCCCTGCTACAACACATTGTTCTTTGCTGTTTGCTGTCACTGGCAAACTCTGAACGATGTTGGCAATCAGCTTATCTGGCAAATACCGCAGCGTGTACACCTGCATGTCCTGTAGCTCACTGAGCCAATACCGAGTCAGGACGAAGGGTCTCAACAGCGCTTCTCCCTATAGATGCTGCCTGGCCTGCTGTGTTCCACCAGCATTTTGTGTGTGTTGTTGTTTGAATTTCCAGCATCTGCAGATTTCCTTGTGTTTGAAAGTTTAGGAATGGTTTGTTTTAATTTTATTATGAGTAAACTGAACCCATCTTTTTTGAAAAACAATTAAGTGAATGTGGCAGGTGGGTAAAATATTTAAAATAAACAAAATAGTGACGAACAAATAACTGCAGGGACTATGAGTTAATAGGAATAATCAAGCTTATCGTTTTTACAAGAGAATGCTAGTGAATGTGCTAAGTAGATGAAATAATGACAGAGCAGCCAGCCAACAATTTGAGACACAGTACTTGGGTCCTTGTGTAGATATGGTAGTTTCTTGTATAACACACCTGCAGGATGGAGATCAACAACTAAAAATCTCCGCTTTCACACATTGCTGCAGGTCATGACATACTTGGTGAGATATACTGACATATCTACAAGCAGAAATGCAAGTTGCTTGCAACAGCAGTTGCCCAGATTTGAAAGTACAGTTCGAATTAGCTTTAACATAACAAATTAGATGTTAATACATTAGCGCTCTTCGACTTCAGTTTGTTGTAGTTCAAGGGCAATAAATATTCTCCTTAGGAGATACCCTACTAGACTATTCCACCACACTACTGAAATTGTGCCAGAAACACCTTGTCTTCCAGGTCCTCACTCAGATTCATCAGACTATTTGCTCCACAGGGGTGCAGTTGATTCGATCATTGGTACATACAGTGTAGGCATAAATGTTAGGCAATTTAAGTCTCACAAAATCCTAATGCAGATAGGGATTGGCATCAGGAGAAACTAATGATTGTCATGTACCTCCACCTTTCAATCCGAAATACTTAAATGCCAGCATAACTGCTCTCTCCTCTACTTATGATCCCACAAGATGAGCTCTCCTACTTTTTTTTTTAAAAAGGGCTTGCAAGTTTGATTCAAAAACAGCCAGGGTTTCAGTTTGCATGTACTACATCTCCACAGTGCATGAACTTCAACCTCACAGCATGAGCTCAGTCATGAAGTTGGACTTGAGATGAGAATACTATGAAAATAAATCCTCTGTATTACCTTCTTCATTGCCTATGGTTTCAAAATTTGGATCACATCCAAAAGAATTTAAAACCACGACAACTAGAAATTCGAGTTCTATTTTAGCAGATGACCTTGCTGGAAAGTGAATTTCTGAGCATTGGCCAAACTTATCCTGCTCAAATGATGGACGTTTTGGGATTTTTTCTCTCCATTCCTAACGACATGACTTTTATCAGTAATAGGTAAACAAATGGAATTCACTGATGAAAAGTAAAACAATTCACAATAGACAAGATAAAGAAACCAATTTGCTGGCAGTTTATTAACTAAAAAAATAATCAGATGAATCAAATTATTGAATACTGTTACAATGATGTGATAATATGTGAAAATATCAGGTTGTTTTGTGAAGTCAGTGATAGTATTACTCGAGTTTTTATACCAACACATTTCAAAAATAAAACCTTTAAAATGTCAGTTTATTTACATTCATTTTTACATAGAAAATCATACACAGTGAGCAGTCTATGTAGACACTATGTAATACCTCTATTTAAGTATGATTGACAGCATATAGAAGACAGCACTTCATAACTGTAGTTTTGTTTAGCATTAAGATACCTTTAAATATTTGGCACACAATTGGATTAAAATACTACTAGCAAAATAGGTCATGTGCAATTTTAACTTTACAAAATCACTTTAGTGGTATATTTCGAATCATTTGTGCATTACATTCTAGGCCTCATTTGATACCAACGCAAAAACTATTGTCTTTTCTGAATATTTGCTTTTCCTCAATTTTCCCAAATCAAGTTATTGACAGTAAAAATATTCCAACAATATCATTTCTGTTCAACCCCTTTGTTTTTCTGTATTATCAGCAACTGTACCTGGGAGGTCAGCCTGCATATCTAGAGTACAAGAACACAGTCCATTATCCATGCATTAGTATGCTCTGAACAGCACATATTCAAAACATCAAAAAAAATCACAGATACCTACTTGCTGAGTACATTTCAGATCACCAGCGTTTTCACAATTAAAGATGTACAAAACTGAAATTTTTTTAAAAACCGGACAAACCAGCAAACAAAAACACACAAGAACACCATTACAGCCTTTTTGCTGGGATCCTTTGGTCACATTTTCTTTCTCCACAACAAACCACTATATTGTACAATCACATTTGTAGCTGGAAGAACTTTAAAAGAAAGTTTTATGTTCTGCAGCTGGGATCGTAAATTTGCAACTTACGCATAGAACTTTCTAAAAACACAATGAAATGCATTCAGAATAGAGGCTAAATTACACAAAGTATACAATTAGCACTGCATCAAATAATCTGATCTCAGCTCTTGTTAAGAAACAAATTAGTGTCAATATTTGGGAGTTGCCTAAAAGAAGGAACAGTTAACCTTCACATTTCCTATTAAGCATGCAGTTAATGCAACTCTCCAGCTGTAAATACAGCCGCCAGCTTGAATCTGAGCATTGTCTAGCGTGTATTGAACAAAACAATGCGTTGATCAAAATTTTACATTGTACCACTCAAAAGCAGGCCAATGACTAACAAACACACTTGCTTACAAACATTAAAGTAACCGTGCTGCTGCACAGCTTTCTAGTGACCTGCTTCATTCACATTCCAACATTGAGGCCATTACACACTGTATAAAATGGTATAAATATTCAATAAAAAAGATAAAGCAGCATGTTGTGTGCCACCATATCTGGCCATTTAATGAGAATAATCTATTCTCAACCAGGATTGCATTTAACTGTGTTATAGTGAAAGCAGTTGGAAAAAATGCACAAAGCACTCTTCAGACTGCTGCCTTTCGATAACTCAAATTGTGTAGCGTGTCATATAAAGTAATGTTTAATTGGAGAGCTTTTTCAGATGCAGGCTGATTAAAAAAAATCAAATTAACAAGTATTAGGACTCCATTACACTAAGGTAAGGCAAACATTATTGTAGTGCAAAGTAAGTTTAAATAATGATGATATCAATGTTATTTATAGATGAATGGGTTTAGTTCTCCATTTCAATTTATTTAACAAGAAAAACATGTGAACTCTGAGCAGTGCCAAATTAATAAATAACACTGCAATATTTCACCATGCTTGGCAATTAACTGTATGACCAAGTTGCATTACAGGTGGGACTTAAAATATTGCAAAAGGGACGTTTACCCTCAGTTACCAGAAATCAGCCCAAACCACATCAAAAGGACTCCATTAGAAGAGATACACACAAGTGAGTGCAAAGATTACAAAAGGATCAGATATTTGTGTCACCCTGTATGCTTCCCTCCAACCCAGACACCACACTTTAATACAATGTACCAAAAGCAATTTTGGATCTTCTGCCAGCAGTCCACTTGAGCAGTCATCGTGCAACACCAAGCTTGGAGAAGCTCAGGAAATACCACCGGAGCCCGATTTATATATAAGAAATGTCCATTTTTTTTTGACGGAAGCATTGCTTATGTTTTGTTCCACTTCATAATTAAACTGGGACGTGGTGGAGCTAAGACAGGTAGTGATGTTTCCAAATGCTACCACTCCTGAATGGGTTCACAATTAACCCCAAATGTTATAAAAGTGCAAAAAAATTAATATGGTCTATTGAAATTAGTGATAAAGTAGTGGTTAGTGTTCTTCTGTAGAAATAATTTGCTTTCATTACAATCCTTTGACTACGAATGTACCGGGTAGAGGAAACTTAAAATTTCTTTATTTTCATTGCTAGTGTATCTTGCACTGAAAACTTGTTTCAAGATAGACATGTAAATTCAGTATAATGCCTGCAATAATATTTTATAGGTTCCAGATTTGCCATTTAAATGAGAATATCTATATATTGATGCTAAAATTGTACCTACAAAACACTAGAGTTTCTACTTGCAAGTTCATCAGCAATATGCTTCAAGAATGCAGAGGCATAATTTAGATACACATCTTGAAGTTTGCCCATAATCAATCTATTCTATGCACATAAAAAAGTACGTCACCTTTTATCTCAAAGATTTTGTTTGAACTATAGTAAAGAAAGCTGTTAAAACACCCCAAAGTCCTAAATATCAAACATCTTGAAAAATAAATTAAATCTTTAGCCAAACTTATATCCTAAGCAAAAGGAAGTTTTGAAAAATCCCTTCCACTTAATTCCATAAACTGGTATAGTGCTGTGTTGATGCAAAATTCCCAAATCTCTATGGAATGTGCAAAATGTAGCTTTAAGAACTACTTGGTGAAAAGTAATGTTTGGAGATAAATGCAAAAAATTGACGAGTTGGGCATGAAACAACTGTCAGGAAACTAGTCTTAAAAAATGTTAAGAGTTTCAGAGCAGTAAAACAAAAGAACTTATTTCTCATTATTAATGATTAAACAAACTTACATTTATGCAACATCATAAATGTTTCACAGTTAATGAAGCACCGGGAAATATACTCATTTATGGAATGGATGCTGGATCTATACGGATGCTTAATACTGGAACACTTCAGCAGATAATATATTACAATTTTTTTTTTACAGTTAATTTCCTTTGATGGTAAAATTGACCCACTTTCATTTAACTTTGCAAAAATAGTCACAAGCCACCGTGCTTCTGGATGGCAGGTTTCAAGACAGATTTAAATCAAACAGCTGTTGAAAAAAATGAATTACATTATCTTAAAATTTGTAAAAATCTGGCATCCAACAGGTTGGCGACATGTATCCATCCGTACACAGGACTTCATGTGCATATATAAAAGATCTACCCTAAAATTACCAAATGAACAACAGGGAAGCAGAAAGAGGCAACTGAAAGTTTGGGAGCACCCTAAACCAGAATTTCTAAAGGCACGCTACAGAAAAGATCAATAAACTACATCTTTTGGGGCATATCATTTTTGATCACAATATTTACAGTCAACAATGCAAGATCAACAATGGTATGCACTATCTACAAATGGTACCACAAAAATTACTTGCACTACTTGGGATGTGCATTTTATGTAATTTATTCTGATCAACCAAAACAAGCAAAGTCATGAGGAGTACCTGCACATACTGCTAGTTTATGTGGACTGGAGAATTTTGGTTACAGCTTCTATTACAGAAAGAATTTTGAGTCTGTGGTGTAAAAGTCTAGTGCAATCCTGCCATGCTTCATTAACTCAGCAAATGCTAGGTCCGGCAAATTTCATCTTGCTCTTTAAAGTCAATAATTATATTGAAGGCCAATTTTTATACACGGATTTCATCCTCTTCATCCATGAAGGTAAATTCCTCACCTTCATTTTCTTCCTCTTTGAAGGCATCTGTCGATTCACCTGTATTTTTCATGCTATCTGTATTTCCATGACTAACTCCTTCATAAACTGACTGCATCTCTTCTGTTGTCCCAGATGCCAAACTTGACACAGAGCCACTACCTTGAGATATGCAACTACCAGAACCTGGGCTATATGCAACACCTTTAACAGTACTAGGCAAACTAGTTGCTGATTTTGAGGAATCCTCCACAAACTTTTCTGTAGTCATCTTCTTCAAATTTGAATAGTCACTTTCCTTGACTTCTCCCAAACCAAGATCAGTATTATTTTCCCAGGTATCTTTTTCCATAACACTCAAAATGTCACCAAGCATTGAAGGACCAAGATCGACATGGAAGGACATGATGGACTCAGCATGTGTCAGTGGAAACCCACCACTGGACAGAGATGTGGGAAGGTCCGAGATATCTCCAAAATCTCTCTCATCTTGATATTCCATAGACTTACTTTCAACTCCACCAGCAGCCCCATTAACCGGTTTATTTTCAGTGTCTTCATTTGCAAGCTTTTTCAGGGGGCTTGACGAAAGGCTCTTTGCCAATTGATTAGTAGGCTCCACAATCTTATCATTTAGCTGAGGAAGGGATACTGCATTTTTCACAAAAAAAGCAGAATCACTTTGTGTCAGTATATCCTGCTTGTCAACGCGTGTTACAGACTGAGACCGCTTACTGCTGCTTCTGAATTTCCGAGAGAGCAAACCTGGTTTAGGGGTTGCTTCAGCAGGAGCAGCAGCTGTCGCTCCAACCTTGCTAGAGAGGAACGATGTGTCTCCAAAGACATCACCTCCACGACCCACATGCATTGTGTGGCGGAAATCACCGAGAGGTGCACTGATCATATCTGCAGTCAAGTCCACTCGGGAGCGACGCTTAGACTGACTGGAGCTGGCCACTAACTGTTTTAGGATCGGCATTTTCCAAACGTCGGTGATGATTACACAAGTATACTGGAAATTTCCTTTAGATGAGCAAAATAATCTTGTCTTCAACTCTCTTCATACAGCCAGAATCCACACTTGCAGCACAATGCAATCTTGAAACACAAAGTTAAAATTTCTGGAGCAAAATTACAGTTCATGAAGCATCACATTATCTGTTGCAGCCATTCCTTCGCCAATCCTTGCTTCACTGTTCCAACTTAATGCACCTAAAAAGGATAAAGATGATTTTAAAAATTAAAAGTCATAGAATTAGTTATGGACAATGTCTTAAAACAAACTATTGAGTTCATTAAGAAACCTTCTCAAATTCAAAGTAAAATTTAATTTTCTTCTATTTTCCATGCAGTTAAGCAAAAAACAAACAATTGATATTGTTGTATAAACAAAAGTAATAATTTAAGCTAATGGAAAACACAGTCTCAACAAAACCTTCTGAAGTAGAAATACAAAATTAGGTTTTGCAAAACAGTTTTAAAATTACTAATTAATCCTCAATTGAATAGCATGCCTAATTCCAAGTGCTACATTTGAAGAAAAATACCATTATCTTGAACAGAGCAGCTTTACAAATAAGTTCTAATTGCTTGCCACTGGGACGATTGAGGCAGAATTGAACAGAAATATTGAAAATGATGAGTAGGATTAATCAGTAATAAGAAATTATTCAATCACAAGGGGTTAGTAATCAGGAGGCAAATTTATGACAAGAAAGGAAACACGAGAGACTGCAGATGTTGAGATCTAGAGCAAAAGGTAGTGGATTACACAGTAACTGTGGAGGCAAAAGGATAATACCCTATCACGGGACCAGCCAAAACTGGCCCACTGAGTTCCTTCAGCAGCTTTTTTTCTGCTTTAAAGAACAGTAATGAAATTTAGACATGGTTAAAATTTAAAATTTAGTTCTCTTCATTTAAAAAAAAGACACCAGCACAGCCAAATGTAGGTTCCGCAGAACCAAAACACAGAAATGGAGGAAATGTAAAAGACATTCAAGTAGATGGAGCAAATAAGAATAAGGAAGTTTGTACTCAATGTCTTGTAAGTTTGTATTACTTCAGGATCTGACAGATTACGGTTTGCAAGGAGAGTAATTCTCTTTTACGAACATTGTGCTAGTATCCTTCCTGGAAAAAATATTTTTTCACTGTTATTAATAGCAGACAAAAATTCATAAAATAGGCTTGGTACAGGTTCAGAATAGTGCCATTTAGACTGCTTAGCAAAACAGCCGAGATTCAGTTCGTCATACAAATACAAACAAGATCAGTCCAAGAAGCTAACCCAGGTTAAAGTCTATCCAGCTACCTGCCCATCTCAATTCACAAATTCTATCTAAAACAGGTACTGGCTTGAAGAATTGCTGCCCTGAAGTTGACCATAAATGCAGGTAGCCCAGAGCAGAATTGAGAAGACAACAGGCAGAGCTTCAAGGTATGTTTTACAATTCTTGATCAGTTCAACATCCATTATCTGAGAATGTAATGCTTATTACATCACATTCTGTTAGAAGTAATGATCAACAGTTTTGATTTTAACACCAGCCATCAACTGAAAGCCAATAAATCACATTTTACAGACATGTGTATGTAATGTAATCTACATTGAGATAGCCATAAAATCTCATTAACTTTATACATAAAGTATTTCAGGGAGGAACATTACAATGACTGTAAGAGATTGGAAGCTAGCCATTTGTGGCACAACTATCACCCTTCATACTTAACAGTAACTTATACAAGGCCGATGGAATATTCTCCACCTGACAGGGTATCGGTCCATTCCACCAACTCAGGCTGCTCAATGCCAAAGTACACATAATCTAATAGATTTATTCCCTTCTCAGGTATGCCACAGCTACCAAATCCCACTATAATAAATGTAAGGTAATTATTGTAATGTTTATGATACACACGTGCTGCCCTGCATTTTGTGGAACAAATCTAATCCAATCACTGCCCAATTTACCTTCCATTACTTTGTTTGTGATGCTTTTGAATGAAACTTGCTCTCCAAAATAATTCAATTGTTATCAGGAGGAAAGCAGATTGCTAGATCCATACTCTTCACAAAGGAAGGTAGCTGTGGATAGTCAAACATTCCAACTCCTAGGTATCAGGATAGTATCCTGGGCCCAACCAACCTGTTGCTTCAATTACCTACCTTGAACAGAATAGTTGGTATTCAATTCCTTTTACAACTCAGTCAAAGGCAGTTCATGCCTGCATGTTGAAAGGACTGGACAATATGCAGAAAATCACTGACAAACTGCAAGTAGTTGGCCAAGCAATGACCATCACCAACTCAGGTCTAACTACATCCTCTTATAAATACCATCAACAATCTAGGTATCATTAATTAAAACTCAAGGACCGGTCAAATAAATACAACAGAGCTTAGAGACCAACTATTGTGCAGTGAATGATGCGCCTTGCATGAAAAGCCTTTCACCAATTACGGAGTACAAGTCAGAAATGTGATTTCCAACTGACTGGTTAAGTGCAGCTCCAACCATACAAGAAGCTCAACATCTGGGGGTGGGGTAATGGCCTGCTTCAATTTCTATAAAACTGAACAATCACAAGTGGATGCCATTATTCAACTTCAGTTAATTGAAAGCTTTTCCTGCAAGTTGTTCATGATGAGGAGGTACATTTCATTGAAGACTAAGACCATAAGATTATAGGAGCAGAATTTCTTCTCGGATACCATTTTCCTGCCTTCTCCTCATAACTTTTGACACTCTTACTAACCAAGAATCTAACAACCTCTACTTTAAGTATACCCAATGACACTGGCCTCCAAAGCAATCTGTGGCAATGAATTCCACAAATTCACCACTCCCTAGCCAAAGAAATTCCTCATCTGTTCTAAAGAGACGTCCTTCTATTCTGAGGCTGTGCTCTCTGGTCCTAGACTCCCCCTCTTTAAGAACCATCCTCTCCACATACATGGTCTTTCAATATTCCATACGTTTCAATGAGATCCCCTCAAACACTCCTCATATGCTAATGCTTTCATTCACGGCAACATTCTCATGAATCTCCTCTGGACCCATTCCAATTCTGGCACATCCTTTCTTTGATAACAGGCCCAAAACTGCTCACAATACTCCCAAGTGCGGTCTGACCAATACCTTATAAAGCCTCAGCATTACTTATTTGCTTTTATATTCTTACAGTGCATTTGCCTTCTTACCACTGATTCCACCTACAAGTTAACGTTTAGGGAATCCAGCACTAGGACTCCCAGGTCCCTTTGCACCTCTGAATTCTGAATTTTCTTCTTATTTAAAAAAGTCTCCGCCTTTATTCCTTCTACCAAAGTACACCACCATACACTTTCGTACATTTTCTTCATTTGTCACTTCTTTGCCCATTGCCCTAATCTGTCCGAGTCCTTCTGCTGATTACCTGATTCCTCAGCATCACCTGCCCCACCACTTCACTTTGGTGCTTTACAAGGACAGCTGTACTTGCGAATGTTACAATGTTAATCTGTTATGAGTTCAATTATTATAATTTAATTATCGAGCAGGGGTTCCCAACCTGTTCTATGCCATGAACTAATACCATTAAGCAGTTCATGGACCCCAGGTTGGGAATTCTTGATCCAGAAGCTCAAGTTCCAAGATGATTTTCACTTGTCACTTAAAAGAAACTAATTTGAGGGTGTCCTGTTTGCAGACAGCTTCTGTAGATAGGCTAGAATTTTCAACACAGTGGAAGCAACCAGATACAAGACCACTGAAATAAATCCTGACATTGATTTTGTGAAATCAAATGGCCTCAATGCATGGTCTGTTTCATTAACAGGAACCAATGTCCACCATGTTTTCTTTTTGGATCAATTAATTAATACTACAGCCCACTGTCCTAAAGTGTTGCTATAGATAATGGACTAGTTTCTATATTTTACACTATGCATATCAACTTACAGGCTACTTTTCATTTTATTACAAAAAAAATCACTGAATGCTTATTTGCACTTTTACTTTCTATTTATAGAATTGTTTACACAAAATATAGAGGGAACATATTCCATACTTGAATCACTTAACCACATTCAAAAGAGATATCACAAATTTTTATTTTATATATTGCTAACTTGAAATTCGAAGAGTAATTAAAAATTATCATGACAATGGTGTGGAAAAACTCTTGATAAATGTTTAGCAGCTTATGCCTCAAATTTCACCAAAATTGGACAGACCAAACTTAGACCCACTCCAGCTCAGAACCTTGTTAGAGAATAAGGCAAAATGCAAGCCGATTTATTGCACGAGATAAACTGCTACAGAATACAATTCCTTAGAGCACATGCACGTTTTTCATGCTGATTTCTTTTGCCCCGTATTACACAAAAAGCACTGGAGGAACTCAGCAGGTCAGGAAGCATCTATGAAAATGAATAAACAGGACGGAAACCCTTCTTCAGGACTGAAAAAGGGGAAGATGCCAGAATAAAAAGGTGGGGGAGGGGAAGGAGGACAAGCTAGGGGGTGATAAGTGAAGCCTAGTAGGTGGGAAAGGCAAAGGCTTGGCGAAGGAATCTGATGAAAGAGGACTGTGGACCAGGGGAGAAGGTGAGGAGAAGAGAAGAGGTGAGAGAAAGAGTGGAGAAGAGAAGGACTGAGGAATTTTTGTATATCGGAAGGAGAAATTGATATTCATACTGTCATTTGGAGGCTACATGGATGGAATATGAGGTACTGCTCCTCCACCCCGACAGTGACCTTATCGTGGCAAAAGAGGCGGCTATGGATTGACATGTCAGAACAGGAATGGGGATCGGAATTAAAATGGTTGGCCACTGGGAAATTTTGCTTTTGGTGGATGGAGTGGAGGTGCTTGACAAACTTACATCGGGTCTCACCACTGTACAGTAGTACTGGATACAACAGACAACCCTAACAGATTTGCTGAAGTGCTGCCTCAGCTAGAAGGACTGGGGCCCTGAATGGAGGCAAGCGAGGTAGATGGGAAAGTATGGCATACAGTACATGTCCCTTGCAGGGATAACTACAATTGAGTATGTGCCAAGGGGGAGTTTAGTGGGAATGGATGAATGGACAAGAGAATCATGGAGGGAGTTATCCCTGTAGAAAGTGGAGTGCAAGTGGTAAAGGCGTGTCTGTGGTAGGATCTTGTTGAAGATGGCAGAGGGTGCGGAGATTGATGTATTGTATGTGGAGCCCTGTCGGAGGTAGGCGAGGATAGGAAGAACTTTCTCTGTAAGGTAACAGGAAGATGGGGTGAGTGCAGATGTCTGGGAAATGGCAGAAATACGGGTGAGGGCAGCATCAATGGTGGAGGAAGGGAAACCCCATTCTTTGAAGGGGGGACGACGACATCTCTGATGTCCTGGAAAGGAAAGCCTCATCCTGGGAACAGATGGGGGTAGAGATGAGGGAACTGATAATCCACATGTCACAAGTGAAATCTGCCACTACTAACTTGCCTCCCATTCCCATGTAATTTAGATCCTAATCTCCCAATGTATACAGGCTTTCTCATTTTATTTTAGCCAATTACCATCTATGCTCTCCAGTTTCATTGGCAGAAGAGTCAGCAACCTGTTCCTTCTTTACCTTAAAACTCTCTCTTAACAAAGCAGGATTGCTACAAATTGACAATGTTATCAGATTTCATTTCTATAAGAATCGTTTAACAATAATGGATAACAATGTGTTAACTGTAGTGTCACCTGAGCCATTTTTGCAAAACCAGCAATGAATATATGTTGTCTCACAACTCACTGGCTTTATTTAAGAGAGGAGTGCACTCACTTTTCAGTTGGACTCAAAACACAAATCAGAACACACAAGTTTCTCACAACCCATTATAGAACAGAAGAATACAGGAAAAAGCCCTTCAGTCCACTATATCTACAGTGAATATCAACATGAGAAAAATCTACAGAAGCAGGAAATCCAAGCAAAACACAGAAAATGCTGGGGGAACTAAGCAGGCCAGGCAGCATCTATAGAAGAGAAGAGTACAGTCTATGTTTCGGGCCAAAACCCTTCGACAATGACTATGATGTTAATATATAACTATTCTCATTTACCAGCGTGTGGTCCGTTTCTCTTTATCCTTTGCCTGTTTATGTGGTGAAATGCCTCCAAAATTTTCTATCTGCATCTACCACTTCTTGCATTCAAGAAACCCATCAACAGTGTAATAAAACTTACCTCACATACTTAAAAACTTTCTCCTCCTTTTTAACGTTAGCCAATGCCCCCTAGTATTTGATATTTCAACCCAGGAAATATATCTGACTAACAACTGAATATATCCAGTCCGAAGCCTCTAATGCTTGAGACAAAAATCTAAGTGTGTCAAACCTCTCTTTATAGTTTCTGCACATCAATCCAGGCAAATTCCTGGAAAACTACTTCTGGCCACAGACCTCCAGTCAGAGCAACACCCCTCAACTGCCACTCCCAGACTATGACCAAGTCAATTCTAGATTTAAGAACTCACTATGGATCCCATGCAAATTAATCTTACAGAATGGCCAAAGAGGGATGCTGTCAAATTCTTTACTCAATTCCATGTAAACACTTTATTGCTCTGTGGTCATCTTTGTCATATCCTCAAAACAACCAAATTTAAGTGACAAGATCACCCCCCCCCGCAAAAAGCATGCCGATTACTCCTTACAAGTCCATGTTTTTCTAAATGCCAGTAAGTCCTGTCGTTAAGAAATTATTCTCTAATAATTTGTCAAGCATTTGATGCAAGGCACTGAGAGACACAATATTCACAGGGACGAAAATACACTGGGAAAATGCTCACTTTCATTTTCCTTCTACAACACGCTGGCGTTCTATTCAAATACGGTTATAATTTGCTCCCAAAATGTTTTCGTATTTACCTTCTGTCATGGCGGCAACTGAACAAGTGATTCAGCCTTGAAACGTTCAATCTACTAGGAAACAACTTCAGACTCTACTTCAACTTTTTAAAATCATGCCACAATAATATTGTTTAAGATTCCCATTACATTCTCCAACCGATTCGTTCTTTTTGATCCCTTTGGTTTCAGCTCCGATCGACAAACTGCGTCAAACTCAAAATTTCCATGGCGTGGTCACAACTCAAAAGTCAAATTAACCTGCTCTGCCGCAATTCTTACCTGCAAGGATGGTGGGGGAAGATTATGGTAGGCAGACACACAAAAAAAAGACGTACTGGGAAAAACTAAGGAATAAAGCTGAGCAATTGCGGAGAATAAGCTCCAAGCTCGCCTCACTATCCAGACAGGGGCGACAAACTACTGAAATTGCCCAGTAATCGTCCAGTACACGCCTTAACTAACATGAACCGTGACATCATGCTCAGAGTGCACAATCCTCGGACTAAATTAATAAGCTACTATTGCACGAAAATCCGAAGTTTCCAAAGACGATCAAATTTAAAGTAGCGACCTTCCAAATCCAGTCAACGGCAATAACATCCCTAAAGACTGTATTTCAGATATTTGGTTCTGGAATTATACCTCGATCCGCTTCGGTTCCTTCCTTCCTCGGGTTTATTTTCGGTAAGTGGAAAAAAAAAGCTAATACCAAGCTTCTGGGGAAGAAACGGAACCTTGACTCTCGAAATCGTGCGAAGTTTTTGCTTTTACAATGCTTGATTCACAGGACTTCTTCGCGGGCGTCTTCCCGCAGACTTGGTCCGGCAGAATACCCCACCATCTGGGATAGGTGGCGTAGTGCGAGCCAGTCAGAACCACATCCCCGCCCCTTTAACTCACATCTCATCCACGTGGAAAATTGCATTCTCAATGATGAAGCAGTGTAACTGACCAATTTTAAAGAATGCGATATGATACAGTGTTTTTTTTTGTGTTTTGTAGAGAATAAAGCGATTGTAAAACAGGATAGGCCACTAAATCTCAAGATGGATGTAAAATGTCCTATTGTCCTACTGTAACAGTGTCCTGACTACGTCTTGTTTAAATCACTTTATCAAGAATGCTCAGACCAGATTCCCAAAGCTCTCAACTCATTCCTTAACATATATTTGTACAAATTCAACACACAACGTACAAATTCTTCTTTCACAGTCAAAATGCTAGTTACCTTGAATGTTCGAAGGAAGCAGTTTTTAAAATGCTAAAGAGTTTGTATGTGAAGCTAATTCTCTAATGTTTATTCTCTGTCTCTACATTCCAGTCCGGCAACTATCATGTCAAACATCAGCTATGGAAACAGAAACTTAGTTCAATTTTCAGGCACAAGACCCCAAGGAAAAGTGAATTAGTTTCAGTTGCAGGGCAGGAATGTTTTTTAAAAAAATGTCAAGAACAAATTTCTGATGGAAAGTCAGGATGAAGGATCTTGAAATGTAGACCATTTATTTCCTTCTACAGGAGCTGCCTGACACAAGTTCCTCTAGCAGTTTTTTTTTGTTTAGATTCCAGCATTTGCAAACTCATGTCCCTGTCACACAGTTGGACCTTGTTCTCTAAGGGGTATCCCCTTATTTGACTTATTTCACTTCCTGAACTTCTCTGCAACTAAAACTTACTTTTGACAAAATATCTTAGACCTCCAGCCCTGTTGAGTGTTTCTGACATTTCCTGTTTTGATTTCAGATTTCAATAATCTCTGTCACAGAATACAGCACAGAAATTTGGCTCAACATGCCCTTGCCTAAAAGATGACTATCTAAACTAGACCCATTTGCCTCCATTTAGCCGATAACCGAAACCTTTTTTAAAATCCAGGTGCCCTTGCAAATTTATTTTAAATGTTATTATACCTTCTTCCAGACTGGGGTTTCCTCTTGATTTAAAGCCACCATAATCATCCTAGTACTCAAAATAAGAAAGATAATGTGCTGTAATAACTACCACCCCAGTGGTCTTAACTTCAACCACTGTGAAATGCCTTGAGAAGCTGGACATGCCACACATCTATTCCAGCTCTCCAGACACTTTCGACCCATTGTATTTTGCCTACCTCTGAAACAGGGCTATGGTGGTCACCATCTCCCTGGCCCTACATTCATCTCTGGAGCAAGTGGACAGTAAAGAAACTTTACAGACCATTGTTTATTGACTACAGTTCTGCCTTTGATACTAATAAGCTAAGCAAACTTCTCACCAAACTCCAGTCCCTGGGAATTTATGCCTCTCTCTGCAACTGGATCCTTGAATTTCTGATCAGCAAACCACAATCAGTACGGATGGGCAGCAAAGCTTCAGCCACAATTATTCTGGTGCTCCACAAGGTTGCATCCTTAACCTCCTATTCTACTCCATGTATACTCATGACCGCATGGCCAGAATCTGCTCTAAACCCATCTACAATTTTGCAGATGATACCACTGTAGTGGATCACATTTCATAATGATGAGTTGGAATACAGGAAGGAGACAGATTCATGACATGCTGTCATGACAACAACCTTTCCCTCAATGTCAAAAGAGCTTGTCTTTGACTTCAGAAAGTCACACACTCATGTCTGCATCAACCTTGTGAGAGTTTCAAGTTCCTAGGCATGAACAGGTTCATCCATGTTGATGTCACAACCAAGAAAGCTTACCAATGCTTCTACCTTTCCAGGAGGCTAAAGAAAATACAGCATGCCCAAAACAACTTACCAATTTTTACTGAAACACCACAGGAAGCATTCTGACTGGATGAATAACGGCTTGGTCCGCTAACTGCTTTGCATGTGATCATAAGAAACTGTAGAGAGCTGTTGATACAGCTCAGCACATCACAGAAAACAGCCTCCCCTCTATGGACCATCTGTACTTCTCACTGTCTCAGTAAGACAGCCAACATAATGAAAGTCACCACTCACTCCAGACATTCTTTGCCTCTGATCCATTGGGCAGAAGATGCAAAACCTGAAAGCACATGCCACTCAGCTCAAGGACAGCTTCTTTCTACTGTTATCATACGCTTGACTGGACCTCTTGTACAATAAGAATGGCCTCTTGGCTTCACAATCTGCTTTGTTATGATATTCCACTTCATTGTTCATCTACACTGCACTCTTTTGGTAGCTTACATTTGCATTGCCGTTGTTTTACCTTAATGTACCATGTCATGATTTGATCTGTATAAACAATGAGCAAGACAAGTTTTTTTGACTCTTTTTTGGTACATGTGACAATAATAAAAAAAAACAAACCAATGAATTGTCACTTCCTGAACCATACATGATGCTAAAAAAATTAATGAATTTGATAAAGCCTATTGTGAATATTTCCCAGCATGAATCACATAATAAAAAACTAAAATAAGAAAACATAGCTCCTTACACCATCATCCAGGGCAGGCAAAAAAGTATAACTCTTAGTTTGACAAAAAATATACCTACAGATGGAAGAAAAAAAATTGTGAACCCTTTGCAATTACCTGGTTTTATGCATTAATTACTCATAAAATGCAATCTGATCTCCATCTAAGTCACCATAATAGACAAACACAATCTGTCTGAACTATAAAACATAAAACAATTGTACTTTTCACACCTTTATTGAACACATTCTTTAATCATTCACAATCCAGGCTTGAAAATGTATGTGAATCCTTGCAAATACTGGTTTACAAGGGTTTACCTGTAATAATCCTTCAGCAGCAATAACCTCGACCAAATGGTTCCTGCAGCTGTGCAGACTTGCACAACAGTGGGGAGGAATTTTATACCATTCCTCAAACAAAACAGTTTCAGTTTGTCAATATTTCTGGGATACCTTGCATGAACTGCCCTCTTCAGGTCATGACACAGCATCTCAATTGGGTTAAAGCCTGAACTGTGACTTGGCCTTTCCAAAACATGAATTTTCATCTTTTTAAACCATTCTGATGTTGATTTACTCTTGTGTTTTGCATTATCCAACTTCTGTTAAGCTGCAGGTGACTGACTGCTACCCTGACATTCTCCTGTAAAATACCTTGATAAAATTTTGAACTCATCATTCCCGCAACGATTACAAGCTGGCCAGGCACTGTCCCAGAGACGCTGTGGAACAACTAGATGGTCTTTTGCAAACTTGAAATGTGCAGCAAATTTTTTTTTTGGAGAGCAGTGGTTTCCTCCACAGTGTCCTGCCATGAACACCATCCTTGCTCGGTGTTTTTCTTATAGTGGATACATGAACGGAGACTTTAGAAGTTCTAGAGATTTCTGTATGTCTTTTACTGTTATCCATGAGTTCTTTTTCATCTCCTTTAGCATTGCACACCGTGCTCTTGTTGTAATCTTTGCAGGATGTCCACTCCTAGGGCAAGTAGCAATAGTACTAAATTTCCTCCATTTGTAGACAATTTCTCTTGCTGTGGACTGATGAACACTCAAGTCTTTAGGAGAAATTATCCCAGAGGTTCACATACTTTTTTGAAACTAGACTGTGATTGTTTAAATTCAGTATTGAATTTAAAATTCAAAAATTCAGTACAATTGTTTGTGTGTAGTTAGCTTAAGCAGATTGTGTTTGTCTTAAGATGACCATCAGATCACATTTTATGAGTAATTAATGCAGAAAACTAGGTAATTGCAAAGGGTTTTTCTTGCAACTTCATCAGTTAGGTAATAATTTAATGAACAAACATAATCTGTGGAATCTCTTGTGTTAATAATTGCATGACAGTATTGTTCTGAACAAATTCCAAGCAATGGACACTCTTGTCTTTTCATAATACAAATGAGAATTCTGGTCCAAATGCACACCTTGCAATATATTTAATTTCAGTAGGAAAAGTTAACACTCCTTCATCCATCCCCTTAAAAGTTAATGCAAATCTAAAATAGGTTTTGTTTTTTTGCAGAAATAACCATGACATTTTAAAAATATATTCCCATATATACTTTAAAAATGGTATTTATTGCCAACACTATCAACCCTACTTTGTTGTTTGCCTCTCAACAAAGTGAGCTTAACTAGAGAGTATACTAACAAACATACAGCAGCAATATCTTCCACTAATAGCAGGGTAATTTCTCCAGAAATGTAGATAGGAAGATAGCTATAGTCTCCAAAAAAAACCTACAGCAGTGTTCTGAGAATTCCCATTTATCTCCACTGCCTGGCTAGAGATTTAGATCATTTTCAGCCTTAAAAAAATCTTTAAAATGTTAAGTGGACAATACAAGTGGAAATATTATGAATCTAACCCTAAAATTGCTTAAGCTATCACAAAAAAGGCAAATTAAGGAATTGCCCACTTGTCCCTTCATGCCTGTTCTGCTAATTAACATGATCTTGACTAATCTGAATGTATTCTATCTCTACACTTTATTCCTTTCTGCCCTTTTTAACTTTTCTTACTTACTCCACCATTGCCTAGAATATTTCAAAATCTCTGCTTTTGTTCTCTGAGGAAGGGGATTTCCAAAGAATTCATGAAACTTGGGAGACAAAAAAAATCTCAGCACTAAGAGGATTTCTTTATTAGAAAAACAGCGACCCCAGTTCAAATTTCCCTCACAAGCAGAAACACCTTTTATCTGCGTCTGCATCAAATAAGCTGTGCATTTAATTAAATAGGATAAACAGTTGTTTTTCGGGCTGAAAACCTTTATCGGGTCTTTGTCTGATAAAGGGTCTTGGCCCAAGACATCAATTGTTTACTCCCTGCCATAGATGTTGCTTGATTAGTTGAGTTCCTGCAGAATTTTTTTCTTTACTCTAGACCAGTATCTACAGAATCTCATGCCCATCTTCTTAAAGCTTGTGATACTGCTTGCCTGATATCCATAAATGCATCAACAGAAATTTCTTCTAATTCAAATATAAATGGTCCAAAGCTGTTGTATTGGTAAAAACAAAGTACCTAACCAATTCATGATTGCTCATGGCATTTAACTAATAGTTAGCCTGTATGCCATCTTATAGACTGTAACATGTATCTATCTCTACTTATCTTTAACCAAAAATCTCATCTTTGGCAATTCAAAATTCTGGAGGAACTCAGTAGGCCAGACAGCATTTAAGAAGAGGAATATACCGTCGACATTTAGGCACAAACCCTTCATCAGGACTGGAAATTAAGGAAGAAGCCAGAATAAGGTGGTGGGTGAGGGGGAAGATTGGGGGATGAAGTGAGAAACTGGGAGGTGATAGGTTACAGAGGTAATGGAGAAAGAATCCAATCGGAGAGGAGAGAGAGTGGGCTACAGGAGAAGGGCAAGGAGAAGGTGCACCAGAGGGAGGTGATGGGCAGTTAATAAGAAAAAGGATAAGGGAGCCAGAATGGGGAAATTACCAGAAGTTAGAGAACTTAATGTTCATGCCATCAGGTTGAAGGCTATCCATAAAGAATATGAAGCGCCGATCCTCCAACCTGATGGTGGCCTTGTGGCAGCAGACGAGGCCATGGACCAACGTGTCAGAACGGGAATAGGAAGCAGAATTAAAATTGATGACCACCAGGAAAATCTATCTTTTGTAATGAACAGACGCTTGACAAAGTGACCCCCAATCTATGTCAGGTCTCACCAATGTAAGAAGAGGCCACACCAGGAGCACAGTAGACAACCCTGACAGACTTGCAGGTGCAGACTGCTTGGGGCCTTGAATGGTGATGGGGGAGGAGGTAATAGGGATAGGTGCAGCACATATAGTACAGGGTGTGGTGTAGTGTAGTGTAGTGTAGTGGTTTGCGCGATGCTGTTTCACCTTGGGGCAATTCCAACGTCCTCTGTAATAAAGTCTGTATGTCCTTCCCACGTGAGCACGTTTCTTCTCACAGTCCAAAGTAGCACCAGTTAGTAGGTTAATTGTCATTGTAAATTGTCCTGTGACTTGGCTGAGGTTGAATCAGTAGGTTTATGGGTGGCATGGCTCAGTGGGCAACAAGGGCCTGTTACACATTATATATCTAAATAAATAAAAATAACAAGTGTCCCACTTTCAGGGGTAGTTGCCAGCAAGGAGCTCTGCGGGGAGGAATGACTTGACAAGGGAGTTGCATCGAGAGCGATCCATGTGGAAAGTGGGGGGTGGGGGGTGGAGGAAGGAAGGGGGCGAAAAGATGTGTTTAGTAGTGGCAGGATTCCATTTAAGGTGGTGGGAGATAGAGAATGAAGTGCTGGATGGGGAGGCTCTTGGGATGGTTGGTAAGGACAAGCAGAACTCTATCCTGTTATGACAGAAGATGAGGGGAGAGTGGATGTTTGAAAAACTGGAGGAGATGTGGGTGAGCGCAGCTTTAACAGTAGAGGAAGAAAACCCTAGTTCTTTGAAGGAGGACATCTCAGGTGCTCTGGAATGGAAAGCCCTATCCTGAAGACAGATGTGGCAGGGATAAAGGAACTGAGAGAAGGGAATAGCATTTTTTTGAAGTGACACGGTCGGAAATGCTATAGTAAATATAGCTGTGAGAGTCAGTAGATTTATAAAGATATCAGTCGACAGTCTGTCTCCAGAGACAGAGAAAGGGGAGAGAGGTGTATGGAAGGACCAAGTAAATTTGAGGGCAATGTAAAAGGGTGGAAATTGCAGGCAAAGTTGAAGAAATTGACATGTGGGTGCACCGAGAGGTATTGATGCAGACATCAGCGTAGTGCAGTAAGAGCTGAGCAGTATTGCCAGTGCAGGCTTGGAACATGGATTCTCCTTGGGCCCGTGGCTACATCTTCGGTTTGGAGAAAGTGGTACCAGCCAAAAAAGAAATTATTCAGGGTGAGGACCAGAGGTGAACTGGTTACATTAGTGGAGAACTTTAAGGCCTTCCAGTTGGGAGTAAGATTCAGGTTTGCTTTTTTTTAATATATTAAATTCATTTTTGATTATCCCAGTTGTTTCCTAGCATCCTTTTATTCTACCGTCTGAAATGAAGTTCACCATTTTTGATTTCTAAATCTTAATTGGGAACATGTCCCACTCACCCAACATCCTTGCAATTGTTACCCACACTAACTCCCATCAAGCACTTAACTCACTCTAAAATTTTCATCCTTTTTCAAATCCCTCCATGATCTGGTCCCCAACTCTTCAATTGACATAAACTGAAATATGTTTAAACAAAAGGATCTTTATTCATAACAATTCATAAGAATAAACCAATTCTTTCCATTCATAGTTAATGCTTTCTGTACTGTTCTATTATGTTCATGCACATCAGTAGCCTTGCTGCCACTCATGGGACATTGGATCATTTGAGCTCCATGATATTACTATGAACGCCACTCTTCAATTAACTGACCCTAACCACTGGAATTCCTTCCCTTGAAGATGTTCCTACATACCACTCCCTTTGACCAAGCAATTGGTCACCTGACTAAACTTCACACTGAGAACAATGTTTGAGAATGCTGTGAAATACCTTGGTAGCTTATCCTATATTAAAACATAAATGAAGAAATGCAAATTGTTTATGCAGTGTGAACTCGGTCTGGAGAGTGCCCAGATGGATGCTGGTGAAGTGCAAATTAGCCTTGTGTATGGCAAGAATGAGGATACCAGGATGTCATAATGGAGGTAATTAGCATATAAACTGGTGATTAGGGGCAGGTAGGTGTCAATGAAAGATTTTTAAATTTGTAAGGACGTAGGTGCACAGCAAAACTTTGAATTCTGCAAGATGGGTAAAGATAGGTAACACACACAAAATGCTGGAGGAACTCAGCAGGGCTGGCAGCATATATGGAAACAAAGTACATACAACATTTTGGGCCAAGACCCTTTGAGTGGGTTGAGCTAACAATCAAGTCCAGGTCCTTTATCACAGCAAAGACACGTTTGAAGTATTTATGCATCACAATTTGAATCCTTATTGCGTAAAGGCAAGAACAGACTCAATGAGGGATTTGCAATTGCAATCTTGAAACTGATAAAAATTGAAACACACAGCAGATTGAGACTGCTTCATCTACTATTGAAGAAAATTAATTATTTTTCAAATTGAGATTCACTGAGTATTTTAAAAAATGTTAACATACAAAAATACTTAAAACCCTTTGTTATTGGTGTCACTTATTGTCATTCCAGATTAACATATTAATAATTCTGGTTGCATGTTATCAACAAATCTGAAGGTTAAAATATACATTTATTCTAAATGTTCCTCAAAATGTAGCATAAAATGTCAACATTTCTTTATAACTCTGCAACTTATCAGTTTTATTCCAGTTCACTCTAATCTGCGCTCAAAAATAACACTGCTCCTGGTTCAATAGCTGATTTATCAGCCTTTGCTACTAAAAAGAACATCAAAAAGGCAGTGAAGGCAGAAAAGCCATAGATGTAATGCTTGACTTCAGTTCTTCAACTCATCCTAAAACACTCATATTTGGAAAGAGAGGAGAGCAGGCTTCTCTTTTACACCTGACGAAGGGTCTCGGCCTGAAACGTTGACAGTGCTTCTCCCTATAGATGCTGCCTGGCCTGCTGTGTTCCACCAGCATTTTGTGTGTGGTGTTGTTCCCTTTTACACCCCATCGTCAGACAAGTTGAGCGTCTTGCAGCAAGATCATACTTAACTCTGCACTAATGAGCTGCCATTACCCAAGGAATGACATTGATATTATAGCCCTGACTCATTTACATTGAAATACAGTACATGGAACTTGCTTTTACAGGTCAAACAACTGCACATGATCTTACCCTTTGCAGAACTAAATCACAAACCATAACACTATAGTACTCCAAGTCACTGTTGTAAACAATTCAACAACTCTGACATGAAAAAGGAAATGACCTTTATAAAACATTACTTGAGGTACAACTGGAATAGTTGTACCACACTTTAGTTAGATGAGAAGGATTTGGAGTGGGTGCAGAAAAGATGCGGATAACCTGGGGTTCGGGGGTGTGTGTGATAGAGAACACAACCAGGTGGTGTGGGATTAATATGTGCAAAGAACCAAAGGGATAACGAGACATCTTGAAAAATAGACAGATTGCTGCATCCAGAAGGGAGCTATATCGGTAAAGGAAGAATTGTAGGGTCACGGAAAGACGGCAGGGATTGAGTTGGAAGGACTTGAGGTCGAATGGTCTTCTTCGGTACTGTAATTACTCTGTAAATTTGAAAGCCTTCAACTATTCGAATCTTAAATTCTCGAATGTCCATCCCATACCTTTTTTACTAACAAAGCTCGCTTTAAAATTCAAAATTCTTAAAACGTTTCGGGCAATCACCTTGATATGTGGCTTTATTGCTGTGAAAAACTGTGCACCAGGTACGTTAAAAAGGCACGATACTGGTTGTTGTAATCCATGTGGCAGCCTTATTAACATATTCCTTTGTCCCCTTTAGTGTCTAGGTAAATTAAACCGCCCTACGATTTTAAATTATTCATTCGTTTACTCCAAGCATAATAACTGTTTAGTGAAACATGTCATTGTCATAGAATATCATAAAAAGTCAGTTACACGATTGTGCAATTTAAACTGAACTCGTATCACATACTGCGATAACAATAGAGAACAGTGCGAGGGAAAAATAGATAATCGATCAGAGGCATTTTCTCTGCTTCACTATTCGCATTTTAGACGTTTTCAAGATGCCTTAATGAATTGATTGGAACAATAGGGGAACCCTCGTCGGGAATGCGCCTGTAAGGTTGTTTCAGGAGGTGTCAGTCTCGTTGTCCCGAAGTGTCCAAATGGAGAGAGTCAGGGAAGCTCGCCGACCTGAAAAGGGTGCGACGGGGACGGTGGGATGCGGGCTCTCGTTGCGTGCGTCTTGCGGACAAGCGACCGTTCCCACCCGCCTGCCCAGCCCAACTACAGTGTCCATCCCCCTTCACGAAAACGGCGAAAATTAGAACTCACTGGGAACCAAGAAGAAGTCGCTCCGCCCGGGTAACCAACGCCCGCCGGTTTGAAGCCGCAGAAAGGGTGAACGCCCAGCGAGAGCAGGAATAATAGACACAATGCTAACCTGAAAGGAAATTCTGCACTGATCGTGCAGTCAGAGCCAGCTCGTTGTTATTATTTCCCCCCTCCACTCCCGGTCCTCGTTTTTTTTTGTTTCTTGAACATTAACTAAGGGATTGGAACTGTCCGGGGATTCACATGTTGTCCAATCGCCGCTTGTGGCGTCATCGCGGTCGCGTCACTACGAGCCACAGGACCAATGGCCAAGCTGCGATAGCAAGGCCCGCCCATCCGCAGCCTGAAGTTTGCCCCGGGACTGTAGAGTGCGAGGTAAATGGGTGGAGTGGTCGTTGTGCTAACAAGGACACTGTGCCTTTATTCAGAAACGGAATGGGTCCGGCACAAAGGTCTTCAATCTGAAACGTTAACTGTATCCCTTCTTCCAGGCGCTGCCCGACCCGCGGAGTGTTTCTTGCGTCCTCTTTTGTGGCAGATGAGAGTCAGTCAGCATGGAAACAGGAAGGGTCATGACTTGAAATATCCACCGTCCAGTTCACACCTCTTATGCTGCCCGAACCGCTGAATTCCACCAGCCATTTGCAATTTGTTACAGCCCTTTTGAGCTCTCATCTCGTGTCATCAAACGCCCAACCCTTATCTCTAATTTTATTTCTCAAATCTCCATCAATTCCACTCATCTAGGGGCAATTTATAGTGTGGTCAGCTCTCAACCCGAGGTGGTCTGTTTAATTAGTACAGTGCTAACTGAATTGATGCTATTTTTCTGCTCTCATACCGAATGACATTTCATCAAGTTTGACGTCATTTTCTATTGATTTTTCTCCTCAGTCCATCTCTTGTCCTTCCTTGATTTCTCCACATCCCTTTTTTGGAGGGAATTCCAGTAATAGATATCTACTAATAAATCCAGTTAAAAATTAATAAACATGAGGAAGATCCTAAGCAACACAGAAAATGCTGGAGGAACTCAGCAAGTTGGGCAGCATCTTTAATCATATAACAATTACAGCACAGAAAAAGGCCATCTCGGCCCTTCTAGTCCATGCCGACCTTCACCCAGACCATAACCAGCCATTCCTTTCCTGTCCATATACGTATCCAATTTTTTTTAAATGACAATTTCGAACCTGCGTCTTCCACTTCTACTGGAAGCTCATTCCACACAGCTACCAATCTCTGAGTAAAGAAATTCCCCCTCGTGTTACCCCTCAACTTTTACTCTCAACTCAGATCCTCTTGTTTGAATCTTCCCTACTCTCAATGGAAAAAGCCTATCCACGTCAACTCTATGTATCCCCCTCATAATTTTAAATACCTCTATCAAGTCCCCCCTCAACCTTCTACGCTCCAAAGAAAAAAGCCCTAACTTGTTCAACCTTTCTCTGTAACTTAGATGCTGAAACCCAGGTAACATTCTAGTAAATCTCCTCTGTACTCTATTTTGTTGACACCTTTCCTATAATTCAGTGACCAGAACTGTACACAATACTCCAAATTTGGCCTCACCAATGCCTTGTACAATTTTAACATTACATCTCAACTCCTATACTCAATGCTCTGATTTATAAAGGCCAGCATACCAAAAGCTTTCTTCACTACCCTATCCACATGAGATTCCACATTCAGGGAACTATGCACCATTATTCCTAGATCACTCTGTTCTACTGCATTCCTCAATTATCTTGGAAATGAATAAACAAACAAGGTTTTGGGCTGAGACCCTTCTTCAGGTCTTTGGATTGTCTGAATTGTCTACTACAAGATCATTCTTTTTCCTGTAAAGATTATTCCACTTCCCATTCCATTGTCCTAGTTTCTCTGTCACTGACGTTGCGAAGATTCACACTCGTTTTTGATAGGTCAAAAGCACAGATGTGAACTCAGCTGAAATCTATGAAAATAGAGCAGAAAATGCTAGCAATAGACAGTAGGTCAGTTAAATGTGTTAACTTTGTTTTTCTCTCTCCTCGTCCTGAGAGTGTTTTTGGGAAGAGTAAGGTAGAATATGATTGTTTACCATGTCAAAGTGGTGAAAAGAAACAACTATTCAACCAATAAAAAAACAAAACAACTTGTTGATACTGGAAATTTGAAGTAACAAAAGTAATCTCTGATGTTAGAAATGTTTCAGGTTGATGACTTGAGCAGAACTATTAAAAGTTAGAAACCAAAATTGTTTTAAGTTAGGGAGAAAGAGTAAATATGTGGAGAAGGGCAGATCTATGAGAGGGTTGAAACCAAGAGAGGTTGAATGATGCAAATGTTGGTGGCAGTGGTTGAGAAATGTCACTGAAGCTGAGCAGAGAAACAAGAGTAATGAAGAAGTAAGAAAGAAATTTGGCTAGTTCAATGAATTTAATAAGTGAATCCATTGATTTGATCACCTTTAATTAGGATTCTGATAAATTGCAAGTGCTTGACAATTAGGATCAATATTCTAGGTTAGAAATTAGTGATACTTCTATGTCTTTTGAATGAGGCTGAGGGCATGACAGGATGAGCTCAGCTTTGATGTCCACTTTATGACTGACTGGTTTGCTTCTTCTCACAGCCAAAGCTCAGACATGCATAATAATCAAGTTGCACAGAGCAACAAGTCTAAGCTGAGGTGAAAAAAAACCATAATATTATTCTGATTGAATATTTATTGTTGGAAGGATGAGGAAGGAAAATTTGCAAAACGAAAATTAAACTGTATCAAAACAGGTAGACAACAATTCTTCCTTCATCAGCAACATCCTTCATCATCATAACACACACAAATGCTGGAGGAACTCAGCTATAAAGGAAGTATCAATGGAAATGAATAAACAGTTGACATTTCAGGCCAAGACCCTTCCTCAGGACTGGAAAGGAAGGCCGAAGAAGCCAGAATAAAAAGGTGGGGGGGGGGGGAGGGAAGGAGGACAACTATAAGGTGATAGGTAAGCAACAGACGTAAAATAGGCCAGGCAGCAGTCCTGATGACATTTTCTGAAACATAGACTGTTAACTTTTTTCCATAGATACTGCCTGGCTGGCTGAGCTCCTCCAGCATTTTGTGTGTTGCGTTGGATTTCCAGCATCTGCAGATTTTCTTATGTAGATGATGGGTGAAACCAGGTGGATAGGAAAGACAAATAGCTGGAGAGGAAGGAATCTGATAGGAGAGGAGCGAGGACCATAAGAGAAAGGGAAAGAGGAGAGGACCTAGGGATGGTGATAGGCAGGTGAGTAGAGTTAAAAGACCACAGTGGGGAATAGAAGAAGAGGGGAGGGGAAGGAAAACATTTTTTTTACAGGAAAGGGAAATCGATATTCTTGCCATCATGTTGGAGGCTACCAGAATATAAGGTGCTGTTCCTCCACCCTGAGGGTGGCCATATCTTGGCATAAGAGGAGGCCATGGGCCAACATGGTGGAACGGGAATTGGAATTAAAATGTTTGGCCACCAGAAGGTTCTGCTTTTGGCAGATGGAGCAGAGGTGATCAATGAATATGTCCCCCAATTTATGTTGGGTCTCACCAATGTAGAGGAGGCTGCATCAGGAGCATCGGACAAAATAGACAACCCCAACAGATTTGCAGGTGGAAGTCTCACCTGGAAGGACTGTTTGGGGCTCTGAAAGGAGGTGAGGGAGGAGATAAATGGGCAGGTATAGTACTTTGGCCACTTGCAGGGATAAGTGCTGGGAGGAAGATTAGTGGGCAGAGATGAATGGATAAGGAAGTTATTCAGGGAGTAATTCCTGTGGAAGGCAGGGGGGAGAGGTAAAGATGTTTGGTGGTAGGATCCCTTTAGAGGTGGCAGAAGATGCAGAGGTTGATGTGTTGGATGTGGACGCTCGTGGGGTGGTTGGTAAGGACAAAAGGAACTCTATCATTGTGAAGATGGCAGGAAGATGGGGTGAGTGTGTATATTTGGGAAATGGAGGAGATGCGGTTGTGGGTAGCATCAATAATGGAGGAAGGGAAACCTTGTTCTTTGAAGAAGGAGGTCATCTCTGATCTCCTGAAAAGGAAAGCCGCATCCAGGGAACAGTTGGGAGGTGAAGGAATAGAGAAAAGGGAATAGGGTTTTTACAGGAGACAGTGGGAAGCGGTATAGTCAAGATAATTATGGGAATCAGTGGGTTTATAAAAATGTCAGTCAACAGTTTGTCTCCAGAGACGGAGACAAAGAGATCAAGAAATGGGAGGAAGGTGTCTGAAATGGACCAAGTGAACCATGTGGAAGTTAGATGGAAAGTTGATGAATTTGATGAGCTCAGCATGGGTGCATGAAGCAGCACCAATGTAGTCGTCAATGTAGTGGAGGAAGAGCTGGGGAGCATTACCAGGGAAGGCTGGGAACATGGACTGTTCTACATAGCCAACAAAGAGGCAGGCAGAGCTGGGGCCCATGTGGGTGCCCATGGCAATGTCTCAGGTCTTGAGAAAGTAGGACAAGCTGAAGGAAAAATTGTTGAGGGTGAGGACCAGTTCTGCCAGAGGATGGTGGTGGTGGAGGGGATCTGGTTGGTTCTTTTGTTGAGAAAGAAACAGTGAACTTTAAGGCCTTCTTGATATATAAGTGTATAGGGACTGGACATCCTTCATCATTGGTTTAATCTCAATAGAAATCAATGTGTGAGGAGTTCCCTGAAATACTTTATGAGCAGTATAAGGGAGTTGTAGTGCTTGGAGAGAAATTGACACGATGATTTTCATTGTATTCTTGAGATTTAATTGTGCAGATTCGATTTAACACAATTAGCAGATAAATGCATACCTCAGAGATCTTGGAATCCAGATGTTGTTCTCATGTAGAATGAGCATAATTAAACTGAGGTTTAATATCATCAATTAGATGGACATTTAGGTAATATTAATGTGGAAGTTTTACAAATATAAACTTAAATTCCAGTTGGTGATATCTTCAGCATAACCGGCACTGAGCTTATGTTGTGTTGAGTTATAATAAACAAATCATTTAAAACTATATTGCTGATAGAACTATCACAAAACTGAGGTTAAGAATCTAAAATAATTACTACAGTTTTCCACATTCTTTTTTATCAGCAAATTACAGTTTCATTGATCCACGTGGCATAGTAGTGAATTTGAGATTCAGTTTGAGTTTCAATAATTTATGAAGTTAGACTTTGGAGGAACATGTAACAGTTTTTACCTCAGTAAAATGTCAATGTTTTCAAAGTAAAATACCAATTACTGGAGGCATGTCGGTGTCTGAAAAACATTAACAGGGAGGTTATTGTATGTTATGAAGTAATATTTGTCACTAATGTTTTTCTACAACTCGAATGCACACCTCAAATAATTATCAAGACAGAAGATGACTGTAGTATCACCAGAGTGTTGCTGTTTTTTGCTTATAAGATGTCAGGTGAGATACTAACTTGAGATTTGATCTGCAAAACGTAGATTTTATCTAAGATGGAATGTTTCAATAAATATATTTGAAAATGTATATGAAATAAACTGAAGTAAAAGTAGACTTAAGATCATAAGAGATAGGAACAGAATTAGGCCATTCAGCCCATCAAGTCTGCTCCACCATTTGATCTTGACTGATTTATTTTCCCTCTTGACTCTATTATCCTGCCTTCTCTTCATAACCTTTGATGTCCTTACTAATCAAAAATCTATCTGCCTCCACTTCAAATATACCCAGCGGCTTGGTCTCCACCAGCAACTGTGGCAATGATTTCACCAACCTCTGTCTGAAATAATTCCTCCTCATTTCATATCTAAAGGGATGTCCTTGTACTCTGAGGCTGCGGATTCTTGTCCAAGACTGTTCCACTATTCGCTATTGGAACTATTCTCACCATGTCCACTCTCTCTAGCCCTTTCAATATTTGGTCAGTTTCAATGAGAATCTCCTCACTTTTCTGAACTCCAGTGAGGACCAGAGCCTTCAACTGCTCAATATATGTTAACCCTTTCAAACCTGAGATTATTCTTGTAAACCTCCAATGGACCCTTTCCAATGCCAGCACAGCCATTCTTAGATATCCCATTCTTGGGATGTAATGTTAAAATTGTACAAGACATTGGTGAGGCTGAATTTGGAGTATTGTGTACAGTTCTGGTCACCAAATTATAGGAAAGATATCAACAAAATAGAGAGAGTACAGAGAAGATTTACTAGAATGTTACCTGGGTTCCAGCACCTAAGTTACAGGGAAAGGTTGAACAAGTTAGGTCTTTATTCTTTGGAGCATAGAAGGTTGAGGGGGGACTTGATAGAGGTGTTTAAAATTATGAGGGGGATAGATAGCAGTGACGTGGATAGGCTTTTTCCATTGAGAGTAGGGGAGATTCAAACAAAAGGGCATGAGTTGAGAGTTAAGGGGCAAAAGTTTAAGGGTAACACGAGGGGGAATTTCTTTACTCAGAGAGCGGTAGCTGTGTGGAACAAGCTTCCAGTAGAAGTGGTAGAGGCAGGCTCAGTATTGTCATTTGAAGTAAAAATGGATAGGTATATGGACAGGAAAGGAATGGAGGGTGATGGGCTGGGTGCAGGTCGGTGGGACTAGGTGAGAGTAAGCGTTTGGCACGGACTAGAAGGGCCGAGATGGCCTGTTTCCATGCTGTAATTGTTATATGGTTATATGATGACCAAAACCGCTCATAATAATTCAAACGTTGACTGACCAATACATTAGAAAGCCTCAACATTACATCTTTGCTTTTATTTTTAGTCTTTTTGAAATGAATGCTAAATTTCATTTGCTTTCCTTACAACTGACTCAACCTGCAAACTAACCTTCAGGGAATCCTGCACTAGGACTCTCAAGGTCATTGCACCTCTGATTTCTGAGTTTGCTCCCTGATTAGAAAATAGTCTACGCCTTTACATCTTCTACCAAAGTGCGTGACCATGTGCTTCGCTACAATGCATTATCTGTCATTTTATTGCCTGTTCTCGTAACCTGTCCAAGTCCTTCTGCAGACACCCTGCTTCCTCAACACTACCTGCACCTCCATCTATCTTTGTGAAATAGAATAAATCAAATAACTATTCTACATTCTATGCCCAAAACAAATGCTCAACATTGTATCTCAAGATTTACATTGTGTACAACACAGGAGTGGAGTTTAGAAGGAAGGAGAGCTTTTGCAGAAGAGGAGAGAATAAAAAATGGAGTATAACAAGCCTGAAATCCAGTTGATAGTGTGTCATTTTTGAGGTCTCTTTTCTTTTACCTTTGGAGAATCTATGGTACTTGATTGGTTGAGTTAAGAAAGGATGTTTCCCTTCAACCTCAAGTATTTTTGCAAGGTATACTATGTTTAATTGCAACTTTTTTATTAGTATTCTGTTATCTGTCTTGAAATTAAACCAAATGTTATTAACAATAACATATAGAAAGGACAGTAAATTAGCAATGAATCAACAATGAACAATCGGTCAGATTTAATCTCAATAACGTGTAATTGTAAGAGTTCCATATAATGTAAGCAGTAATTTCTCACTGTTTCTGTTTTCTTACTCTAGATTGATAAAAGGTAATACACAGGAAACCTTTCTTTTTGTAGAAATTACATTTTTATACAGGGCACGAGAAGGTTCTATATGTTCATGGCTTGGCTTTCAATTTTTTCTTTATTTTTTTTCAAGGGAAAATGGACATTAAAGTCCAGGAAGATTCAGCTTTCAGTCCCTGTTCAATAAAGGAAATGTTATAGCTATTGCTATTAGTCTTGAGACTTGAAAATATCCCTGATTGCTATTGAGCTCTGCTGGCAAAATGCTAATATTAGGTGCTGCTTGAGAATTAGCTTGAGTCTAATTCACAAAAGAATAGCTCATTGGTATTACACTGGAGAACTGCTATCGCTCATGAAGTTATACCTTGACTTTAGTTAGTGAATTCATGAAAGAAAACAGAGAAACTGATTAGGAAAAATGGATGCAACTCCGGCAAGGCTATCTTCATAGTCATCAATAAAAACATTTACCACGTAACCCTTAAAAAGAATACTGCTGAAAATGATTTGTAATGCTTCTAGCCTGTACAATAAACACCAAATTCCATATCCTGCACAGTTCAGTAGTTCTTGCAGTATATTGTTATTTTTCTTGATAACAGAATTTCATTGTCTTTCTTAAATGTGCAAAATGCACAATTTTTATCTGCATCTGAAGAAGCAATTAAGTCAAATTCTAGATGTCGTCTTTTAGTACTTGCCATGTAAAACTATTAAAATAAAAATCTTACAGCACAGAAACTGACTAACTTTGGCTAACCAAATTCGTGCCAACCACTGGGCACCAATTTATACTAATCCTCGTTTATTTTTCCCACATTCCCCTTTACACGTCTCAATATTCTTCCACTTAGACACACACTAGAGCAACTTATAGTAGTCAATTAGCCAACCATGTTTTTGAGATGGAGGAAATGAAGCGCGTAGGGAAAACACGCACAGTCAGTCACAGAGAGAATGGGTAAGCTCCATACAGAATGCAGCAGAGAACAGGATAGAAACAAAGTCTGCTAATTGCTCGAATAACTACCAGCTCTCCAAAATGCAGAAGATGTATGGCATAGCACTAGTATTTCAGAACTCTTGATTGTACTTTTTAATTTAAATTTTGGGTAACAGTTTAAAAAAAACTACTGTAAATCTTGTAAATTGAACAGGTTGTTTAGGAAAAATATACACTATAAATTTAACTCCTACAAATAAGAATATTCTACGTGCTATTGCAAATAAAAATTCTGCAAATACCTCTAGGATAGAATGTCCCATTAAGTTAAATATCACCCGTATCTCTTCGAAAAATGGCTTGAATTTGGACCAAATTGCAGATTGCTTATTGATCCAAATATTTGTTATTTTCTTCTTGTCTCTTTCAACAAAGAGAAATGCATTTTGCACTTCAGTGAGACGTATTTTGGGAATAATTAACGTGAGTGGTTTCTAATTCAAATAGAATGACTTTCAACAAACTAGACTGTACCCAGACTATAGTGGAGCATGAAACCAGGTAAGAAACCCTACGCCATGGTGTGTAATTTTTTTCTGTATTACAAAACAGTATTTTTTAACCTTGAAGTCCATCAGTAAGAATGATTAAGAACTCTATGAATATTATGCACTTAATGTAGTATTGTGCAGGCTCCATTTGCATGGCATAATTAGGCATAGTGGCCAGCTGCATCAATGACATTCATGCTCGACATGATTGATGTCACTGTTGTTAAGCTGTAGTTTAAATATATGTGTGAATAAAATTGTGTGTCTTTGAATGCAGGACAGGTCTTAAACTTTGCTCCATACTTATTAGAGGACTGACCTTCCAATGTGCTGCTCTCAGGGAGTCTAGCAATGAAGTGAAAGATGGTCCTGAAGTTGGCCATCTCTCAGCTAAGTTGTTCGACTGAAGATGAGTTTGAGGCTTTCTGCCATCTCTTAATATACAGTTGTTCTATCCCCTATTCTTTCTGAAAAGGACAATAATACATGCAAAACAAGATTCAACATTCAAATGAATGTCATTTCTCAAAGCAACATTTAAAATTTCAGATTTAAAGTACATTGTAATTATCTATTACTATATATATGACGAATGCAAGAAGTATTGAGTGTACTAGACAAATGTTTCCCTAGATATGATATTCACAATAAAGTCAAGAAGAAAGGAAACAAAGATAAAACTAATGTATTCAAACATCATGAACAAAAGCATAACAGGAAAAAAAGACCGCATAACATTGAAGTACTGAGTACAATGGAACACACTTATAAAACCATTATATTGCTGTAGACAGAGAATAAATTCGGCAAAACTTGAAACAATCTAAACTAATAAAAGAATGGTATAAACATACTGATACACTAAAGCAAATATAACAGAAAATTCACAAATTTAACTAGTTAAAAAAAATAGAAATTTAAAGTTCTCATTGTAAAGCAGGTTTTTCATTAACTACCAGAAAATATCACAGTTTGTGTATGATATAACAATGAACATTATACCAGTTCAGAGATTTGGAATCATTGGTAAAAAAGAAAGTGAACATAGGCAAATCAGTGAAGCATTTTTCTTCATACAGCCTTTATACAGGATGATAGGAGTTAGATTTTCAGCAAGAGGCTGAAATACTATCCAGAAGCACAGCCCATCTTTTTTAACTTACCAAAACGACATATCTGCCAATCATTGCACAAACCTAAGATTGAACTATGAAGACTTTTGCTTCCTCACAATGTTGTTTTGTACAGTAATGTATTTTCTTCATGATTTTAAATCACACAGGATTAAAAACAATAATATAATTTCAGAAAATTTAAGAAAATAGATAGAAACACTTTTTTTTGTACAAAGCTCACAAATATTGTCAAAAAAAGGGACTGACTAATGTTTGCAGTTGGCATTTCCCTTTGGCCATCATGTGCATCCAAGGATTTATTTAAAAATTCTGGTTGGTTGCATCATATTTCATAATGTATAGCCAGAGAAAAATAATATTTTGTATTATTTTTCAGACTAGACTAAAATCAAGGGAATAAAAGTAAGAAGAGAAAATACTTCTGTTGCTTTTTGTGGCAAATGAATCTGCAAGATGGAAGAATAATTATGAATTTTTATGCACGCCAAGGGTGGAAGAATGGATGTTTTCCAAAATGTATACTCAAGGAATGATATTTTTAATGTTACTGCCAGATGTAAAGCAGCAGTGGCAGTCTGAAAATAGCTTTGGCTGACCTCCTTTATTCCAGTGTTTCAGTCAGTGTCATCTTGGCAAAAGATTTTATACGATGGGTGAAGTGCGGCTTGTTTCGTACAGGGAGGCCGAATGTTCCATGAGATGCGTAAGGGAGATGATAGGTATTTAAAATATACAAAAGGAGAGAGAGCAAAGCAACAGGTGGCTGAATTGTTACTGCGGAATAAAATCAGTTGAAACCCGTCGTGCTTGTTGGGAGGAGAAGAAATTGTGCTGTCACAAATGCAAAGCAAGAATCTCTTATATGTAAAATGAGTACTTTCCTTCTAGCAGCCAAAGTGCTGAATTGTTAGTATTAAATTCAACAAAGTCTTTAGAAGAATGAATAAATTTGTCCTATAGGTCTTGTATGGAATTAAACACTCATTTGAGAGGGCAAGAATATTTTTGTCAGCTCACTTTGCCATCTGCTACCTTTTGTCCTATAAGTTTAACAGATAGTCTGGCAAAGATCCCAATGTCATCATAATACGTGAAATAAACACAGCAGATGCAGGAAATACTCAGTAGATCAGGCTGTAACTATAGAAAGAGAAGTTTCAGTTGCAAGACTGTTTGAGTACTTCCAGCATTTTCTGTTTCTATTTTAGATTTCCAACATCTGAAATTTTTGTTTTTAATTGAATGTTTCTGATTAGTCAGCATAGTTGCAATCCCCTTTCCAAATAGAAACTGCAGGCCCATTCTTAGGTTGTCCTGAAGAAGGCCCTCAGTCTGAAACGTTAACTGTTCCCTCTTTTCCATGGATGAATTCCTCCAGCATTTTGTGTGCGCTGCCTTAGTTTGTAATACGCTTTGAAAAATAATTAGCTAAATGGTCCATACAGGCAGTCCCTGGGATCATGATAGGATTCAGATCACAACCTCCACTGTTTGCAAGTTGGAAATGAACAGGAGCAGTGTGTTGGAGAGGCTCGCAGAAATAAATGACTTTGTTGGGAGGGTGAGAAGAATATCCGCTAGCAGGCTTCACCGACTCAGTGAGTGAGCAAGAAGGTCTGTTGAGCACTCCTATCACTGCTCAGCTTGAACCAGCCTTTTGGGTTGAGGGATAGGGCAAGAAAGGTTGGGGGGTGGGGAAAGAAGAGTCATGTAAATCCCTTGTTTGCACCTAGCAGAAGCTACCTGCCAGCCCTCTAACAGAGGGCAAATCCATCCCCATCTAACCCCCCCCCCCCCGAATTGCAAATGCCATTTGTTTAAAAACTGGGGAGGACCCACATATAATTTATGATTTATTTCACAACACACACATTAAAAAGCAATATTTGGTGATTTGGCTTTCTGGAATTCATGTGCAAAGTATGAGGGGTGGTTGATATGTTCGTAGCCTAAGGTAGAAGGAGTCAATTTTAGAAAACCTAGCACATTTATTTTTCAACATAGTCCCCTCCTACATTTACACACCTAGTCCAGCGGTCATGGAGCATACAGATCTTGGACCTCAAGAAAGTGTCCACAACAGGGGTGATTCACAAGTTCGTGGCCTAAGGTAGAAGGAGATGAGTTATACAGCTCTCTTTACATGTACATGCAGTTCGACTCTTTGAGTGATTATGCAGAAAGTTTGAAGTTAATAACTCATTAGGGTAATTGATAAGCGTGGCCGAAGGTAGAAGGAGATGAGTTATTAACTTCAAACTTTCTGCATAATCAAAGAGTTGACCTGCATGTGCATGTAATGAGAGCTGTTTAACTCATCTCCTTCTACCTTAGGCCACAAACTTATAGTCAGCCATCTGCGGACACTTTCTGGAGGTCCAAGATCCGTATGCTCCACAACCACTGGACTAAGTGTGTAAACGTAGGAGGGGACTATGTTGAAAAAATAAATGTGCTAGGTTTTCTAAAATTGACTCCTTCTACCTTAGGCCATGAACATATCAATCACCCCTCGTATGTACATTTTTGATATGTAAGATCGACCAGTAAATGTATGGCTCCATTGCCTAACACCTCAAACTGAAATTGCACTCTTCAAATATTTATCAATCTACTTTCTGTGCACTGAGATACTCAGTAATAGTGAAAATATTTTATTCAAATAACACTTGCTTTGTGCAGCTTATGCAGATTACTAAAAAGGACATAAGACAAAGACATTAGCACCAATGCCCTTCTTTCTTTGCAATGGACATACAGGATGTTTGTATTTATCTAAGTTGGTAAATCAAACTGTGTCACACAACCCAATATCAATCTGAGCCTTTAGTAACTACTATCTGAACTTTAACATTATCTCTTTGGAGTTTCTCCAAAAGTGACGTGATTTTTTTTCTACAAGTACTGTTTTTGAGTTCATGGACGATATGGGTGGCAGTGCTGGGGGTGGAGACAGGGAGAAAGGGTGAAGCAAGGGACAGATGATTAATGGGCTGCCACTTGCCACCGTGGCACATCCTCTTGATTTACTCTGAAATTCATAATGACTGAGGGTGCCACTTTTCAATAAGCTGATACAGTATAAGTGTACATAATATACAATTTCTAACTTCTAAAACTTATATAACCATATAACAACTACAGCACGGAAACAGGCCATCTTGGCCCTTCTAGTCTGTGCCAAACGCTTACTCTCACCTAGTCCCACCTACCTGCACTCAACCCATAACCCTCCATTCCTTTCCTGTCCATATACCTATCCAATTTTTTTTAAATGACAATATCGAACCTGCCTCTACCACTTCTACTGGAAGCTCGTTCCACACAGCTAGCACTCTCTGAGTAAAGAAGTTCCCCCTCGGGTTGCCCCTACACTTTTGCCCCTTAACTCTCAACTCATGTCCTCTTGTTTGAATCTCCCTTACTCTCAATGGAAAAAGCCTATCCACGTCAACTCTATCTATCCCCTTCATAATTTAAAATACCTCTATCAAGTCCCCCATCAACCTTCTACGCTCCAAAGAATAAAGACCTAACTTGTTCAACCTTTCTCTGTAACTTAGGTACTAAAACCCAGGTAACATCCTAGTAAATCTCCTCTGTACTCTCTCTATTTTGTTGACATCTTTCCTATAATTTGGTGACCAGATCTGTACACAATACTCCAAATTCGGCCTTACCAATGCCTTGTACAATTTTAACATTACATTCCAACTCCTATGCTCAATGCTCTGATTTATAAAGACCAGCATACCAAAAGCTTTCTTCACCACCCTATCCACGTGAGATTCCACCTTCAGGGAACTATCCACCAATATTCCTAGATAACTCTGTTCTACTGCCTTCCTCAATGCCCTACCATTTACCATGTATGTCCTACCTTGATTAGTCCTACCAAAATGTAGCACCTCACACTTACCAGCATTAAACTCCATCTGCCATCTTTCAGCCCACTCTTCTAACTGGCCTAAATCTCTCTGCAAGCTTTGAAAACCTACTTCATTATCCAGAATGCCACCTATCCTAGTATCATCTACATACTTACTAATCCAATTTACCACCCCATCATCCAGATCAAAGTATATGTACTTCAAAACTTGTAATATGCATGTGTTTATTTAGAGATACAGCATGGTAGCAGGCCTCTCTGGCCCACTGCACGGCACTATTACACCCATGTGACCAAATAACCTACTAACCTGTTCTTTAGAAATGTGTCAGTAACTGTTTAGCCATACAGTACCTCTTTTATCTCGCTCTAATTTATATCTGTTCTTTCCTGACATTTCCACCTATCTTTCTTTAAATTCATTTTACATTCATGACTTTACATTGACTGTTCTAATTTATACCTACCTGGTTTTGGATTCTGTGAGCCTAAGAGAGGATTCTTCAGTCATATTGGTCACAAATCTGAATTGGATACTGTGCTGAGTAGGATCTCCCAGAACCATAAATTTCAAGAAGCAGTGGGTGACCAGTTGGTGCAATGAAGCTTTGCTGCTGATTGCAAAATCTGGGCTTCTAACTGAGGACTCACCCCTCAGCTTCCTGCTCTACACAGTATTTCTGTCATCTCAAACCCACAGGAAATCTTATTTCTCTCACTCTATCTTTCCTCTGCACATCTATTAGGTTTTACAAATCTAACTTCAACCTCTTAATTTCTATGTTTCAATTTTGCACCATAGTCCTCAACCATTTTGCAACTAAGATGTAATCATTCCCTAAAATTACTTTTCTGATGATCACCTAAAATTGTAACAAATGTATGTGTCTTTCTGCATTTAAATAGCATCCTCACAAATAATAATAATAGGCATCCATTAATCTTGCGAGACCATGGATTTGCGCCTTGGAAGGTTTCCAGGGCGCAGGCCTGGGCAGGGTTGTATGGGAGACCGGCAGTTGCCCAAGCTGCAAGCCTTCCCCTCTCCACACCACTGATGTTGCCCAAGGGAAGGGCACTGGGACCCAAGCAGCTTGGCACCAGTGTCGTCGCAGAGCAATGTGTTGCTAAGTGCCTTGCTCAAGGACACAAACATGCTGCCACAGCTGAGGCTCAAACCCGTGACCTTCAGATCACTAGACCAATGCCTTATCCACTAGGCCACACGCCAACACAATCACAAAACCATGACAATTTCAGCAATAAATTTAAAAATTAAATACATACTCCCTCATAATATTTAATTATATTTGAAGAAACGTGAATTTAAAACAAAATGACAAAGTCTATGCTGATAATAAAGCACCCATTTATATTAATACCACTTCTCCTCACATTCCCATGAAGTGTACTGCTTCCCTCCCTGATTCTTCTGCTGCCTAACTTTGATAGTGGCAATTTACAGTATCTAAATAATCTACCAACAACGGCTTTGGCCAGTGAGAGAAAGCTTGTGCACCCGAAAGTAATCCACATGATCATAGAGAGAATGTGCTATATCCACAAGGACAGCATCAGAGGTCAAAGTCACACCTGGGTTTCAGTAGCTGTAAGGCAACAGCCCTATTTTAATTTATCCTGAGACTACATAACTTTTGGTTTTGTAAAGTCTTATTTAGTATCAGCAGTTATTCAGAGATTTATCATCACCATTAATTATTAAGAATAAGGTTTCTGTGTGCTTGCATATGATAAAAAAAGAGTCTGCATGGTTCCCCTGAGGGGAAATCTTGCCCGACCAATGTTTTGGCAGAAATTGGGGGACCAACTAACCCCATTGAAAGCTGCAAGGGTTGGCAGGGAAAAGTGGCCAGGTTTGCAGACAATACAAAGAGAGGTGAAGGGATAGCAATGTTAAGGAAGCAGGGAGTCCACAGAAGGAGTTGGACAGATTAGCAGAATGGGCAAAGAAGCTGGAGGTGATATATAGTTTAGGGAAGTGAATGGCTCTTCACTTTGGTAGAAGGAATAAAGAAAAATACTATTTTCATCTTGGGCAGCATATTCAGAAATTGGAGGTACAGAGGGCCTTGGGAATCCTAGTGCAGGATTCTCTAAAGCAGGAATTCACGACCTTTTTTTTAAGCAGTGGCCCCCTACCATTAACCAAGGGGTCTGTGGAACCCCTGCTCTAAGGGTTAACTTTCAGGTTGAGTCAGTGATAAGGAAGGCAATCACAATGTTAGCATTCATTTCAAGAGGATATGAATATAAAAACAAACAAGGATGTAATGCTAAGGCTTTCTAAGACCGTAAAACACAGGGGCAGAATTAGGCCAATTGGCCCATCGAGACTGCTCTGTCATTTCATCCTGGCTGATCCAATTTTCCTCTCAGCCCCAATCTTCTGCCTTCTTCCTGTATCCCTTCATGCCCTGACCAATCACGAATCTATCAACCTCTGCCTTAAATATACATAAAGACTTGGCTTCCATAGCTGCTTGTGGCAACAAATTCGACAGATTCATCACTCTCTGGCTAAAGAAATTCCTCATCATCTCCATTCTAAAAGGACACCCCTCTATTCAGAGGCTGTGTCCTCTGGTTTTAGACTCTCCCACCATAGGAAACATCCTCTTCACATCCACTCTATCAAGGCCTTTCACCATTTCAGAGGTTTCAATGAGGTCACTCCTTATTCATCTCAACTCTAGTGAATACAGGCCCAGAGCGAACAAACACTCTTCGTAAGCCGTTCAACCTGGTATCATTTTTGTGAACCTGTTTTGAATCCTCTCCAGTTTCAGCATATCCTTTCTAAGATAAGGGGACCAAAACTGTTCACAATACACCAAGTGAGGCCTCACCAGTGCTTTATAAAGTTTCGACATTACATCCTTGCTTTTATATTCTAGTCCTCTTGAAATGAATGCTAATATCGCATTTGCCTTCCTCACCACAGACTTAAGCTGCAAATTAACCCGTAGCGAATCATGCACAAGGGCTCTTTGCGCCTCAGTTTTTTGTATTTTCTCTCCATTCAGAAAAAAAGTCAACACTTTCATTTCTTCTAATGAAGTGCATGTCCCTTAAGAACAGAGAAGAGGAGAATCTCTTTAGCTAGAAAGTGGTGAGTGTGGAATTCATTGCCACAGACGGCTGTGGAAGGCAACTCGTTGGGTATATTTAAAGTGGAGTTTGATAGTTTCTCAATTAGTAAGGCCATCAAAGAATACAGGGAGAAGGCAGAAAGGAAAATAAATCAGCCATAATGGAATGGCAGAGCAGACCTGATGAGTTGAACAGTCTAACTCTGTTCTTGTGTCTTGTAGACTAAAAGACATTTACTTTTCCATTATTTTTAGCCTTGGATCATTTAGTAACATTAAGTTTGAAAGCTAAGAGCTCATGTCCAACTCCATTTACAAATTAATGCAAAGGCTCCAGTGCACTCACTTGAGGAATTGCTGAATTGCTGATGTTACAATACGTAGGTAAAAACATCAAATTGATGTTGCTAAAACAATGCATGCCCTGTAATTATACTTTTAGTCGACATTACTAGAATAGATTATCCATCGTTATCACAGAGCTTTTGTTCGGGGTAATTTGCATGTGTAAATTGACTGCCAGATTTTGTATATATCCACAGTAACTATACTTGGGAAGTATTTTAATGACCATGAAGGAACTTGGCATGTTTAAAAATGCTGGTCATTTCTCTCCCTGTAGCTTCAGTCTGGCATCTCCACTGTGACTAACTCCTAAATACATTTCAGACAGTTCTGTAAAATGATCAGCTTTAGTACTGACTTTGAATGATGCTTGGTGGTATAAGGATTATTAATTCAGTTTGGGGACAAATGGTAGCTTTTCACAATAGAGAGGTGATCTCCAATATCAGTTCCATGCCTGGTATCTTATCCCACAATGAAGTATTGCAAACCGGAACAGGAACAGGAAATACCTTTGAATTTTGCAGTAAGATGAACTGCCATCCAGTTGTACAGAATGTGTTACATTTCTGTTTTATTGATTTGGTTTCAGAAGGAAGGAAAATCACTTTGCACTAGGATCACATCAAAAAGTTTTCCAGTATGAGTATATTAAAACCATCAATCTGTTTTCCTGTAGTTCTTTAATAATAAACATCAATTTGATACAAATGACTATGTTCTGACCTGAGGACTGCAATTCGCCCTCGGGTCACAAAATACCATGCAAGAGAAAATTCTCTTGGTATTTAATGATAATATATATTCCTCTGTTATTACAAATCAACTTCAATTTGGATTTGGAAGTGATTAGTTGCTTCTGTGACATCAATCTTGCTTACAAAATAAGTACTATGCAAGCTAGCCAATATGGTCATTCAGAGCTGCAAGATAGTATTTTTCACAAAAGCCTGTGAAGTGGGAAAATGAGAAAATAAAGTACATTTTTTAAAAAAAGAATGTTGAGCGATAGGTCAGAATTTAACATGACCACATTACATCCAATTTTTAGAAGTTCAATATGTGGCTTATAAATTTTTTGTACCCTGGGAATTCAAATGTCTTTCCTCTGCTGAATGAATTGCTTTGGATTGAAGTTGCTAAGAACTGTTGGAAAAGCAAAATGGTTGCTGCCAGTGGCTTCTACAACTACAGCAATTATGTTTGGAAGAATGACCCACATCACTGCTATTTGGCTGCTTACAGCTCGAACACCATTGTTCTTTTTGGCAATTCAATATCCCTACATATATTTTGTGACTTTACCTTTCTTTAAAGTTTGTACAGTGGCCCTACATGGCAGTGTTAGTCTTTACATCAGAGCAAAATAACTAAGCAGAAGAAATGAAGAGGGATGGCAGAATCATTATGACTCCTTACAAATAAGTGGACTTTTCATGAGACTGATGACAGGATTTAACAAAATGTGCCTGAACTACTTTTGAATTTTATTAACATAATCTGAGAGATCTGCTGTAAACTAGATTGAATTTAATAGTATATGCAGCCATTTCCCAACTAGCAAACAGTAAACATTTGTGCCTTATGCTATTGGAATGAATAAATACCTTATCCTGATAACAGTTATTATTGTGGAAGAAAATCTACTGACAACCTTCACCCATTAGCTTCTACAGATAGGATATTTCATAGATATCTCGCTTTTAAACCTAAGGACAGATGTCTTGCCTTATTTTTGAGGGAACACTTTCTGCATTTTGTAATTCTATTAAAAAAACACAATAACTAACTTTACGAACACATGGCCAATAATGTCTTGTGATTCATGCAAACATTTTTTTGTCTTCGTGAATTACAACCACAAGTCAACAGACAAAGAAAAGGCAGACAGACTTTCATATCTTCAGATATGAATCTGAAGATCTGTTCAAAGAAAATATTTTAAAAGAAATGACAAAATTATTAACACTATAATATTAGAAAGCGCAGAAAACTAGCTAATTGGGGACTCACACCGTAGCAGTCATGCAGCAGTAATGAAGTTAAGAACTCGCCAATCAGAATAGTTGCAAATAGTCAAGAAAGCAACTAAATTCAACCAGTTTTATATAAAATGGGCACACTGAAATTAACAATAGCCACTAGATTTTTTGACTTGGCAATTGGCTACTATAACATCGGATTATATTTATCTCTCACATGTATAATCATACATGGGACTCATATACTTTTCAACCAAACAGAATCTAAGCCCATTGGGTAAAATGAATAGTTCTGTGGGTAGCTGTCTGACCCTCCACGTTGTTTGCAATTGTTTAAGTGCTCTTTCTCCGGGAGCCATGGCAGGACGTTTCCCTGGATCCTCTTGTAAAGGTTCATTTCCATTCAGTTGTGTTGTATATCTCCAAATAAAATCTGTGTAAGGCTGCAAACAGCATATTACTGATTGTCTTCCACACAATAACTCTTCAAAACTAACAACTTCTTCTTGCGTTATTTAAACAAAAGAAGAAAATCCTGCTAGTGGTGTTCTAGATCCTGGAGCAAGGCTGCTGGCAGGTCGATACAGGGTACCTGGCTGGCTGCTACTGTTGGAGTGATGCTGGGGAGTGGGTGTAAGACTTCTCTTAACTCGGTAGAGGCTGCCTTGTTGAGGAACATGGATGTTGTTGGTTGAATTAGCAGCAGATTGGTGGCTATGAGCTGGATCACCTGATTCACTCTCTGTGTAACTGTAGGCTTGAATTCTTGAGATGCCTTTCTGCTGCCGTCTCCATGAGTTGTAATATGTAGGATCACTTATGTAGTGATTAACAAAGGAATGTGTCTTAGGTCTGTTCTGATCGACTTCACAATCACTGTCACTGCCCTGTTGAGGAAAAAAAATAAGAGTCCAAAGGTTATCTTTGTTAAAAAAAACAGATGCACAGTACCGCTTTCAAAACTCTTATTTTGTGCCGGAAGCTGGTGCATTTAAAGTGTATAAGAGCAAAGCACATAATGAAGAGTTATAATAATTAGCAAAAAACTGATGGTAATAATAAATTTCATGATACGTTTCTGAGGGCAGTCAGTTTTGGCTGCGCTCTGGTACACCACTAGACAAGTAGTAAAAGTAATTTTTATGTTGCCTTCATCTGTCTAAAATATGCCTAGGTGGGCAAAGTGTGTACCTGCACCAACCTGAAATATTTGCAAAGTTTCATTCTCCATATTCTGGTTTTACTGATGATCAAAATGACAAATATTATAACTTAAACAAATCTAATCTTATCTAATCAATTTCCAAACCCACTGTTGGAGCAACATCTGATTCTTCTTTTGACAATAAAGGAAAGCAAATATGATTTCAAATTAAGGCTTTCTGAAAGAGTTATTTATTACGTTAATGGAGACATATCGGGATCAGTGCATTTAGGCCCAACTAAGTGTCCGTCCCAATTAGCCATAGTTTCATGGAAATAATGAAAAAGGTATAAAAAAAAGACTAACTACCATTTAACTGAGTAACAAACCAAGTATTAAACTGAAATACAGAATAAATTAGAACGACATCAAAAGTGCAGAGAAAATTTACAAGGATGTTGCTGGGTCTGGAGGATCTGATTTATAAGGAAAGATTGAATAGGTTAGGACTATATTCCTTAGAACATAGAAAAATGAGAGGATATTTGAAAGAAGAATACAAAATTATGAAGGGTACAGATAGGGTAAATGCGAGCAAGATTTTCCTCTGAGGTTGGGTGGGACTACAACCAGAGGTCAAGGGTTAAGGGTGAAAGGTGAGAGAAATTTAAGGGGAACATGAGGGGAAGCTTCTTCTCTCGGAACGGTGTGAGAGTGTGGCATGAACTGCCAGCGTAAGTGGCCCAAGCAATTTCAATTTCAATGTTAAAGAGAAGCTTAGATAGGTACATGGATAGTAGGGATATGGAGGGCTATGGTCCTGGTGCAGGTCATTGGGAGTTGGCAGATTAAATGGTTTTGTCACGGACTAGATGTGCCAAAGGGCCTGCATCTGTGCTATACTTTTCTATGACTCTATGACTGCTACAGTATTCTAAAACTGTGTATTTGTTCCTAATAGCTATCGACAGAAGGATTTATTCAGTGTACACTGACGTGTTCATTTGATTGACTGTAAATGAGCAAAATCAGTGCAGACACCCAGTACAGACAGTGGACTGCCTTCAAACAGAACTTTTGATGAGGTTGCATCCTACAAATCTTAATATAAATGTTAACATACGATTTCTGTGACACCATAAAAGTAACATCAATGGATATTATTCTGGTTATATTCTAATAAAAATCAGTTAGATTAGTTATGACAAAGCTTACTATTTACAAATGTATGTTGTTTACTTCTGATTGGGTGAAAATTTCAGCCAGTTTAATGCCTCCATCCTCAACCATAGACAAATAACTTCCCAACTTTTTTATGCTAATTGATCTACAGTTCCTTGGTTTCCCTCACTTAGGTGAGGGTTACATCTTCGATTTTCCAACCTGAAAGATCAATTCCTGAATTCATTTTACTTATTTGGAGATACAGCACAGAACGGGCTCCTCCAGCCCAATGAGCTGCATTGCACAGCAACCCACAATTTAACCCTTGCCTAACCACAAGAAGTTTTACAATGACCAAGTAACCCACTAACCCCTACGCCTTTGGACTGTGGGAGGAAATCAGAGCACAAAGAGAAAACCCATGTGCCCAGGGGAAGAGTGTACAAACTTCCTCAGAGGTTGGTTGGAATTGAACTCGAAACTCCGATGCCGAGCTGTAATAGCATTGTGCTAACCACTATACTACTGTGGTGCCCCAATTGAGAAACCATTGAAAAGAACATAATTAAAACATTTTTTCTATTTACTATTACTATACTATTTTTCTCTGAAACATTGAGATGGAAATGATTTAGTCTTGAGGTTGTGTGTCATTTTTAAAATTAGTTTGCTAATGTTAATTTTAGTTAGTCCTTGACTGTGAGTTCTACTATAATACAGTATTGCCATTGTGGTAAACTATCTGAGTGGAATATGCCTCCGCTATCCTTTTTTGTGTAAAATAAATTTCTACCAATTAAGAGTTACTTTTCTGTTCTGTGGATAATCAACACAATGTCTAATTATTCCTTATTTCCTGACTCTTTTGGCATGTGACCAGTGTCCTTTGGTGAGGAATTGCATTACCACAAGGACACACTGCACAGCTATCATTTTACAAAAGCTTTCTACTGAAATCAGATCTCTCTGAACTCTGATGGGATTTTTGTAAGTTTGCATGTTTGGTTTTAAAACCTGCAGGTTTTTTCAAAGTGAATAATTAAAGTGCTTGTGTTTTACTCTGAATAATATTGCAGTCACAGGAAAGCAATGTGATTGCTGCATACACCTAAATTTCTTCCTGTTAAGGCCAACTGTCATTTCACCTTGATCTTGTTCACCTGCATTCCTCCCCAATCCAGCAATAGCCTGACTTAAAAATCCTGCTTCTTGTTTACAAATTCGTCTATGGTCCTCAGAATAAAGAGTAAGCAAAAGTTTAGAAAGAGATAAGAATTTGATTTCAGCAACACGGAGACAAAATTAAAAAGAAGGGTGGTGAATACAGGACTGAAGGTGTTATATTTGAAAGCTTGCAGTAAACAAAATGAGGCAGATGATCTTGTAGCACAGTTGGACATTGGCAGGTATGATATTATGGCATCACAGAGTGTGGCTGAGAAGAGATCACCGCTGGGAGCTTAACTTCCAAGGATACAAAACATATGGAAAGTACATGCAGATGGGCCTAGGGGATAGGGTGGCTTTGTTGCTAAAAAATGAAATCAAATCATTAGAAGTGACATAGGAACAGAAGATGTAGAATCCTTGTGGATAGAGTTAAAACATTGCAAGTGTTTGGAGGCATATATATAATGGGAATCATATATATGCTTTCAAACAGTAGCCAGGATGTGGGGTACAAATTAAATGTAAGATAGAAAAGGCATGTAAAAAGGGCAATGTTATGTTCATTATGGGGTACTTCAAATGCAGATAGATTGAGAAAATCAGGTTGGTGCTGGATCCCAAGAGAAAGAATTTGCAGAATGCCTAAAAGATGACTTTTTAGAGCAGCTTGTGGTTGAGCCCATGAGGGAAAACACAATCCTGGATTTGGTGCTGTGTAATGAACAAGATTTGATGAGGGAGCTTAAGGTAAAGGAACCCTTAGGAAGCAGTGAGCATAGTATGATAGAATTCATCCTGCAGTTTAAGAGTGAGAAGTTAAAATCAGATATATTAGTATTACTGTGGAGTAAAGGGAGCTACAGAGGCATGAGAGAGGAGCTGGCTAAAGCTGATTGGAAAGGTACACTAGCAGGAATGATGGTAGAGCAGCAATGGTTGTAGCTTCTGAAAGTAATTTGAAAGATGCAGTATTAGTTCATCCCAAAGAAGAAGCAACATTCTAAAGGGAGGATGAGGAAACCATGGTTGATTAAAGAAGTCGAAGACAGCATAAAAGCGAAATAGACCGCATATGGTGTAGCAAAAATTTTAAAAATGGTAGGTAGAGGATGGGTAATCTTTTAAAAATCAACAAAAGGCAACCAAAATGACAATAAGGTTAGAAAAGGTGAAATATAAAGGTAAGCTAGCCAACAATATAAAAGAGGATACCAAAAGATTTTTTTTCCAGATACAGTAAATGAATTGTAAAAGAGTAAAGTCAAATCAAAGTAAATTTATTATCAGTGTACATATACAGTGGATTCCAATTAATTTGGGACACATCAGGACCAGTACATTTTGGCCCAATTAGTCGCAGTTTCATGGAAGTAGTTAAAAAGGTATTAAAAAAAGACACATTGAGTAACAAATTATGTATTTAAATGAAATACAGAATGAATTAGAACACAATCAATACTACAGAAGTTTATACAACTCTGTATTACTGTTCACTCATTCTTTAAGATGCTTTTCAATATCTGTACTCTGACCAAGCTCATTGTCATTTGTTCTAATGAGGTCAGTATAGTTTTATTTTGATAATGTCACTATATTGCACCTCAGGGCAATTTATTCCATTAATAATGCTGATTATTAGTAATTCTTATTGTTAGTAATACTTTGTATCTGCAGTAATTTAATAGATTAGAGCGCTTTTTAGTTACCTTATTTAGAACTAATCTGCTATAAATTTTCTGTGCAATGGTGGTCTCATAATACCATTTGCAAAAGAGCTTCACTAATTGTTTTTGCCAATATTTGCACTGGATTAACAAATTTGCTATACTGACTTGGAGTTTTCTCTTGCCAATGTTTTCTTTGGCACAGTGCTGAAGATCTAAATAATACAGAAGTTGTAAGTAGTACAGAAGATGAAGAACTTCAACAGTACTTTACTGACTGTAGGGAATGTAGTCCCACAAAATTGGTTATATCTCTGCATCAGAACAGGAATGCAAGCTTTAAAAATTTAGCTACTACTTTTGGATATAAAGGCAATGAAAGGCACATTTTGAAAGCTTTAAAATGTGATTTTGTCACATTTTTACAAAATTTATACCTCAGTAGATGCAAAAAAATTATGAATACTTAAAAGTTAATTTCAGTAAGTTTAACATTATTTGATAAAAATAGTGAATAAATACAGTGGTTAAAAATCTTCTTTGTGATAAACAGAGAGATAGAGATTTCTTGCTGCCATAAAACGGGTTCCAGTTACATGACTACAACTCTGCCATAGGACTCACAGATCAAAGCTATCAGTGTGATTGGGACCATTGATGTTTGTGAACAAAAACACTTGGAACAAGTAAAAAAAGCCAATGTTGTTAAACTAATAAAATACTAAATGTTGTTTCATATTTAAAATAAAAAAACATAGTTACCATAAAAATCAAATAAAAGCATGGGAAATAATTCAACAAAACAGTAAGTAATGAAAATTTTAAAAAGTAGGTCAAGTAGCATCTGTGGAAAGAGAAACAGACTTGATGTTTCAAGTCAAAAGAATTTGTCAGATGTAAAAGAGAGGAAATCATTTAATTTTAAGGTACAGAGATGATGGAGGAAGGTGGATGAATGGAATACCCTTATATTATGTGGCCAAAGGGATAAATGAGGACCCAAAATAATCCTACCAAATGAAATAATGATTCACCTTCTCTACATTGGAAAAACCAAATGCAGAATGAGTGACCACCTTGTAAGGCACGTACATCCAGTGTGCATGGGTGATCTTGAGTTTACTGTTGTCAAAGTCACTTCACCTCTCTATCCTACTCTGATGTACCTCTGCAGCCTTCTGCAGTTTTATAACAACTAGTAACAGCACCTCGTCTTCTCTCTGTGTACATTACAACGATATAGACTCAGTATTAAATTTACAATTTTAGGCAACACACTCTTTCTGTCTGTATCAGCAAGTTATCCACTTGTGATATTGGCTCAGTTTTCTCAATCCTGCTGGCAGACACCGAACTGGATACATACTGCAGATCTACTGTAAATATTGAACAACTTCACAATCCTTTGTCTGTATTCATACTCTCCAACTGCCCCATTTCATAGTTTGTGTTCTTTTTTTCTCTCTCACACTTCCCATTAATGCTGACCTCACCCTATCAGAGATCTTCCTTTTGTCTTATCCATCCCTCCCCCAACTATTCTGCAAATTAAAAATAACTTGTTTTCTCTTTCTTAGTCCTGCTGAAAGGTCTTTAAAATGAAACATTAACTCTGTTTCTCTTTCCACAGTTGAAGCCAGAACTGCTGAATGATTCCAGCATTTTCTGTAATAATAACAAAAATACTTAACTTTTATATGAGTTTCTTAAATTCATTTGAATGAAGATTCTTGTATTTGTGCCAGGCTCAATCCACTGCAAAGTCAAAAAGTGGTTGTCTCAACTTGACAATTGTGAAACCTGTGGAAGTTTGTGCTGTCCCCTTGGACTCCTTGATGAGTCTCCTGGAGCATCATGGGGGCAACGAGACAGACATTGTCACCACTGGTGTACCTATTTCCAGAGCTAAAAACCTGAACTTCTAGTGGATATCTGGGTTAGTTGTGGTATAGGTGCTGGATTATGGCCAGGAAACCTGCTCCATATTTCAAATAAAATTTAAGAAAACAATACTTGTTAAAATTCTTTTCATCTAAGTCAGGGAAAGAAAAACTTCTCAAAGTATCAGAAATGCTGAGGCATTTGTATTGGAATCATAGATTGCGCCAAGAATGGAAGGTTTTTGCCCTCGTCTCCAATAAAGACAAAATATAAATGAAAAATCTTGTCCAAACACACCTGATTAACTATTTGCTTTAATAATGCACAAAAGAAAAAATATATACATGGTAACCACATCCACCTGCATCTTGAATATTGTTGGCCACAATATGTGAATGGAGCAACAATATAAACAGTCATCAAATAGCTAACAGTTTGAATTAGTGCTTGAACTTAAAGAATGTGATAGCACAAGGGAAATGAAAAAGGTGAGGATCGGGTGAATATCAAAATATGAAAGGGAACCATGATGTCTTCTGTTGGGATTTAAATAGTAAATTCTCAAAAGGGGAAAGGAAGAAAAAAGGTTAAATATCTGGTGCAAGTTAGTTCTTGCTGATAAGTAGGTAATGGTAATGCCACTCAATATCAAAGAGAAGTGATTAGACTCTTCTCTTATTGGAAATTGTAATTAGCCACATCTCAAGCCAAGTCTCAGTGACCTCAAGGTCTTGCTCATAAAGGTAAAGACTGTTGAAGCTTCTATTTAAGGAAATAGGATACTCAGTTTTATTGAGATTAGTCAGGCATCAGAAGAAAACTTGAGGATCTTGGTAATTGTCTCCATTACATTGCCAGGAATACTGTGCCTTTCCTCATAGATCTACTCTGAAGCATTCCTGTGAAGAGCCAAAGATTCAGAAATAACTCAATTTCCATCATTTAGCCAATTGTGATAACTAAAATACTGTGAGCATTGCTGACTGTGGTTGTGTGTTGCTCTCTCTGCATTAGTGGAAGTCATTGAAACTATGGAAACAGATTATGACGTGCAGATGTTACTCAATGTGTACATTTGGCACAACGACAACTTTTTTTTAACTTCTAGCTGAGGCATGAAACAACCTTTGACCCACAGCTAATAGTGCTTTCAGCTGAGTTACAAATGGGTGGTGTACCATTTATTAAAGTAGCAATGCCGCAAGATTAGTATGAGGTAAGAGGTAAATAATTAGAAATCGCGATGGCAATGGGTTGTTATAACAGCATTGGCATTCTGCTCTCTAACATTGCAGATAACTTTTGGAAATTTGGAAAAGGCTATAAGCTCACTTTTCTAAAGCTTGCAACTGGTTAAGCATTGTTGAACTCTTCAAAACTTTGATGTTGAAAGAAACATCAAGAAAATATTCATTCTCTTAACAATGAAAGGAGTGTGTACATAGAGCTTGCCAAATGAGTACAGAACAAGGTTTGACAGGGTTTTGAATAATCAAATTGACAAATAACCTCTTCTTTTTTCAAACGTAAGTTAATGTACTGTGGAGGCAGCCAGAGATCTATACATACACCTTCAAGACACAATGGGCTAGAAATGAATAGATATACCCAAAATGGTAAAAAATTTAATTACAAGTAATTTTTTTTAAAAGTTTATATCAATATCTTGGATCACATTTGGAAAAAAAGGCCAAAAGGGGGGTGAAGCACCAGAGATGGGTAGGCAAGAAGATGAGAGAGAGAAAAAAGGGGATGGGGAATGGTGAAGGGGGGGTGGGGGGTCTATTACTGGAAGTTCAAGAAATCGATCCCCATCTCCTTGCTTCTCTCACCTTATCTACTTGCCTCCTCTACCCTTTTCTTTCTTCCAGGGCCTTCTGTCCTTTTCTATTAGATTTCCACTTCACCAGCCCCATGTTTCTTTCACCAATCAAATTCTCAGCTCCTTAATTTTCCCCACCCCCTGCCGGTTTCACATATCACCTTGTGTTTCTCCCACCTTTTAACTCTACTCCTCATCTTTTTTTTCTCCAGTCCTGGTGAAGGGTCTCAGCCCGAAATGTTGACTGTACTCTTTTCCATAGATGCTGCCTGGCCTGCTGAGTTCCTCCAGCATTTTGTGTGTGTTGCTTAGATTTCCAGTAACCGCAAATTTTCGCTTGTTTATGTCAGGCTGCTGTTTATTGGCGACAGCTCTGCTTTTAATACAATTATTCCTACAGGTCTGATCGAAAAGCTCCAAAACCTGGACCTTTGTACCTCCCTCTGCAACTGGATCCTTGACTTCCTCACCAGAAGACCACAGTCTGTGCAGATTGGAAATAACATCTCCACCTTGCTGATGATCAACACTGGCATGCCTCAAGGATGTATGCTTAGCCCACTGCTCAACCCTCTCTACACCCATGAATCTGTGGTCAGGCACAACTCAATCGCCATTTATAAATTTGATGACACTACAACTGTTGTTGACAGAATTTTAGACAGTAATGAGAAGGCACACAGGAGTGAGACAGATCAGCAAGTTGAGTGGTGTCACAGCAACAACCTTGCACTCAATGTCAGTAAGACCAAAGAACTGATTGTGCACTTCAGAAAAGGTAAGACAATGGACCACACACCAGTTTTCAGAGAGAGGTCAGAAGTAAAAAGAGTAATTTCAAGTTTCTAGGTGTCAGCATCTCTGAGGATCTATTCTGTGCCCAACATAGCGATGCAGTTACGAAGAAGGCACAACAGTGGCTATGTCTCCAAAAACACTCGCAAACTTCTACAGATGTACCAGAGAGAGCATTCTAACTGGTAGCCTCACTGTCTGGTTTGGGAGAGGGTGCACTACACCGGATTGAAATAAACTGCAGAAAGTTCTAAGTCAGCTCCATCATGGCTCCTGTCTCTCCAGCATCCAGGACATCATGAAGGTGTGAAAAATGGTGGCATCCCTCATCAAAGACCCCCCATCACCCTAGACATATTCTCTTCTCATTGCTACCATCAGGAAGGAGATACAGGAGCCTGAACGCACACACTTAATGATTCAGGAACAGCTTCTTCCCCTCTGCCATCTGATTTCTGAATGAACATTGAACCCACGTACACTACCTCCCTACTAGATTTTATTATTATTATGTATTGCAATGCACTGCTGCCACAGAGCAAGTTTCACGACATATGCCCTGTGGTACTTATCTTGTTTCTGATTAATTGACATTATGTTACCCTAATGAGATGAGGCAAAACTAACTGATTAACTCTACTAGAATGCAAACTTGTGGCTTCAGTTGATTTACATCCACAGAAGGGACTTCTGCAAAAACTAAACGTAATGTGCTGAAAACTTTTAGGAAGTGACATATATGTAAATACTACCATATCTCTACCATCTCTACTATTGTGTAATAACCCCGATTTTATTAATCAGCTTGATGTAAAGGAACCCTTAGGAGGCAGTGATCATAATATGATTGAATTCATACTGCAACTTGAGAGGGAAGAGCATAAGTTACATGATTTAGTATCGCAATGGAATAAAAGGAAGTACAGAGGGTTGAGAGAGGAGCATGCCCTTGTGGATTGGAGGGGGATACTGGTGGGGATGATGGCAGAACAGAGGTGGCTAAGGTTTCTGGGAATAGCTCACAAGCTGCAGGATAGATATGACCCACAGAAGAAGTTATTCTCAGATGGCAGGGCTAGGCAATTGTGGCTGACAATGGAAGTTAAGGACTGCATAAAAGCCAAGGAAAGATGGATGATTGGGAAGCTTTTAAAATTCAACGAAAGGTAACGAAAAAAGCTACAAGAAGGGAAAAGATGGAATATGAGGGCAAACTCGCCAATAATGCAAAGCAGGATACCAAAATTTTTTTCAGTTATATAAAGAATAAAATTGAAGTGAGAGTTGATATTGGACCACTGGAAAATGATGCTGGTGAGGTAGTAAAGGAAGATAAAGAAATGGCAGATGAACTTAATGGGTACTTTGCAACGGTCTTCACAGTGGAAGACACTAACAGTGTGCCAGAGGTCTGTGAATGTCAGGGAGCAGGGGTGAATGTAATTGCTATTACAAAGGAAAAAGTACTAGGCAAACTCAAAGGTGTTAAGGTGGATAAGTCACCTGGGCCAGATGGACTACATCCCAGAGCCTTGAGACAGGTTGCAGAAGAGATAACTGATGCAGTGGTCATGATCTTTCAAGAATGACTTAATTCTGGAATGGTCCCGGAGGACTGGAAAATTGCAAATGTCACTCCACTCTTTAAGAAGGGAGGAAGACAAAAAGAAGAGGATATTATAAGTCAGTTAGCCTCACCTCAGTGGTTGGGAAAGTGTTGGAGTCCATTATTAAGAATGAAGTTTCAGGATACTTAGAGGCTAATGATAAAATAAATCTAAGACAGCATAGTTTTTGTAAAGGGAGATCTTGCCTGATAAATCTATTAGAATTCTTCGAGGAAGTAACAAGCCGAGTGGTCAAAGGAGAGGCAGTGGATGTCACTTACTTAGATTATCAGAAGGCATCTGATAAGGTGCCTCAGATGAGGCTGCTTAACGAGATAATATCCTATGATGTTATAGGAAATATATTCGCATGGATAGAGTAATGGCTGACAGGCAGGAGGCAGCAAGTGGGAATAAAGGGGGCCTTTTCTGGTTGGCTGCCAGTGACTAGTGGTGTTCCTCAGGGGTCAGAATTGGGACTGCTACTTTTCACCTTGTTTGTCAATTATTTAGATAGTGGAATTGATGGCTTTGTGGCAGAGTTTGCGGATGATATGAAGATAAATGGAGGGGTAGGTAGGTAGTGTTGAGGAAGCAATGCGATTGCAGCAGGGCTTAGACAAGTTGGAAGAATGGGTAAAAAGTGTCAGATGGAATACAGTATGTTAATGCATTTTGGTAAAAAGAACAATAGTTCAGACTATTATCTAATTGGGGAGAAAATTCACACATCAGAGGTGCAGAGGGACTTAGGAGTCCTCGTGCAAGACTGCCAGAAGGTTAATTTATAGGTTGAGTCTGTGGTAAAGAAAGCAAATGCAATGTTGGCATTTATTTCAAGGAGGATAGAATATAAAAACAAGGAGGTAATGCTGAGGCTTTATGAGACATTAGTCAGGGTGCACTTGTCGAGTATTATCAACAGTTTGGGGCCCATTATCTCAGAAAGGATGTATTGCATCGTAGAGAGTCCAGAGGAGGTTCACAAGGACTATTCTAGGAATGAAGGGGTTAACATATGAGGAACGTTTGGCAGCTTTGGGCCTGTACTTACTGGAATTTAGAAGAATGCGGGGGAGGGGGAAATCTCATTGAAATGTACCAAATGTTGCAAGTTCTAGATAAGGTAGATGTCAAGAGGATGTTTCCTTTGGTGGGGGTATCCAGAACTAGAAGGCAAAGCCTCAAAATTGAGGGGTGATCTTTTAGAATAGAAGTAAGGAGGAACTTTTTTAGCTAAAGAGTCAAGAGTTTGTGGAATGACCTGCCACAGAGTGTGGCGCAGGCCAAGTCGGAGGGTATATTCAAAGTAGAAGCTGGTAGATTCCTGATTGGTCGGTGCATCAAGACACATGATGAGAGGACAGGTGTATGGGATTGAATGAGATACGGGATCAGCCATGATGAAATGGCAGAGGTCTCGATGGGCTGAATGGCCTAATTCTGCTCCTATGTCTTGTGGTCTTATCTCAGACTTCAGTGTCCAAAATAAATGCAGAATTAGGCCATTCGGCCTATCAAGGCTGTTCTGCCATTCCATCATGGCTGATTTATTTTCTCTCTCAACCCCATTCTCCTGCCTTCTCCTCGTAACCTTTGACACTCTGATTAATCAAGAACCTGTCAACCTCTGCATTGTTTATACGCAATGATTTGGCCTGCACAGCTGTCTGTGGCAATAAATTCCACAGATTCACAACCCTCTGGCTGAAGAAATTGTTCCTCATCTCTGTTCTAAATGGATGTTCCTCAATTCTGTGGCTGTGCCCTCTGGTTGTAGAATCCTTCACCATAGAAAACATCTTCTCCACGTCCACACTATCTAGGCCAAGGATTCCCAACCTTTTTTTATGCCACGGACACCTACCATTAACCGAGGGGTCTGTGAACCCCAGGTTCAAACCCTGATTTAACACTTTCAATATTCGATATGTTTTAATGAGATTCCCCTTCATCCTTCCAAACTCACTGGCCCAGAGTCATCAAATGCTCCTCTTATAGTAACCCTTTCATTCCTGGGGTCATTCTCGTGAACCTTCTCTGGACCTTGTCCAATGCCAGGACATCTTTTCCTAGATAAGGAGCCAAAAACTGTTCACAATACTCCAAGTGTGCACTGACCAATGCCTCTAAAAAGCCATCTCCTAGGCACTCTACAAACTCCCTCTTTTGGGATCCAGCACCAACATGATTTTCCTAATCTACCTGCATATTGAAACCCCACATGATTAACCCAGCATTGCCCTTTTTACATGCCTTTTCTATCTCCTGTTGTAATATTTTGCCCACATCCTGGCTGCTGTTCAAAGGCCCATGTGCAACTCTGAAGGTTTTTTTTAACCTTGCAGTTTCTTAACTCTACACACATCTTCTGATCCTATGTCATTTCTTTCTTGGGATTTGATTTCATTTCTGACCAGCACAGAACCACCACACCCTTTCTGCCACCTGCTTGACCTTTCGATACAATGTGGTATGCTTGAATGTTAAGCTCCCAATTATGGTCTTCTTTCAGCCATGACTCTGTCATGACTATAACATTATACTTGCCAATCTCTAATTGCCTACAAGATCATCTACCTTATTCTGTATACTGTGTGCATTCAAATATAACACCTTCAGTCCTGTATTCAACACCCTTTTCATTTCAGTTTTGCTGACAGTACTCTGGTGTCAACCCCTGCAGCCCCCACTGTTCCCCTCCCTTTCCTCCCCTTTGGAATTCAATGGGGAAAAGTGAATTCACTGTCGTTCCCCAGATTTATTTTGAAGTGCTCTATTTTCCTGCTAAATGAGTGCCAGAATAGACGGAAGGAAAACAAATTTGTTCTTTTCACCGCAGAGGCAAAGCTGCAAAATTGAATGTATATTTACATTTTTTACTAATTGAGCTTTGATAAATATTTGCAATTTTACTTGTTTAAATTAGTTCATGCGATAATTTTAATTTGATTTGCTTAAAGTTTTTAAACTCACAGGAATATTTATAGTCCCTGACATTATTCCCTGGAGGTGTGACTTGCTCAGTTCTCAGAATTTTTTAAGCTGTGGTAGCATTCTAATTTGTTTTGTACTTCATTTAAATACATAATTGGTTACTCAGTTAATTGTAGTTTGTCTTTTTTTACTGTTTTATGGGGTTGAGGGCCTGTTCTGGCCCACCATCTGGTGGTTCGAGGCAGTATCAAAATGTTTGGGCCATGAAGTTGAGATAGGTAGATTTGGAAGAAAATAGATTCTTATATTTAGCACATTTGCACTGACAAGCTGAATGAACATGGAGAACTTGCAGCACCAAAGGGAAAGCAGTGGAAGTATGGGGAGCAAAAAGATAGTTTTGATAAATGTTGTTCTTTCGTTTGCCAAATCAATAAACAAGTTTAAAGCAGATTGTCTGTAATGTTCCTCCCATTCACTGTAATACATTCATAAAGCAACATTATAAAACAAATTCATGGAACAAAATAGATCCATAAAAGAAGTTTACCAAGAACATCAATGTGGTTCATATAAGCAGTTCCTTCTCTCGTACTATAACTATGATGACAAATCTTGGAATAACAGCTCCCATGACAACACAACATGCTTCAGTCTGCACTAAAGTTAAGCAACTGTAACGAGACAACCTTTCAACATAGCTGATAGTGGAACGATACATATGAAATAAGTTAAAATGTTTGAGTTCAATTGAGTAATGAAGATCCCCAGATGACGTAATCCAGATTTCATTGAACTCACAGCACAGAACTGGGCCATAGTATTCACGACATTTGCAGTTTTGGAAAAGAGCCCCAATGCTTTACATGATGTGATGTATTCATATGTGTTTTCCAGATCTCTCTGCTTTCCTATTTAGACATCTATGCCAGTGTCAAATTGAGTCCCTCTCAATGAGTTCCAGATCTGATTAAAAAAAAGCTATTTGCACAGCAGTGTCAGGGCAGCTTATATTTGTGAAAGAATTGCTAAAATGTGGCCTGTGGAGTTTGGAATAGGTCATATTGCAGTTGCTGAAAGGTTGCTGTGTTTTTAAACACGGAAGAGGTGTCACCCCCTTAAAGGCACACTCCCCATGCCAGCCAGTTAACAGCATCATGTTGCATGCCTCTCAAGGTGCAGAGACAGGCTACAGGGAAAGAAGGAGGGAATGCCATGAGTCAGTAAAAAGACACAGATATTCTTAGACATACTATAAGGGAGCCCCTATGTACCAGGAAACCAAAAAAAAATCTACTGAATACTATCAGAAGTCTAGTGACTTGACCATGCAAAGTGAGCTGCACACTGTCAAAAATACTCTCATATACAGACAGAACTTGCCTGATATACATACCCCATTGCTTGCACATCAATGGTAAATCACAAACACCTGTTTCACACAATCTGCCTTCTCCTGGATCATCAGCCATCTCAACCCACCATTGATATCTCACTTCCTCCACCTCCTAAACAGAGGTCAAGCTCCAAAGACAGGATAATGTAAAGGACACCCAGCATCACCTTATTTATTTTGGCCAAAACAGAGGAATGTAAGGTGGACAAGATCTCATCGCTCTTTTCAGGAGCAGTAAAATGACTCTTGACTCACAATTGTCACATCTCTCCATCGTGAGCAAATTCCAAAATAGGGACAGGAGACGGGACAACAAAAGGGAAGGTCTGTGAAAGGGTGGAAATGAAGAATAACACCATATTCCACAAGTTCTCTTGTTCTGACGAGGGTGAAACCCCATTGAGAGGTCAATACTTGTTTTCCGTTGGCATGTTTTAGTAATATAATTGTTTAACATGAACTTTACTAGGATTTCATGAGGGGTTTCACATTACCAAATGAACATGGACATTTCCTTTAAATTCTAGCTCCTTAATACATCTGGTTACCTATAGGAGTGCTATTAGAACAGTGATAGGGTAGTTGGTCCCTTGTGCCTGCTTTGTTTTCCAATGAAATCATGGCTGATCCAATCTTGGTCCCAACAACACATTTCCTCTTGCTCACTATAGTTACTTACAGTTCAAATGTTTGTGTTGGTCTCTTCATTGAATGTATTTACTGACTCTGTCCATAGCTCTCTCTGGTAGAAAATTCCAGATGCAAAACCACCATGGGAGAAGAATTTCCTCCACACCTGTTATAAATGAGTGACCCCTATTTCTGAGAAAAATGTCCTTATATGGGAAATCAGCTCTCATTTTTCTCTATTCAAATGAATACAGGTCAAACTTGCTCAATTTTTTTTCTTTATACATCAACTCCTTCTCCTCAGGAATCAAAGTCAGTATCCTGCTTTGCACTGTTTCCAATACAAGCATATAAATAGGGAGACCAAAACAGTACATGGTTCTCCAGGTACATTATCAGTGTCTAGTAAAGTTGAAAACCTCTCTATTGAATACTCTATACTCCTTGCAATAAAGACCAGCATTTCATTACCTGCATAGTAATCTTTGTGCTTCATGCCTGTGTATCATAATGTTTTGCTGTCTTGCCCTATTTAAATAATATTTTTTTATTTTCAATCTTCCTTCCAAAGCATGCAATCTCACATTTCATTTGCCAATTTTACCCATTTCACTTCTCTTATCTATAATCTCTTTGTATAGTCATGTCCTTCTCAGAACTCACTAACTCATCTTTCCTTTTCATCGGCAAATTTGTCTGCTGGAAACTTCATCCCATCATCAAAGACAGATAATCTTCAACAGATTGTTAACAGCTGAAGCCACAGCATTGACCTCCTCAGGTGAAAGTAGGTGGAAACAATTGTAAAGGGCAAATGTTTTCTGCTAATGAAAAAGTCCTGGTTATTAATCATGCTCCTAATAGCACAAGTGAAATGAGTGGCTGCCTGCACTCTTGGGAGACCAACAATAATAGGAAGTCCCAGAGCTCAAGATGTCATTTTCACTTATTTGAAACCATAAAAACAAATTACACCCAGAAGCCATTTTATTAGGATTCTCCTGTACCTAATAAAGTAGCCATTCATGGACTTTTGCTGCTGTCTCCCATCCACTTCATAGATGCTCTTCTGCACACCCCTGTTGTAACACATAATTATTTGGTTACTGCCATCCTCCCATCAGCTTACACCGGTCTGGCTATTCTCCTCTGACCTCTCTCATTAACAAAGTGCTTTTGCCCACAGAACTGCTGCTCACTGGATATTTTTTTGTTTTTCACGCCATAATCTGTAAACTCTATAGCAGATTTCCAACCTTATTTATGCCATGTACCAATAACATTAAGCAAGGGGTTTGTGGATTGGGATTGGGAACCCCTGCTAGAGGTAGTGATGCACCATCAATAACTCTCAAAGATGGGAGGCGAACGATAGGCTTTTATTAGCTGCAAGAGACCACGACACAACATCCTGGAGACTGAGGGAGGAGCAGTGCCTCCAATCGCCTTTATACAGGGGTCTGTGGGAGGAGCCACAGGAGCAGTCAGCGGGGGGGGGGGGGGGGGGTGTCCAGACAGGTATATGTAGTTCACCACAGGTAGTTATGCCGCTCTCATGAAAATCCCAGGAGCTCAGCAGATCTTGTCTTGCACCAACAATCATTCCATGGTCAAAGTCTCGAAGATCACATTTCCTCCCCGTTCTTATGTTTTGTTTGAACAACAACTGAACCTAAAAGTCAGACATATGAATTGCATCTGGAAACACCAACCCCAATTTTGAGATTGGCTTGATCGAACATGGAAATCATCACTGGTGCTGTCTTCTCCGGATAAGATCAATTTTGGATTGCATAGTGGTTAAAAAAAATCTCCACAATCTAGATTCAAGACTTTATTTTCAGTGAAATATGGTTTAAATATTCTTCCTATAAAATCACGGTACCTCACACTTAGCTACATTTAAATTCATTTGCCAGTTGCACACCTATTTTGAATGACTGAATCTTTCTGTATTTTGCTGGAATCCTCTGTCTTAACCACACTTCAAAATTTACCAGAATATGCTCAGGTTTTTGCTTACTGTTTATGGGTTCAGTCTAATATTTATCCTGTAGATGAACAGCTGGCACAAATGAAGTTTTTAAGTCCAGCAGCTTATCTGTTAGTCAATAGGTAATCATGTAATACTACCAGTTTTAATAGCTTGGAGTAATCACTGGGCCATGTTTGCTTAGTTTGGAGGAGGAGTTTGAGAATCACCAATTTGGAACAGCAATAGTTAAGATAGTGGTTGTGAATTCACTGCACAAATCAATTGAAAGTAGCTCCCAAAACACATTACAATGGTAGCTAATGTGCAAAATGAAAATATAAATGCTCTGCAGCTTAAAGTACTCTTCTAAAGCTGGAACTTGGTAATTTTTTGAGAGAGATCAATTTATGACATTATCCTCAGACAATCTGGTTTTTTTCTTTCTGCTTGTAGTCAACAAAATAAATGTAAATTATTTTAAACCAGGAACCATTTAAGAATAAACAACAATATTATTCTTGCTGCTTGGAGAAAATTACATGTGTCAGAATTCATTGCCAGAAAATGGGCTTTTCATTTCAACGACGAATGCTTTAGATGCTTTTCTTTATTCATTGTTCAGTATGTTTTCCATTAAGAAAACCGTTTTCTTAGAAGTGGGAATGTAATGAATGCTTGTCAGTGTTGACAACTTTGGCACAAGGCCAAATTTCTCGGTAGCATGAAAAATGAAGTTGGTCCATTTTATAACACTCATTCAACCGTAAAGGTTGACAAAGAAAATCACAGGGAATTTGTATATGGTTTATTATAGCTGCATTGCACAAAAGCAGAATTGTATCCAAAATGACAAAGATTTAAAATGTATTTTGAAAAACGGATTAACTATATGTCAATACAGTTTAATAACTGCCCAACAGAAGGGAATGGAGCCATTGCTAACTTTCAAGAAAATAATTCAGCAACATCTTAGACAAGACTTTAGCTTATTTTGATTTCCATTACTATCAGGTGTCCTTTCAAAGGAATTTCCACTATTCAGAAACTACAATACCACACTGCCAACTGGGAAGATATTCAAATTAAGAACCTATCAGACATTGCATTCTGGGAAGAAATACATATAATTTTAAATTTAATTTTTTAAAAAAGCTAACACAATGTTCAATTAAAAACTGGAAAAATACATAGGATTAATCTAGGATGTGAACTTCCAGCAATAACCTTTTGAGAAAAATATTAGCTGAAATTAGTTTGTAGCCAACATTGGAGCCAATATGGTTATTAGTTTTGAGGTTACCTGATTTATAACTGAAAAGCTGAACTTGTGAAGGTTATTTCAGATTTTAAATGGGAACATATACTGTCACATCTCACATTAGGAGGCCAGAACAAATAATGCCCAGAAAACATCTTAAAAACATTTGATGACCAGCCAAAACACATCCACAGAGTTTTGACAGATGCAGATGAAGCACAATTTTTGATGTTGGTCAAAGCTGTAGCAACAAATAAGAAGCTGGTGGGACACAGCGAGTCAGGCAGCATGTATGGAGGGAAATGGGCTGTCGATGTTTCAGGTAAAGACCTTTCATCCGGATGTGGATGAATCCAGATAAAGGCCTTGATCTGAAATGGTGACCGCCCATTTCCTTTCACAGATGCAGCCTGACCCGCTGAGTTCATCCAATACCTTGTTCATTGATACAGACTCTAGTACTGCAATCTCTTGGGCCTTCATTGATGCAAGCTGTCTAATTTTCATTGCTTTACAATGAAAAAAAAAGCAATAAAAATTGAGTTCTTCAAATATCGAAATCATTACTTCAAACATAAATAACAAAAACATTGTAATTCAACTTATTTTTACCTTTCATCCTAGCAGCTATAAAGTCTGCATTCAAATGAATGGGATCATGGGTTGTGTGCCTGGTCTAACCAGGCACTGAACCTGACAGCAGGCTCCCCAGGGTAAATACTGGAAAATTCCAGCATGTTCCTGTCTCTCTGTAACACAGTACAGTGACAGATTCATCAGCATAAATCTGTCAGTAAGTTTTTCTGTATTTGGATATGCATGAACCAAAGTGCAAAGGGGTTGCGGAATATATGCAGGTAAGTGTCAGTATTTTCCTGCACTGTTACTTTCCTGTACCCTCAAGTTCCAGGTCAATACTTTATTGCAATACATACACTGTATATAAAATTCAAGATTTCCACATTATGATAAAGCTTAGTACACAAAGAAGAAAATATCAAGACTGCTTGGAACAAAGCAAATTTTCACGTAGGTCATATAAAGTAGATAAAAAGGTTGTAAAATCAATTTCTTTGAAGTTCGCTTCAAACAAGGAAAGCAACTTTGACATTATCACATTGAATTGTATATGTACAAAATCCAGAAGTCCTGAAATTGCTTAACATTTTGCAGCATAATGATATAAAAGCCAATAACTTTGCTGACATTATAGCTGCAAAATTCAATCCTACTGACAATATTTTTCTACCTTCTCCTGATGAAACATATGAGAGTGTAGATTAATATCATTTGAATTCTATGTGAATTCCTCATTTATTCAATTATATAACTGGAAATTCTTATTCAGACATTATTTCTCAGAAAATGAAATTTAATGAAATTTATCTTTAATTATCAATTCAGCCTGCACTTTCTAATTTGTAACTCATTGTGTAGTTCATCCTTTCTCATGTCTTTGCAAAATTCAGATCTGTCTCCAATATTGGTAGTCATAATTTCTATTTGGTCTTCATCTTCAGATGTTTCCCTTTTAAAAACTGGTATGTTTAAATCGCATTGGAGAATCAACTGCCTAATGGTCAGATCATTAATATCCGAAGTTACTTGTATTCACTCATTTGAAGTTCTTCCAGCATCTACTCCAGGATAAAAAATAATTGATTTCACAGATTAATTTAAAAATGAGTTCAAGAAATAAACAGCGTATCTGCTTTGAGGTCACAAAACATTTTGTATTACTCAGGAATTGTGGTGGATCGTTCAGCTGATAAGAAAAAATGCTCGGTTGAATGTAACAACTCTCATACGTCGTGATCCTGTTATGTATAATGAACAGAGAATTAGTGAATATGCATGGAAATTGATTTATACACTCCATGGCTACTGTATTCAGTACCTCCCGTACCTAATACATTGGCCTCCGAGTGTATATTTGTGATCTTCTGCTGCTGTAGCCCATTCAAGGTCCGTTGTATTGTGCATTCAGAGATGCCTTTCTGCATACCATTGTTGTGACACGTGGTTATTTGAGTTACTGTCACCTACCTGTCAGATTGAACTAGTCCGGCCATTCTCCTCTGGCCTCTCATATTGACAAGTCATTTTTGTCCAAAGAACTGCTGCTGATTGGATGTTTCTTACTTTTGCGCCATTTTCTGTAAACTCCAGAGACTGCTACGTGTGGACATCCCAGGAAGTCAGCAGTTTCCGAGAAACTCAGACCAGCCTGTCTGGCACTAACAATCGTTCCACAAAGTCACTTAGATCACACTTCTTCCTCATTCTGATGTCTGGTCCGAACAACAACCTCCCGATCATGTCTGTATGCTTTTATGCATTGATCTGCTGCAACAGAATTGGCTGATAAAGTATTAGCATTACGATGTCTATGTGTACCTAATAAAGTGGCAACTGAGTGTAACTTAGCTCTTGTGAAGTCTATGGCAATAACCTGAAAGGGATAAATAACATCTCCCCCTGAATAGGACAGTAACCCCATGGTAATGTGCCCCAAAGTCAAATAGCTGGCGAAACGCACCATCAAATCATATACTTTGTTAAGGGTGATTACTCGGATGTTGTGTCAATGGTGTCTCATAGCTCCGTAAAATAGAACAAATCAACCATGCATTTAATAACAAAAAAATTGAGGGCCATCTTAATAGTTTGCTTTGTCATTCTGCTCTTCAATCAATGACTTTAAACTAATTAAGTTTCTGAATTCTTTTGGGATGATTTAACTCAACGTAGAACTAAATTACAGCTTCATTATCACTCCAAGATATTCAGTGATCTATTTTAATAGGGCTATTGGGATAAAAATAGAACCCAGTTGATAAGTGGGAACTTATCCAGAATAAATTAATTGAACATATATTAAACTGCACTCATTTCTCACCGACCATCTGCACTGTATCGTTGCAAGATTACTGTCTCCACTGAATAATTCTTTTTCAGCATTTTTACATAATTAGTTAAGAGGTACTTGAATGTAAACAAATCTACTTATTTTTCCCTGGTCATTAGTCATAAACATGTTATATATTCTCACCTTCTGGGAATACATAACACGCTTATGACTAATGACCAGGGATAAATAATTAGATATGTTTGCATTCAAGTACCTCTTAATTAATTATGTAAAAATGCTGCAAAAGAATTATTGCACCAATTAAAGGTTCAAAAGAAGAAAAATGCCTGGACTTCAATCCGTAAGCTGGTTTGTCTGAATTCCAGACTTAAAGATACTTAACTCAATTTACCCTTGATAAAAAAAATGATAAAATGCATCAGTCCTGCTGAAGGACAGGATCTATTTGTTCTTCATTCTTCAAATATTTTTATCTTACATTTATCAATGGTGAGTTTGTTAACAAAGGGGTGCAGGTTTTTTTTTAGACTTTGTAAATGGAAATACAAATACTACATGTAATTTCATTTACATATGTGAACACGTCAATAGCTGAATCCTAAACTACTTATGGAGCCGAGATTTGATAATTGTTCCTAGTTACAACACACAATCTGAGAAATGGATGGACAAAGCAAAATACATCTGATTAGATTCAGTTGTTTACTTTGTACTGAAACTGAAAATCATGGTAATTTTCCCTGTAACAGATTTTGACAGGTCAAGTATTGTATGTGTGGTTAAAATCTTAATCAGTATGTATCATCAATATTGCATCCTAGAAATGGACAGAAATGCATGTCAAAGTGGCACTACTTGGCAATGGCAGAGTACAATTCAAATTCCTATGATGTTCCCTGGATGCTAGAAAGTGTTGAATGCAGCTGGTGATAATTTCACTGCAGTTGCGTGTTGCATTAAAACACGTACGTATTGCATGATGGAATTTCTAAACCAAGATTCTTTTTTACTTTATACAAACTGATGTGAAAGGGTGCGATATATTTGTAATAAAAGTGTAAATAGCAAAAGCAGTAGTGAGCATTAGGTGAATTCTAATAAAGCTGGATTCATATTTCACAAATTGGACTCGACTCAAGGAATACCAGTGTAAGCTTTTCCACTGCATCATGAGTAGATTTTTTTCCATTTAGAAGTCTACCTTAATGAAAGATTATGTCATATGTACAACATGATTTATTACTTTTATCTATTCACTTTTAGTATACATAATTTAATATACAGGTTCATTGGAAGCCTTTGGGAAGTCTGCTTTTTTTATTTTTCTCCTTGAATTTTTGCCCCTTTCTTTCATTTTAAATATATCCATTACTTTTTGAGATATAAAAAGCCCCTTCTGGTATAATATCTAAGCATATATTATGCATAAGTGAATGTTGAGCACTCAATCGCTATTTAAGTTCCAATGTTGAACAGTAATCAGGAATGGGAACACTGATCAATGTAATAATTCTGCCCTGGGGCACTTTGTTCCATTACACACTGTTGCTAACATTGATAAGCAGAGATAACCAACCCAATGCAGAGTGGAGCTCAAACCAGAAGCTTTTCTAGTTTAACTCACTATTGTCAAGTGTGTTGAACCATAACAGAGTACAAGGGTCACTGCAAGTGCTGAGTAAGGTGTCTTTAACAGTAGTGGTGCTTCAAGTCAGCTTCAGGAATTATGTTTTTGTATCTTTCATATCATAGTGCCATATCCCCAGCAATTTTTTTTCCATTCTACACAGGCAGCAAGTACCTTGTACTTGTTGAGAAGAATAAAAACTGTGGCTCCTGTAGCCTGATACCTCTCTGTTTCAAAGCCATGTCCTACCATTCCTTCAGAAAAGGAGGCCATCTGGCCCTTTGAGTCCAGGTCAATTCGTCAGCAATTTAATCAGCTCTATCCCCTCCATCCCTTGCCTTGTATCCTGCAAATTATTTTTTTCTATTCATAAGTTCAAAGGCCTAACTCAATGAATAAACTTACTCAATGAGGTAACGTGCATCTTAAGTATAAGCTGAGCAGAACTGCAAATTCAAAACTAAAAAAAAGTGAATTTATAACTTTCAATTGAAATGAAGAATAAGCAATGGAAGATACTTTAAGATAAAAAAAATGTGAGTCAAATTAAATTATTTCTCACCTTAACTTTTTCTCCTTTGCCCCTTCTTCCTCAATACAAATTTAATAGCTCATGATGAAGTGTCATTCTACATTCGAGACCAAATTCTGATTGCTATTTTTTCATAGATATAGTTCAACTAGAGGATTGGTTCAGGAGAATCTCATTCTCCTTTTTACTCAATAGTCTTAAATTTTCAACAGGATTCAGTAGCAGGTAATTTCAGAGATTTGCCTCTTCCTGTCCTGACCCACCTCCATTTTCAACTCATCCAAAATCGCCTATCCTGATTCTCTGCGTACTCCTCAGCTAATGCCCTTCCCTTGGACAACATCGGTTGCATGGAGAGGGGAGACTTGCAGCTTGGGCAACTGCTGGTCTTCCACAAAAAAACCTTGCCCAGGCTTGCGTCCTGGAAACTTTCCAAGGCACAAATCCATGGTCTATCGAGACTAACGGAGGCCTACACACACTCAGTGAGCCCTGATAACCGACAGTGATTCCTGATCTAGCAATATTTCGGTTTTACATTTTTCCTTATTTTGATACTACTACCCTGAAGCCTCTCATTCTCTTTAACTTGTTCAGCTGAACCACAATCTGAAATCTTTGCACTGCTCTAATTCCAGATGATACTTGCATAACTATTGATGAAATTGGTTTAAATGCTGGCTTTTCCCAGCAACAGCACAAAAAAGAGGAATATTTAGTTTTACATGCCATCATACAATAGGTAGGTGGAGACACAAAAGACGGCAAATAGGAAGGTTGTCTGAGCCAAAGCTCCAGTCGCCTTTGAGTACAAATTAATCTCTTGGCTGACAAGAGGAATGTTAAATATTAACTCCAAATCATGATAGTCATGAATTAATAGTCTCATTTACAGTCAAGTACAAAAAATAAACTGAGAATTGAGGAGTTAAGAGACAACAGTACAAACCATATCCCCATGAGGAGTGAAAAGAGGTACATCTTCAAACTATAACCACAAAAAGGAAAATGGTTGAACACAAATTAAACACATCACAACATTAAGCTAATGTAATTAACGCAACTGAATTGTTTTGTTCCCAGTTACATGTTACATACTGCATCAAACAGGTAATGATGTCAGCTCTCTCGGATTACCAATCAAAGAAGACTGACAAAACCGAGAATTATGAAATGATTTTGTATAATGTACCCTATATGACGATGGTATCTTATTAGATTTCTAGATGGTACATTTGCAACTTCTCTGGTGAGTCTTAGGGCTCACTGAATACCTGTTTTGATTTAACTGGCTGGAGTGTTCTCTGATATCTTTAACCTCCACCTACTTCAAGCAGGCTTCAATTATACCAGTCCCCAAGAAGAATGTAGTAAGCTGCCTCAGTGACTGTTGCTGAGTAACACTTAAATCCACTGTGATCATGTGCTTTGAGAGGTTGGTGATGAAACATATCATGCCTGAGGAATGACTCTGATGTTCTCCAGTTTGCCTACTGCCATAACAGGTCAACAGCAGATGCTATTTCATTAGCTCTTCACTCTACCTTGGAACATCTGGACAAGTGAAGGTGCATAAATCAGAATGCTTTTTATTGACTACAGATTGGCACTAATAGTATTGTCCCCTTAAAGCTAATCAATAAGCTTCAAGATCTAGGCCTCAATACATCCTTCTGCAACTGGATCCACAACTTCCTCACTTGCAGACACTGGTCTGTTTGGATTAGCAACAACATCTCTACCACAACCTCCTTCAGCACAGGTGGAACACAAGGCTGTGTGCTTAACTCACATTATTCTTGCGACTGTGGGGCTAAGTAAAACTTTAATGCTATCCTTAAGTCTGCTGACAACGCTACGGTTACTGGATGAATCAAAGGTGGTGACGAATCAGCATAGAGGAGGGAGACTGAAAATCTGGCTGAGGGTTGCCACAACAACAATCTCTTACTTAATGTTCACGAGACCAAGGAGCTGATTTATTTTCTGCTAGAGGAGGAAACCGGAGCCCTGTAAGCCAGTCCTCAACAGGGGAACAGAGGTAGAGAACAGCAGCAACTTTAAATTCCTTCGTGTTATCATTTCAGAGGACCAATCTTGGGTCAAGCACCTAAGTGCCATTACAAAGAAAGCACGGCAGCTCTTCATCTAAGACTCTGACAAACTTCTATAGATGAGCAGTGGAGAGTACACTAACTGATTAGACCATGGCCAGGTATGGAAACACCGATGCCCTTGAATGGAAAAGCCTACCAAAAGTAGTGGATACAGCTCACTCCATCAGAGTAAAACCCTCCCCACCACTGAGCACATCTACAAGGAGCAGTGCTGCAGGAAAGCACCATCCATCATCAAAGACCACCACCATACGGACCATGTTCTGTTTTCGCTGCTGCCATCAGGAAGAAGGCAGAGAACCTCAGGACTCACACCACCAGGTTCTGGAACAATTATTACTGGTGAACCATCAGCCTCTTGAACCAGAGGGATAGCTTCACTCACCTCAAACACTGAACGGTTCCCTCACCCTATGGACTCATTTTCAATGACTCTTCATCTCATGTTCTTGATATTTATTGCTTGCTTGCCTGTTTGTTTATTTATTATTTTGCACTTGCACAGTTTGTTGTCTTTTGCACATGGGTTGTTTGTCCGCCTTGTGCACTTTTTTCATTGATTCAATGGTACTTCTTCATATCTACTGTGAATGCCCACAAGAAAATGAATCTCAGGATTGTGTGTGGAGATGCAGGTGTACTTTGGTAATAAACTTACTTTGAACTTCGAACTTTCTTAAAAGGAAGCTCATGTTTACATTTGGCCTATTCAACCAATAGCAATATGTCTGTTGATTTTCAGCAACACTGCAGAGTATCCTGAGCATCTAATTTGACTTCTGAAATATATGTGCTTTGCAATTCATGACATGTAAATTTTCATTGTTGCGTACTTCCAAGAATACTTCAGTGATCTAGGGTATCTCAAAGAGTCACAGTATCAAACTGGTGCTTACCTGAGAGTCTGACATTTCAGAGGGTTTCTCAGTTAGACTGCTGCTCTCTGCTGGGATTAGATCATTGTATTTTGTGCTGATATCCTCATCTGAGTAATGGAGGCTACCAGGACTTGGCCGTGGCGGTGATCTGTGGAAATGAGATACTTATGAAAGCCTGTAATAACCCTTGATAATTAAAGGCATGACATTTTTAATCAGTATTGGTTACCCTGTTGTGAACATAGAAATGAAAGGAAATACTCTGAAAGCAGGACACACCTCACATCACACAATTTTGAAAGCACTGTGTTTTGGAATATCTCCAAACAATTTTTAGGAGTCTGTTAGTTTATAAAATTTCAATACTATCCAGGCAGTGTGTGTGGGTGTAGGCCTCTGTTAGTCTGGATAGACCATGGATTTGCACCTTGGAAAGTTTCCAGGGCGCAAGCCTGGGCAAGGTTTGTTTTTCTTTATGGAAGACTGGCAGTCGTCCAAGCTGCAAATCTCCCCTCTCCACGCCATCGATGTTGTCCAAGGGAAGGGCATTAGGATCCATACTGGTGTCATCGCAGATCAAAGTGTGGGTAAGTGGCTTGCTCAAGGACACACACGCAGCCTCAGCCAAGGCTCGAACTAGGGTCCTTCAGATCACTAGACAAACACCTTAACCACTTGGCCACACAAACCCAAAAACCTTTTGCACCTTTTAAATATCTTTACATTGCTGCCAATCTTTGTGATTTAAAGTATTATATCATCCACTAGAAAATACTTTATGAAAACCTGAGTTTGTGAAACTCTCACATTAATATATGCATTTCTTACACTTTCAAAGTGTTTCATTTCCACTTATTTAGAACTTAATTCAGTGCTAGACGAGCAAAGAGAGAACTTCCTCAGAGGTAAAGCCAGTGAAGCATTCAGAAGAGGATGACCCCAAGTTAAATCTGAATTTGTGAACATCAATTAAATCAGCAGTTTAGGTTTTACAATTGGCCTCTAGTCCCCTTATTAGTTCACATGAGCAGTTTGAATCTAACTACTATTCAGTGATTCCTGCTGTAATATGTCCTCCCACCATGCTATATAATATGTAGCATAAGACTCCTATAAATCACAAGAGTAGCAGAAATCCTTCCTGTAACATTTCTACTGACTTCCAAGAATCCCTGGTCTGTGACCATTAGAAGTGGAAGCTTTCAGGATGGCATTGTCAGCCTTGAATTCATGAATCAGGAGCATGGGGATGTCCAATGTAAGCAACGTGAGTGCATGATCTCACTAAGTACCCTTATGCCTGTCCCAGCAAGTGTCTCTTGCCCATTTGTGGTACACATTCTGGATTCTACATTGACCTCACCAAAGCAAGTCATCTTCATTCTCAAGGCAATGCCTATAAAGGCGTCAAAAATAACCATCTGTGTGAAAGGAAATGATTAATGCGTTACACAATTAATATTATAAAATAGCAAGAGAGTCTGATAAGCTGCGTCCCGTCTGGTATGAGAGCAGCAGTGCATCGGACCAAAAGTCATTACCAAGGACTGTGAGGACGGCTGAGAGGATCATAGATGTCTCCCTACTATCCATCAGGGTATTTATCAGGAGCGCTGTGTTCGCAGGGCCCTTAGTATTATTAAGGATCCCACCCATTCATTCAGCATCCTCTTTGACTTTCTACCATCATAATGACAAGAACAATCATGATGGGAAACAGCTTCTTCGCTCAGTCCTTTAGGCTTCTGAACTCACTGCCGCATCACATTTGAAGTGTCACTGGTTAATTTGTGCTGTACCTTACAACGTTTAATATATATGCACTTTGTTTATCTATGCATAATTCATTTTTAGATTTAATTATTACTCTCCTGAGTTATTGTGCGTTACATGTGTGTTATGTGCTCTACTGTGCTTTACACCCTGGTCAGGAGGAGCTTTGTCTCATTTGGCGGTAGGCATGTTTATAGTTAAGTGATGACAAACTTGATAAGACTTTTAAAAAGTAGCTTTGCCTGGTGTGATATGAAATGATTAAGTCCTGGAAGGTCTCAAATGAGCATATTTCATCTTGGTATGATTGAGTAGTGCTACACTGACCAATAAAACTCCATTGCATTGACAATACAAACAAAAATAGAGCAGGATTCTCATCACTTCCAGTTTTCCATTGATCCAAGCTAATTGTACCTTAGTGTGGACATCATGTGAAATAGGCTGTATTATACTCATCACACAGTTTCTACTCAGAACAAGTGTGAAGAATGATTACATGGGAAAGTTGCCATGGAAAGAAGGAAGCTTGTGACAACACCTGAGAGAATTATTAGTATCTGAAGGGAGAGAAAAAAAATGTGAAAATGAGGAATAGGAAATATTAAGCCTATCTAATTACTGGAGTTATAGAGTCATACAGCACCAAAACAGGTCATTTGGCCCATCATGTCAATGTTGACCATCAAGAACTCATCTGTACTTATAAAAAAATCAACACTAAAAATATTGATGTAATGCTTTTGCCATCCCAGTGTCCTAACTACTGCTCAGTGAAATGGACCTAATTATTCATAAAACAACTGAAATTTTTTGCTTTGATCTTCATCACAGGAAGAGCTACAGTACGTAACAATTTTTATCTCAATGTTGTAGTTAATTTTTTTATTTATCAGCAATAATACATTTCCTGATAACATGTTTTAATTATATAACAATACCCAAAACTCTGATATTCTTTAATGCATGATCCAAAAAGCAGAGTATTCAGAAACAATGCCCCATTCACTCCAGACAATGCTGTATGCAATTTATTTAAACAATCTCAGCAGCACATGATACAGTCACAAAAGAGTGTTGGCTGTGTGGATGATTATTTGCACTTCCAACAAAATCCTGTGTTCTCAGTAATTCTCGCAATCCCTAATGACTAATGTTTACATGATTAAATATAAACCTTCATGTTGGCAAATATGTTTGCAATCCAAAGCACTTGAATATTCAGGTGTGGCATGACTGGTGTTTGGATCAGCTCTGAAACCAACTGTCTGAAATTGTATTTTGGTTTCTCATAGCAAACTTCCCCCGAATGATTAAACACCTTAGTCGAGAGAGATTTTGGTTTTGCTTCTCTCATCGACCCAGCGTATGTCTTTTATCATTAAGAGCACAGGACATAGTTGTGGATTTAAGTCCCACCCTATCTGTTCCAACATTCCAGTGCTACGTCTGAGGAAATGCTGTGGAATTGTTGTCTGTCATGTCAAATACTAAATCAACACTCCATTTTCTCCCAAAGCAGATTAAAATGAGTCTGTGGCACTATTTAGATAGAAGTTCTAGGGAATGGTGCATTATGAGAATTGTCATGTCCTTTTGGCTCTCCCAGGTAGGTCAAAATAATTCTATGAATTTGCTTTGAAAATATAATTTATCCCTTACTTAACCCTTTGACCAAGATCATTAAAATGGGCTGTTTGGTTTATTGTATTGTGTTTGTGATAACTTTATATAAATGGGTTACTATGCATTCTATATGCAAGTGTTAAGTACCTCATTGGGTTTAAAACACTTGGGCTGCCTCATGCTGTGAAAGAAACTATGTAAAGACAATTTTTTCTTCTTTTATCTTACTAAATCTGCAGTAAGATCCGGAAGCACAGGATCATAAAAATAACCTGTCATTTCCATTCAATTCCTTCTGTGCACTGAGCTGGAGGTGGGAAAATACATTTCCAGCCTGCTAAGTTGTTAAAACTAGTAAGACCAAGGCTGATATGGAAAGTTCAGAGGAGAAACAAAAAGGAAATAAGAGAAGCCAAAAAAAAAACGACAACTAAAAGAAAGGACTGGTGGCGTATAAAATAGTTGCAGCCATGTGAATTGGGAACAGATTGTCAGAAGAGATATGGGATGATCAAGTTCTGAAAAGAGAGCATCCATGGCTGATGAACTGAATGTGGATCTTACACCAGTCTTCACAAAGGAAAAAAGATGGTGCTGAAGATGCTGCAAAGAAAGATGAGATTCCAGATGGGATTAATATTGATAGAGGAAGTATAAAAAAAGGCTAATTGCAATTAAAGTGGATTATTCACCTGGCACAGATGGGATGTGTCCTAGACTGCTGTTGGAATTAAGGGAGGAATTTTCAGGAATCCTGCTATAATCTTCCAAACTTCTATTAAGTCAGTGCAGTGTCTGAGGAATGTAAAAATGATGTATGGTTCTTCTCGAGATGATGATTCTTTAGAGAAATGCGTCTTCCACTATTTCATTCATGGTTCATGAAATCATATTAAATATTTCTGAGTTATGTAATTGAGCTCTACAAGAATGTGAATAATTTCCTTTTCTTCTTGTAATTCAGTGAATGATCAACCGGTTCTCTAATCAGCTGTGTAACTTCTGCTCATATTTGGCCAGATCACTGCAAATGGAGTTTGGGTATGACTAATGTTCTTCCTCTTTATTGCTCATTTCCCTCTACTTTTCTGGAAAGGGATATCAATAACAGTCCCCACAATAAGTAATGGAGGTCTCTGAAAATTGATAATATTCACTCCGACCCATGTAACTATTCAGAATGCAAGGAAGCAGCTGATAACTTCCCAACAGAAATAAGAATCATTCTGTAATGCACTCTACTTAACAGGTTGCATTTGAGTTGCATTCCTGGAGAAAATGAAGCTATAATGTTGATGATATGAAGAGATACCAACTGCACCACTATGAAATGCAGCATGAAGTACGAGCAAAGCAACAAGTTTGGTGATGTCGAATTAAGTGCTGCAGCAAATTAGAAAATGACCTACCTTTAAGTAATTATCTTAACCTTTTATGGCCTCTGTTAGTATTTCAATGATTAGCAGACCAAAGGAAACCAGGCACATTACATCGAAAGGTAAATACTGCATGTATTTCAAATACTTGGCCGTGCAGTTGATAGTTAGAATATATGCATTTTATTCATTTCTCATGTACTGTAGGTTATAGGGATTTTATGTCACTGCTCCTTCAGGTCCTGTGAACCACCTGGCTGATGTACTGTATATGTCTACGAGGGGTGATTGATAAGGCCTAAGGTAGAAGGAGTCAATTTTAGAAAACATAGCACATTTATTTTTCAACATAGTCCCCTCCTACGTACCTCCAGAAAGTATCCACAGATGGGTGATTGATAAGTTTGTGGTCTGAGGTAGAAGGAAATGAGTTATACAGCTCTCATTACATGCACATTAGGTCAACTCTTTGAGTGATTATGCAGAAAGTTTGAAGTTAATAACTCATCTCCTTCTACCCTAGGCCACAAACTTATCAATCACCCATCTGTGGATACTTTCTGGAGGTCCAAGATCCCTATGATCCACAACTGCTGGACTAAGTGTGTAAATGTAGGAGGGGACAATGTTGAAAAATAAATGAGCTAAGTTTTCTAAAATTGATGCCTTCTACCTTAGGCCACGAACTTATCAATCACCCCTTGTATTTTGAAATTGCAGCTTTGGTTCAAAAAGTAGCAATCTTAGCTTTGAACCAGGGAATTAATTGTAGGTACAAGACCCATAAAATGCTTTAGGATGTTATGACATGAAGTGCATTACATAATATCTTTTGACTGAACTTGAAAAATAACATTAGATGGAATCCAAAAGATAAAGGACTGCAGACTGCTGGAAATCCCCGACAGAAAATGAGGTGTTGTTCTTCACGCTTGCATTGGGTCTTGTCATATCAGTGCAGGAAGCCAGAGACAATCAAACTGGTCAGTAGGAGTGGGATGAAGAGTTAAAGTGAGAGATCAGGATTGCCCAGACAGATGATAAACACAAGAGGTTCTGCAGATGCTGGAAATCCAGAGCAACATACACAAAATGCTGGAGGAACTCAGCAGGTCAGGCAGCATCTATGAAAATGAATCAGCAGTTGACATTTCTGGCTGAGACCCTTCATTAGGGCTGGAAAGGAAGGGGGAAGTTGCTAGAGTTAGAAGGTGGGCGGAGGGAAGCAGGATAAGACAGAGGGTGATAGGTGAAGGAGAGGAGTATGAAGTAAAAAGCAAGGAGGCAATAATTGGAAAAGCCAAAGGGCTGGAGAAGAAAGAATCAGATAGAGGAGGAGTGGACCATGGGAGAAAGGGGAGGAGGAGGGCACCAGGGGAGGTGATAGGCAGGTGAAGAGAAGAGATAAGAGGTCAGAGTGGAGAATTGAAGAAGAGGGAAGGGGAAGGGAAAAATTTACTGAAAGGAGAAATTAATGTTCATGCTAGTTGGAGGCTATCTAGATGGAATATGAGGTGTTGCTTCTCCCTTCATCATGGCTGAAGAATAGGCTATTGACCGACATGACAGAATGGGAATGAGGATAGGAGTTAATGTGGTTGGCCACCAGGAAATTCTGCTTTTTGCAGGTGGAGTGGAAGTACTCAACAAAACAGTCCCCAAATTTACGTCAGGTCTCATTAATGTAGAGGAGGCTGCATTGGGAGCACCAGGGCCAGTACACAACACCGACAGGTTCGCAGGTGCGGTATTGCCCCTCCAGGAAAGACTGTTTGGGACGCTGAATGGAGTTGTGAGAGGAGATGAATGGGCAGGTGTGGCATTTCTGTCACTGTAATGGAGATTAGAGGGGAGGGACGAATGGACACAGGAATCATGGAGGGGGCGATTCCTCTGGAAAGTGGAGTGTGGGGGCGGTGAAGGTGAGACCCAATGTAAATTGGAGACTTCTTTGCCAGGCACTTACGCTCCATCTGACAGAACAAGCGGGATCTCCCAGTGGCCATCCATTTTAATTCCACTTCCTATTTCCATTCTGCTATGTCCATCCATGACCTCCTCCACTGTCATAATAAGGCCACACTTAGGTTGGAGGGACAATGCCTGATGTTCCATTTGGGTAGCCTCCAAATTTATGGCCATTTCCCATCCTCTTTTCCCCCTCTCATGTTATCTCCTTGCCCGTCCATCACCTCCGTCTGGTGCTCCTCCCCCCTTTTTTCTTTCTTCCATGGCCTTCTGTCTCTTTCACCAATCAACTTCCTAGCTCTTTGCTTCGTACCTCCCCCTCCAAGTTCCACCCATTGCCTGGTGTTTCTCCCTCCCCTCCCCCAACTTTCAAATCTACTCCTCAGCTTTTCTTCTCCAGCCTTGCCGAAGGGTCTCGGCCCAAAACGTCAACTATGCTTTTTTTCCATAGTTGCTGCCTGGCCTCCTGAGTTCCTCCAGCATTTTGTGCATGTTGTGGGGGGGGGGGCGGGGGGCGAAAGGTAAATGTGTGTTTTGTGGTAGGGTACCTTTGAAGATGGCAGAAGGAGTGGAGAATGATGTGTTGGCTCATGGGGTGGTAGCTGAGAAATCCTCTTCCTTTCTGGCAATCCTGATGAAGGGTCTCAGCCCAAAACATCTACTGTTGATTAACTTCCATAGATGCTGCCTGATCTGCTGAGTTCCTCCAGCGTTTTGTGTGTGTTGCCCATACAGATGAACACATTTGCTCTGTAAAGCAGTCACCTAATCAACATTTGGTTTCATTGCTCTAACGGAGACTACATAGTGAACACTGAATGCAGTATACAAAATTGAAAGAAGTGCTTCACTTGGAAAGACTCTTTGATTCCCTGAAGGCTTCTCAGTTTGTAATTTTAATCTTTAACTTTTGCCAGCAATAGTTCATTTGATGGATACAGAAACTATCCTTATAATTACAACCCAGGAGACATAATTCCTTTGAAGTACCCATCCCCACTTACCACCTTCTCTGTTTTTTCTCTTGTGCAATACTGTATACAGGTCCTTAACTTAAAATACTAACTCCTTTTCCCTTTCCACAGATGATGCCTGACCTGTTTGTGTGTCTTCCAGCATTTTCTGTTTGTATTAATTTGTTAAGAATTTATATCATTCTTGAATCATTTCTCTTGCTATCTGCTAATCTCTTCCAGTAACAGAATCTGGAAGGATATATTTGTTCTGGTAGGTTGAAGTCAGGCACAAGGACAATACAGCTTCCCCAGTGGACATAAGATAATCTTTTGATGTCATAAATGTCCGTTGTCTATAGCTATCTATATTGTATCGCTCTACATACACTTGCTCTAATTATTATTATTACTGGCTTGAATGATGCTTGTACATGCATGGGAGAATTTGGGTAAAGTTGGATTTCTCTAGGTCAGGTTAGCCAAAAGCCAGGAAGTCCCTTTATAGGTACTCGTTTCAGACACACATAACACAACAATCATTGCAGCTTAGTAGACCATGAGTTTGTGGCAGGTTTGAGGTCTTTGTCTTCAAATATCGAAGTTATCAAAAGGCTGACACACCAATGGCGAATTTAATCACTTCAGTGAGATGTACCTGAAATATAATGGAAGGGTCCCGTTTTCCATGGTTTCTTGAGAACTTTTATTGTTGGAGATCAGTGTGTTGTACAGCAGATGAGGTTGGCAGAAGATGTTGATGTCATGTTGAGTGCATTTCCTCATGTGCTTCGATGAATGTGTCAATAATGACTTGGAGCAGAGCCTCTGAACGGGGGCAGATAAAATCATGCCTGCACACTTAAGCTTAATCACGGAAACTGGGAATACCAGTGTGGGAGTGCAGACTGAACATCTTCAATTAGTCTTGTAGTTTAGCTGAACTACAGAAGGAAGCAAATAAAAACACAAAGTGCTGGCAGAACTCAGCAGGCCAGACAACATCTATGGGACGACGTTTCGGGCTGTTGCAGCTGATTTGTAGCGTTGCAGCAAGAAACATTTAAAAATGTTGGTGTAACGGCATAGTCCTGCTTGACGGTAATCTGTATTGAAATTGGCAGTGTTGTGGCTTGTATGCCTTCATGAAGCAAACTGTTTATACTGATAAAACAGATGACACTTCACCTGCGAGTCTGTTGGGGTCATCTAGTGTTATGTGGTACTCCTGTTATGACCTCCTGTATATCGGTGAGACCTGACATAGATTGGGAAACTGCTTCACTAAGCATCTACGAGTCCACCAGAAAAAGCGGGATCTCCCAGTGGCCACCCATTTTAATTCCACTTCCCATCCCATACGTCAGTCCATGGCAGTCATCTACTGCCACGATGAAGCCACACTCAGGTTGGAGGTACAGCACCTTAATTCTGTCTGGGTAGCCTCCAACCTGATGGCATGTAAACTGATTTTTCAAACTTCTGGTAATTGCCCCTTCATCATTCCCTATTCTCATTTCCCTCTCTCAAGTTATCTCCTTACCTGCCCATCATTTTCCTCCAGTTCTCCTCCTCCTTCCCTTTCTTCTATGGTCTCCTGTCCTCTCCTATCAGATTCCCCAATCTTCAGCCCTTTAACTCTTTCAAGAATCAACTTGACCCCTCTGCCCTTCCAGTTTCACCTATTGCCTACCACCTTGTATTTCTTCCTCTGACTTCTCTTCCATTCCAGGCTTGATGAAGAGTCTCGGCCTGAAACATCAACTGCTTACTCTTTTTTATATATGCTGCCTGGTCTGTGGAGTTCCTCAAGTATATTTTGCGTGTGTTGCTTTGGATTTCCAGCATCTGCAGATTTTCTTGTGCTTGTGATAATACTGGCTGCCATACAGCAATCTCCTCCCTCAAGCAAAACCTTCCAATTGAACCATTGTTCACATTTTGTTCCTTTTACAGTTTCATAATTTATTGGATTACGGTAGTCAGTTTAAAATTGGCATTACAAACTTATCCAATAGTAGATGAAGTAACTATTTACTCAGATTATATATTTATGCATTTGGTAGACATCATGTCAATAAGCAGGTTAACTAAAATATGTTAATAACTAAAATTAAAATTGGATTGATGGCTATTAAGTCAACTGTTTAAAACTAAAGCCAAGTTTCAGTTCATCTGAAACTTTAGAAAATAGTTGACAGTGACACTGAGAAAGAGCTAAAGATCTCGGAAGCAGGCCAGCAATTAACTTCTATATTTTACTTCCATGGACAGCTTAGCGGAATTTTACAATTTTTTAAATTAGTTTTTTTATACATTTTCTACATAACTACAGATAAAAAAAAACCCAGATCAAAATGAAGAACATTGATACAGTGCAAAAATAAGCATACAATAACAATCTGATACAGAGAAAGATAATTGAAAAAGCACCCAAATTGAAGAAAAGTAAAATTAATGTCCTCCCCAAGCCCCACAACACAAAACAAAAAAAGGAAACTCCAGACCACCCACAACACAATATAGAGAATGTAAATCAGGACAATCAAACCCCCAAAACTGTAAATACACTTAGCAACAGAAGATATCAATGCCTACTACCAAAAAAAAGGAGCTGAAAGCAAGGGACTGGAAAAAAAACCTTAGTTAGGAGGAAGGTTATGAAAGTACTCAATAAAAGACCTTATGGAACTTTAAGTCTGAATTAAGAATTGAATAACGAATTTTTTCAAGGTCCAAGCAGGCCATAATATTATTAAGCCATTGAGCATGCGTGGGCAGGGCAACATCTCTCCATCTAAGAAGGATTAAACGTCTAGCCAGGAGAGAGGCAAATGATGATATTTGGCACTTAGACGAACTCAGACGTAAATCTGTCTCACCCCAGAAACCGAACAGAGCAATTAAAAGGTTTAGTTCTAGGTGGTGATTCAGAATATACGATAACGTTATAAAGACATCTTTCCAAAATTTCTCCATGCTAGGACATAACCAGTACTTATGAATGAGAGAGGCCTCGGCCCTTTTGCATTTATCACAAAGTGGACTGATGTTAGGCTAAAATCGAGATAGTTTAGATTTAGACATATGGGCTCTATGAACAATCTTAAACTGTAAGAGGCAATGGTGAGCACAGAGAGGTTGTATTAACCGATTTGAGAATCGAGTCCCAAGTCTCATCAGATAAGGAGGTATTTAAATCCTGCTCCCATGCCATTTTAATTTTAACCACAGGGGCACGTCATAAGGCTGCTAATTTATCTTGAATACTTGATATTAAACCTTTACCTAGTGGATTAATGGAAAGAAAAAAGTCCATAACATTTTTCTCAGGCATTTCAGGGAAGTTAGGAATTAAAGGAACAATAAAGTGTCTAATTTGGAGATATCTAAAAAAATGAGCATTGGGCAGATTGAACTTAGCAGAGAGCTGTTGGAAAGAAGCGAAGCGATTATCAATAAAAAGATCTTCAAAATGTCTAATGCCCTTCCTATACCAATCATGGAATGCTAAGTCGTAGGTAGTGGGTAGAAAAAGGTGATTATGTACGACAGGGCTGGAAACAGAAAAACCATGGAAACCATAAAATTTCCTAAACTGAGCCCAAATATGCAAAGTGGAATTATACAATTTTAATACTGCCAATTTACCAATTCTAATCTGAACCATTGAAATCATCACCACATGTGTCCAATAAACAGTAAGTCTGAGTATCTAGAAATAATGTGAATAGAGTAAATAAAGTTGCTGGTCATTTTTATCCAAAGAAACACTTCCAAAATTCAGTAACAGCTAACCAAACATTGTTTTATGATTTGTGTGTGAGGAATGAAATGAACTAAAATATTTTGTTAAAATTGTGGGTTAGAAAATGGTTCATTCTGTTAACAAAAACAGTTTTAAGCTGCTGGAGGAACTCAGCAAGTCAGGCAGCATCTATGGAAATGTTGATGTCTCGGGCCAAGACTCCTTTTCAGGAATGGTAGTGGCCATCAGGAAATACATCTCATCATTTGTTTTCGGTGGGATTTTCATTCACCCTTGCACTGTAAATCTGTAAATGACATCAACAGGAGCACAACAAGCAAAACTAATCTGCAATGAGATTTTCAGCATCACTGGTTGGTGTTTGCAAGTGTTCTATTTAAAGGGCAAACTAGACCACTCAGTCTACTGAATTGTGCAGACCATATTAGTTACAACCTGACACCAGACTCCCGAAACAGACTCCATTTTGATTTCCATCCTGGGAGAATATTACCAAGCAAACAAGGGAAGGGATCCAAGGATGTGCTCAAATCTGCCTTGAAAAGAAGATTGAAATTACTGTACATTTATTATCAAAAAATTTGTAATTATATAATACTGAGATTTGGTTGCTCACAGTTAGCCACAAAGCAAGAAACCCAATTTAAAGAAAAAAAATAAAAACTAATACTCAATGCACAAGAGAAAAAAAAAATATAAATCATATAAATAATTGAAACGAACAACAGCATTCCAAACCAAAACTGAGTCTTCAGATCTGAATCCTGGAGCAGCCCAGAGCAGGCCTAAAGCCTCGATTATCAGTTCATCATATTAGCAGGCACAGAGCACAACAACCAGGGCAGTCTTCATAGCCTCAGTGCCATGGAGATGACCATCACAGGGAATGAGTGAAATTGGCTCCTGTTCCAGCCAACACCCTGTCTCTTGAGTCTGTCTGGGCCAGCATTTAAATTGACCCAACAATGGGACAGCGAAAGGCTCTGGTGCCCTGGAGAGAAGAGTGAACATTGTAGCTCGCACAAGGACCCAGGCATCACTACAGCCAATGGCTCTGGACCTAGACCACGCCAACCAGCAACTCGCTCCAGGCCCAGATTTCGCTGTTCAGCCCCAAGCCGCTCTCAAACTCTTCAGATCAGCTTGACGCCCAGTGTGATCCAACCTTGCTCCTGGGCCAGTTGAATGAGCGCAGAATTTTCTCTGTCCAGGCCCCAACTTCTGCTTTCGGCACTCTGAGTGATCCAACATCGCACCCCTGGGCCAGCTCTACAGGAATCAGAACTCCAACTGCAACAACTCTGTAGCAACCATCTTGGCTCTATCCTGAACATGCCTCACCATTGCTTGTCCCTTTGCTGCTTGTGGTGAAAATTTAACAAAATTTACCACAGATAAGGTATTTTTAGTGATATTTTTAGTCAGATTTCTGATCTTTTTGACTACCAGAAGCTGTTGCACACGTTTGGTAGTGCAATCTTAACTGGAATGCATCATCCCCATTGACCCTTGGAATCTCTGTCCCTTGGACTGCTTGTAATGGAGAAAGAGTATTCAGTATGGTATTAGGAACTTTGAGGCTATTCATCAGGATGACATAGGAGGCCTTGTGAAAGATGTGGAAGGAGTGGTCCACTTCATTAGATTCATCTGTGGAAGATTCTGAAGTTCTCAAAATAGCAGAACACACTCCTTTGGAGTGAAACTAAGCCATCCTCAATCTTTAAGTACTGTCTAAGCAGATTAAAAACTGCTTGCTTTCTCCTTTGTGACTCCTGTGATTTCAAATGTGCGTGCCAGGAACATGATGCTTAAATTGACAATGCTGTTCTGTGAATCTCACAGTTAAAGTTCTCTGTCATCGTGCAATTTTCACAGACAGTATTAGAGTGGCTTTCACACCATGAAGCTATATCTAAGCCACTACCTCTGAATCAGGCTGACTGTGGACTGTATTTCCAAACATAACCACAGGCTTTCAATATGCTTGCAGGGAAGAAAAACCACAGATTTACAGAGACTTGTTGTGTAAGTCCAGGTCAAACTGTGTGACATAATGGTGCCTGGATTACGGTGGTGGAAATATGATTGTACTGGAACTTTCTGGCATCGTACCAGAGAATCCAAACTCTCTAATGTTAAAACATAGAACACTTCAGCACAATACAGGCCCTTGGCTACTCTAAGATCAATCTAAACCTTCCCTCCAACAAGGCCTCCATTTTTCTATCACCCATGTACCTATCCAAGAGTTTATTACAAGTCCCCAATGTATCTGCCTCTATCATCACCCTCGGCAGAGTGTTCTACACATTCTGCGTTAAAAACTTACTTCTGGTATAGCCCCAATCAGCTTAAAATTATGCCCCATCATATTAGCCATTAACCTCTATGTCAGGTAAGTTGGTATTGGAGTAAGATCCCCATTCATTGGAAAGGGGATTCCTGCCCTGAAGATTAAATATAAAAGAGAAATGAGGCAAATTCAGTTAATTACTTTTTACTTTTTTTTAACTTAAAAAATCTGACATTTCCAATTATTTTGAACTATTATTGAGATGATTTTTGAAACAATCTTAAAAGCTCATGTCCTTCAATATCAGTATGCTTTTAAAGTTATTACAGATAAGCTTTCCAGCTTTGACAGGATCTAAGGAATCTCCTCTTTAAAATGGTGTCAGAGTATTCTGGGGGCAGGGTCATAGCGCATCACCTCTTGATGCCCATTCTCAACAGAAGCTTTACCACATCTGTTGAGCTTTTTTTTATTACAAAATCCTTTATTACAAATTTCGGTGCTATACAATATATACAAAACAGTGGCAAACACAATTACTGCACTACAAATAGACAATAGACATTACACCAGAATGTTGCCATCTCTATCCACGATGGCGTTTACACCCCGCGGAGCCCAACGGTCTCGAAACTCCTCCAAGGCCACTGTGGACTGCGCGTGTTCCTTTTCAATAGTTACCCGAGCACGAACGAGCTTAGGGGCTAGTGGCGGTAGTCTATTTGTTAAACTCTCTGCAGGCAGGAGGGACAGTGGGCAAACATCTTGCCTTCAATAAAAGTTTACAGGTCATAATTCAATTTAAGATCTCACAGACTGGTACAACATAAGTTTCGATAGCCGTATGAGGGTCCATGACATGTCCACAATATCAAAGGAATAATAATCATTTCAATGTGAACATTATTAGACACTGAATGCATAAAGGTACCCTTCAATTTACAAGGACTGACGGTTCACATTTTCTGGCATGCAGCGGCTCACTTCACGTCCAACCACCTGAAACACATTGAACTGCAGCAGATTTTCTGGTCCCAGTGAAGTGAGCGAAGCTAACTTCAATGTAGTTGGTGAAGCCCTGCATAGCTCGCTGTCTTCTAATCAAATGTAGCACCTTGTACCAGGACTCGAACAAGCCCAGCGCACAGCAATTAAGCTGTAACACACTTGAATGCTTCTGAAAACCTCTGAGTCACGGACTTTGAAAAGCATTTCAAAACTTTAAAACTCATCTTCTCAGTATAATTCATTTACTTATGTTTTTATTTGCACAGTTTGTTTTCTTTTTGCACATTGGTTATTTGACAGTTTTTGTGTGAAGTTTTTCTTGATTCTATTGTATTTCTCTGTTCTAATATCAATGTCTGCAAGAAAAATCTCAAGGAAGTATATCGTGACATACACGTTCTTTCATAATAAATTTTACTTTGAAGTGGTATGATCAATTCTGAAATGCCAATGTAATTGATCTTACATCAAATAAAGATACAAAACACTTAAATGTATTTAAATTGCATGAATTAAAAAAGTGTAAAATATCAGTTACTAAACTCATTAACTTGCAGCTATTCCTCATCACTGCTCTGATCTGATTCTGCAACCTGCAGACTCACTTTCAAGGACTCTACATTTCACCCTCAGTGTTTTATATTTTTTAATTTGCACATTGGTTGTTTGTCTGCTTATGTAGTTTTCCATTCATTTATTTTCTTTTATCCCCTATAATTGTCAGCAAGAAAATGAATCTTGAGGTAGCATACTGCATGGTGATCTATGTGTATTTTGACAATAAATCTTTGGAGAAGATTCTTTGTTTATGAAGCTACACCAGCTGTGGACAGAGTAGGCATATTTTCCAGTATGCTTGCAATGAACTTGCAGAAATCGGGTTTTCTTCCATTGGACTCCACAGGTGGAAAACACCTATGAGAACTGGATACAGTATTCTGTGTGGGAATTCTAGGCCTCCTGACATCAATGAAGAGAAATAGCTACAGCTTCATCCAGAACTGCCAGCATATCTCAAGAAATTCTGGACCACAAAGCCTGTGTTACAAATTAAATAAAATATATGCCGTAAAAAAATGGCGTGGAGCATTTGGGAATAAATAGCCAAGGTGTTAGACCAAAATGGAGCTTACTGAGATTTTCTCAAAACCTTCAAATAGAATGAAAATGTTTCCCATTTTCTATGGTTTAATATAATGGATGGTATATATAAATGAAATTAGCTGGATGTCTGGATGTGTAGGATATAAACAGTAATAATAATTAAAGTGGTAATGCTTTATGAAAATATGAAATCTTTTGGAATCCATTTTTATTGAGAGTTAGTTTGCATATTTTAAGTAGTAATTTCTCTGATTGATTGATTGATCAGATTGATTCCTGGGATGGCAGGACTTTCATATGAAGAAAGATTGGATCGACTAGGCTTATACTCACTGGCATTTAGAAGATTGGGGGGGGGGATCTTATTGAAACATATAAAATTCTAAAAGGATTGGACAGGCAAGATGCAGGAAGATTGTTTCCGATGTTGGGGAAGTCCAGAACGAGGGGTCACAGTTTAAGGATAAAGGGGAAGCCTTTTAGGACCGAGATGAGGAAAAACTTCTTCACACAGAGAGTGGTGAATCTGTGGAATTCTCTGCCACAGGAAACAGCTGAGGCTGGTTCATTGGCTATATTTAAGAGGAAGTTAGATATGGCCCTTGTGGCTAAAGGGAACAGGGGGTATGGAGAGAAAGCAGGTATAGGGTTCTGAGTTGGATGATCAGCCATGATCATACTGAATGGCGGTGCAGGCTCAAAGGGCCGAAAGGCCTACTCCTGCACCTATTTTCTATGTTTCTGCTACAACTGTGAATAGAAAAAAGTGTGTGTTTGCTTGTACCAAATATTGTGATTTATCTATTTTTACCTCTAAATTATGCCTAATAAACAAAACTTTAATAAAGTACTAAGATAAACCTGATTTTATTTCAAGTATTTTCCCATCAAATTCTTTGAATGTTGACAAAAAGACTGGCGTTGTAGTAAGACAGTCTTGTTTTCAAGTACTATTACATGTTAAAATGGAATGGTAGCAAAAAAAATGTGCCTGTGGTTTGGAGAAAGGAACTCCAAGAGAAAGCTCCTCATTTTAAACACAAAGGTCCTTTCAGATGGAAAGAGTTAGATGTGAAAGCTTTCAAAAGAGGCTCCAGTTTCACTGCTCTCTAACCAATCACGGAGGTCCCTAACCCTCCCCCATTCTGGCTGCTCTCCAATATCACTTGGCTGGTCCTCTCTGCTAACCACAAATCCTTTCCTTGTAGTTTGTGATACGGCAGAGCTCCATCTCATTTAATCATAGTGCACTAAAAAAGCAGGCTTTGTCACACACAGTCACAGAGAGGATGATTATGCTTCAAGCCGAGGGCACGCTGATGTTGCTTTGTACAGTCCATTGAATCCTTTGCTTCAATATGTTACTTGAACTACAAACAGCATTGCTAGGAACTAAATCAAAACAGCGTCCGAATTTTGACAACAGTAGTGTTAACATCAGGCCTTAGTCAAATCTCAAATCTTTGATTTTGCAAGTCCTGACAGGGGCAAGGAAACAAAAATTAATGGTCATGTTGTTTACCAGCGTATTTGAAATGATTCAGTTCTGGAGATCCAGAAAATGGAAGCTTTTATTCTAACTGATGTTATACGTATTAAGTTCCACTGAAATATCTTAGATCCACAGTAGTTCAGAACCTGAGCTCAGTTTATTGAGCTAGATTGTGCAAGGTTCAACAACACAAAACTATATTTTCCTTGTGAAAAAAAAGTACATAGGCAATGAGTTTATATTCAGGTACCCATTTGTAAATGGAAATGCTGGTCACTTTTCCATGACCTGGGTTAGTCTGGAGCCTGTCCATTCACATCACTTCCATGAGGAAAATTCATTTTTGCTTGGATGGTCTTAGAATCCGTAAGGTTAATTTGCCTCCGTAAATTACGTTTGTACATTTGGCCGACTCTGAATAAATTGGGTCCGAGCTGTAAAATTAAGCTGTTACAAGTTTTTGGGCAAGGCAAACAGCACGTGGTGAGACTACATCTCATTTTCCTGACTATGTCTGGCAAACCTCAAATTTATCAACCACCTGGAAGATCATCATCTCTGTGAAGGACATTCTTTTGGTCTGTCCAAAACTTGTGGTCTGCCAGTACAACACGATGTTCACAAGGGAATGCTGCCCGGCATGCTCCAAGCTGCAGGGAGTAGGTGCTAAGTGTGGACTGAAGCTTGCTGCAGCCAACGCAAAGGATTTGTGGATAACAAATGCAATCTAAAGTCCTGTTGTCACTAGACTCTGAGGGTCAGGTCCAGCATACCAATCCCCCCCCTAAACACTTGACAGATATATTGTTCAAAGAGGCCACAAGATGTAATGCTGGATGACACCGTGAATATACTGACATTACAATACTACGCATGTAAAGACTGGGCGACATTATGAATGTAAAGAAAGCCCTGTATTTTGTAATTCTTGTAAATATTTTTAATTAATAAAGTTTATTTTTGAAATAGTCTATCCATCACCTATGTAACATCAAAGTGGAAGTGAATAAAAGTGATACAATGTCTGCTACAATAACCATAAGGTATTGCTAACTAATAGCGCTACATTTCTGATATGTTTTTCACTTTTTCTTACAGCGTCTACATGATTTGTTGCCCATAAAACACACACCTGTGGTACATGAAAAGATATTCCCTGACTGAAAATCCTCATATTTCAGAAATAGGATGTGTTATTGACGATGTGGGGAGCTTAATCTGATCTGTAGCATTCCCTCCACATGCGGAGAATCCAGATGCTAAAATGTATATTGGGCAGGAATTAGAATTGAAGCCCCTCCTTGTTAATAGCCCTGCTAATGCTGGCATTTTAGCTCAGTCGTTAGGAACTGCCAATTGGTGAGTAACAAGCACCCGAGGCACTATGCCTCAGTACAAATGTTTGTTTTAGAAGAAAACATTTACAATAACAAAGTCTAAATTTTTGAACATGAAATGTGAGCTAACTTACGCGTTTTCACTTACAATCCCATTTGCAATCGTCTTCCGATTTTCTCTCAAAATTATGTTATGTCTCATTTTGCACTTGCCGCTTTAACATTTCCTTTCACCAATCAAACTTTCTCAGCCTTAAATGAATCGCCACAGTTCCCTGTTTTTCTGCACTCTCTGACTCCTAATATCTTTGAATGTTTAGTGAGAAAAACCAGCTTGATTTCAAGCCTGCTGCCATTGAAAAGAGATGATAAAAGCCTTCCAATCATGGCCCAGAGGAGAAGAATAAATTTCATAAACAGTAACAGCTCAATAACTACACAAAAAGAAAAGTAAACAAGCTCAGCTATGAATGTGTGTAATGGCTACTCTCCAAGGAGCAGTGTGTGATTGAATGTTAGATTGCTCATTGTAGCAGCCACTGTGGCGGACATGCTCAAGGCATCACAGGGCAGTGTGCAGATCAGTATCTTGAATCACAAGCTCCCAAAAATTTCCACCAACAATTACGTCAGACAGACAGAAACTCCCAAAACTGGAAAACATACTTAGTTCAGAAAGCTCAATGTAAACAATTGAACGTAAAATTTCTATTCTAAATTTCCAATTTGCAAGACAGTTGGTGGTCCATTTGCAATTCATGAACTATTTTCCAGATATAATCAGTTAATCTACAATTCTACAGGAAATAATTCTACAGTTGGAATAATCAACTATATGCATGCAAATTCAAAACATGGAAACATCGAGGCATGTATCTAAACATGCATCATAATCTCAAGATTAAATAAAGAAATTCTAAAAGCTTGGATAACAAATTAGGACTGGAATATAACTTTACTAGATACATATTAAATGCAGGACACTGTGAATTACCATCTTTACCAAGAGAGCACAGGAGCCATTCCAGGTGTGTGTCTTTTGTCAGAATGCTAACTAATGATCTGATTAAAATAATTTTGCTACAGTCACCCATATTACATGCTTGATTTCAGGTATCCAGCAAGTGTAGCATTTCGTCTTTGAAATAAATGTTGAACAAGATTTTGTGAAAAATTTCAGCAGTTCTAAGTCCAAGATTCTCCTATGACTTCAAAGTCTATATACTTGTTGCTCTTTGCTGGCAATTTCCCAATTGCATTCTATGTAAAACTCCTCACGAAATTGACAAGGAGTGTAAACAGTATTAATTTCCAACATTATGCTGGAGAAACTGCCCATTGAATCTGCATTAACGGACTTGATGAAGCAATAACTCAATTAATTAGAATAGAGAAGAACAGCTTTCAGAGAATATCACAAGTATTTCATTGATTACACTTCAGAATTCCTGGCATATTTAAATGTTCAATTGTTCTTTAAACATATTTAAGTGTATTGATATTTTGATAATTAGTAGTTTTTAAGTGCTTATTAAAGATTAAAAATCACCTTTTTTGTCACATGTACATCGAAATATATAGTGAAAGGTGCTGTTTGTGACAAGTCAAATCAGCGAGGATTATGCTGGGCTGCCCACAAGTGTCACCACACTTCTGGCGCCAATATAACATGCCCACAATTTACCAACCCTAACACTGTATGACTTCTGGAATGTGGGAGGAAACCAGAGCACCTGAGGGAACCGACACGATCATGGGGAGAACTTACAAACTCCTTACAGACAGCAGCAGGAATCGAACCCCAATCTTGTGGGTTAATAGGGTCTTTTAAGGGACTCTTATATTGGTACATGGAGCTTAGAAAAATGAAGGGCTATGCGGTAGGGAGGTTCTCGGCAGTTTCTAGAGTAGGTTACATGGTCAGCACAACATTGAGGGCTGAAGGGCCTGTAATGTGCTGTGGATTTCTATGTTTCTATGTTACAGCTGATGCTGTAAAGCATTGCACTAAGCATGACGCCACTGTGCCACCCAAGCTATCTAAAACAGTGCATGCAGTTCAGTACCTGTTGGAAGCTTACTTCAGCTGCTATGTGGCAAGACTTACTCTAGCCCCTTCTTGGAGCAAAATTTATACAGTATATATTGTATCTAACTAACGTCATATCTATACCATTTTGCAACAAGTTGACAGCAGGGGATCCATAAAAGATTTAAACATTATTTTAAGTCAGTAGCAACTATGGGTGACTCACCACTAGCTGGAAATTCTATCCCATGAAAAGCTGGGAAACTGGAAAAATAACTTTGGTGTTTTAAAAACTTGGCAAGGTAATAGTAAACAAATTATAGTGAGATTCAAATGACAGAACTACGTGGAGTTTTGGTCTCTGAGTCAAAGGAAGGCTAGGCTTCATTTGAAATCAGAGTCACGTTGATTCATTACAGTCATTTCATATTCAGGTGCATCAGAGGTAATCTCTTAGGGCATACAGGATTTTAAGAGGTATTGACAGTAAACGTTTAGAGCTTACTTTGGTTTGAGCAGTTTCAGCATAAGATTGCTGGTATTTGAGACAAAATGCTATTTCCTGCCAATGGGTATTTGGTGGTGCCACAGAAAGCTGCTGGCTAGCTGTGGTGTACAGGTCAGAACATTTTGGAATTTGTGGCCTGCACATATAACACAAACACACAGCATGTGGCCTCTAACTCTGCCCTTATGTAGTTAATCCTGAATTCGAGCGCGTTCTGTAACTTACTGAGTTGAGGGCCTGGACAAATTAATCGCTGGTCCGTTATGTCATTGACCTCTATTAAAAAGCTAGTAAAAATCAAAGGCTTTTGATTGCTTGTCAATGTTAGAGATGTTTGACAGATTATACAAGGCTTGCTTGCATCTTATGTAGCTGTCAGGTCTTTCATTAGTTGCTTCATGGTAGGACATCTTTTCTAACTTTAATTAACATTAATGTTTCAAACTGTGGTAGCTAAATGTATTTTGCATACGCCTACTCTTTTAATCTTTATTATTTTTAAATTATTTCTTTACCCAACTATTCTTTTTATTTCTCAGAGACATTTGGAAATGTGAAAAGACTTTGACAGCATGAATCATAAAGAAAGTGAGACTTTAACTTGTGGCCTGCACACTGCTTACAGCTCACACTGTGGACGACTCACAACACCGCACTGTGCAGGACTCACAACACCGCACTGTGCAAGAGGCGGCTTGCCTGCAAACCGTGGCTGTGGTTGTTGTAAAGTGTGGATTAAGAAAGGGGAACAGAGGATTCGGTAGTTGGGAGGTAAAGTGGATATGAGGAATCGTCTGTGATATTACTGAACTGATTGTGTGCAGATTTGGTCACCAAATTAAGGGAAGGATATTAATAAGGCTGAAAGAGTGCAGACAAGGTTTACAAGGATGTTGCCGGGACTTGAGAAACTGAGTTATAGAGAAAGGTTGAATAGGTTAGGACTTCATTCCCCGGAGCGTAGAAGAATGTGGGGAGACTTGATAGGGGTACAGTATATAAAATTATGATGGATATAGATAGAGTGAATGCAAGCAGGCTTTTTCCACTGAGTCTAGGGGAGAAAAAAACCAGAGGACATGGGTTAAGGGTCAAGGGGGAAAAGTTTAAAGGGAACATTAGGGGGGAGCTTCTTCACACAGAGAGTGGTGGGAGTGTGGAATGAGCTGCCAGATGAAGTGGTAAATGTGGGCTCACTTTTAACGTTTAAGAAAAATTTGGACAGGTACATGGATGAGAGGGGTATGGAGGGATATGGTCCAGGTGCAGTTCAGAGGGACTAGGCAGAAAAATGGTTCAGCACAGCCAAGAAGGGCCAAAAGGCCTGTTTCTGTGCTGTAATGTTCTATAGTTCTATGATGATTGCAAGCTGAAAATCTGAGATGCCAATTTCTGCTTCATTTACATTTGTTCTTATTTTCTCAGAAATCGCAGAGGAAGAAATGGTTGCAATACAAAAAATGTAGACGCAGTGAAGAAATAAGTCCAAACTAAAAATTTTTAACAGCTGAAGGAGTTGTTCATTTAATTTAGTTGTATGAAGGCTAAAAGGCCCCATGTTGGCAGCTGCATGCATAGCCCAACCACCTATCAAAGAACTGGGTTCAATCCTGACAGCTGGTGCTCTTTGTGAGCTGACTGTACATTCCCCGGGGACAGATGGATTTTGCACGAAGATGTGCAGGTTGATCGGCTCATTGGCCAGTCTAAACTGGTACCGGTGTGTAAAGTCCAATCACAAACAAGAGAAAGTCTGCAAATGCTGGTGGAACTCAGCAGGGCAGGCAGCATCTATAGAAAAGAGTAAACAGTCGACGTTTTAGCCCGAAACCCTTCAGCAGGACTCCTGATGAAGGGTCTCGGCCCCAGGTGTCGAATGTATTCTTTTCCATAGTTGCTGCTTGACCTGCTGAGTTCCACCAGCATTTTGTAACTGGTGTGTAAAGAGTGGGATTGTGGTGAGAATAAAAATAGCATTAATATAGGTTTAATCTAAATGGGTGGTTGTTGGTTGGCACAGACTTGGTAGGACAAAGGACCTGAATCTATGACTCTGTATGTTGAAGCAAATGTATGGAGTAAGATTGTTTTAACCAAATCCATTTGAAAGAATTACCTTTGAATTGTTGTGTAAAGGCAATAGAAGCTCAGTAAATATTATCTGATCAGACAACTGTCAATTTATACTTGGGGGAACCATTCAATCATCTCATAATACCAGGATAGAAACTATCCTTGATTGTGGTGGTGATAGTAACAGCAGGAAACTTTAAGTATTGATCCTGAAAAGTACAGGGTTTACATTCAATGATTAACAGCACCTTTAAAATGTGCAGTTGTCTGGGGAAATTGATTTAAGGTTAATAGGAATAAAATAAATCTGCGGGTGATGAAAATGTGAAATAAAGACAGAAGATACTGATTAGCAGAGCAGTTTATGCCACAGGCAGTATTTGGGTTGGGAAAGATTTTTTTTAAAGGTTATTTGGAAATTCTCAGCAGTGCCTTCAATGCCAACTCAATGGATGTCTGCTAATCCTACAGACCTAAAATTCCTTCTGTACTTTCACTCAACTATATTTAAACACATTCAAATTATATGAGTAACATTTAAGCATGAAACTTATAACATGTATTTCCACCTATATCTTGCCAGGTAACCAAGATAATTTATCCAATTATTCAGGTATCAGAGAAAAAAGAGCCAAGAGAGTTATTACCATCCCTATCCTCACTCATAGTTACGTCTTTTTGTCTTGTGAGCAAATGGGTGCTTAGGGCTGCTGTGGTTCTAATTGCTATTTCAGCTTATGTCAGCACAAACTACTACAGAGTGGAGCCTCTTACTGACCACTATTGAGTAGCACACTGAGCCTTTAGGCCATAATACTGAAGGTGAGAAGCAGAATTATAAAAACAAAACTCTAAATATGCAGTTCCATCATCATCTGAGTAATGAGCTGTACATTATTGCCGAGCTACAATGATTGGTTTTTAAAATCGTTGTACTTTTGTATTTCAACAAAGTTAAATGGTCCTTGAAGACTTTAATCTATCAGAGTACACAATAATATTTTGGGAAGAAAACTAACATTATTCAAAATTGCTACATGGAATCAATTTTTAAAAAACTGCATTGGGCAATAAGTGCCCAAATCCAACAGTTGTTTCTCTTCACTGTTTGGTTTAATTTCAAAATGGAATTTCTCAATAGGACAGAAACTATTTGTGTTATATTTATTGTTTAGTTTAATATTTCCTTGATTATTTTTCCCTTATCAACTTCCTTCCACAGTGGGATAGCTATCTGTTAGAACTTGAGCCGGGCAGTCTGGTTTCAGGGCTGGCTGCCCAGTATATTTTATGATTGAAACTAAGATGGAACTAAGCTGCCAGTTGCATGCTTGAATATTCTTGGCTCATCAGATATGTTAAGTTTCTGAAAGAACAACTGAATTACAGAGACAGACTTGCTGAAGCAGCAAGTAGGAACTTCATAAACACAAGAGATTCTGCAGATGCTGGAAATCTTGAGCAACACAAAAAATGTTTGAGGAACTCAGCAAGTTGGGCAGCATCTATGATAGAGAATAAAGAGTCAATATTTTGGGCCAAGACCCTTCATCAGGACTGAAAAGCAAGGGTGCAGATGCCAGAATAAGAAGGTGGGTGGGGGGAACATCCTACCTTTCTGTTCCTCTGCCCTCATGTCATCCCCAGTGTCTAGATTAAGAGGAGAAAAGTCATCAAAATATGTGGTCCTAATTATTATCTAGTGGAATTCTGTGCAGGTACAAAATTAAAAGTTGCCCCCAAGTGTGGTCCAACCATCACTAGTCCAAGTGTACACCATCGTAGGGAGTCACCTAATTGGCTTTCTTTTAATTAAATGGTTTTATTTTGAGTTGTTCTTCCTCTTTTCCGACAGCAAACTACAAACATATGATGCTATGAACACACTCCTAAATGTCTGCTGATTGAAACTTGGCACTCTTGACCAGTTCATTCACAAACACCAAACCTAGTGATGCCTCCTTCTTTGTTGGTTTGGAAACATGCTGATCTAGTCTACTGTCCTGGACACATTTTAGAAACTCTTCACCCCTTCTTTCTTTAACAATGTCTTCACTGACGCCAGCAAAGTGCTAATGCTGATCCAGTCTAACGTAAACAGCTCTTTCCCTTTGCATTTTCTTGTTTTGCCTTTAATCTTTTAAGATGGGGCTAATGAAGATTGCAACACCTTAGTGGTAAATGATAAGGCAAGAGGATCAACTAAAAACATTACTCATACCATCTTTCATGAGGCAAATTGTTGTGAACTATTGCAGCAGACAGTGAGGAGGAAGGAGGAGACGAGGCTGGTTTGGGGGATGTGCGGTGCTAGGGTATTGCGAGGCACAATATAGAGTTCATATCGCTACCAAAGATGGAGTGAGCGATTTGGAAAGGAGTTGATGCGGAAGAGTTTCAATGCCCATCCACCTAACCAAGGTATGAGGTTGGATTGCTCCAAGCACCAAGCCAATTTGGTAAGATTGAGAACAGCTTGGGACATATCGAGGCACTGAGATCCAGGTCCTAGACTGTGGCACAACTTGGTGCTTGGACAATTTAAACACTGGCACAGATAGATTGGAAGCCCAAGTGTCAGGTACAGAGGCAAGGATCAGGCTGATTCGCTAACTCTCCCGCGAATGTTCATTCTTTTCTCCTCGGCACCAAGGCTGTGAACTGAGCTGGCTGCTGTGCGTTTCTGTCCCACTGGTATGAAAACTGGAAATGGAGGCTTGGCTTGGGCCTACCCCTGCTCCTCTGGGAGCGGATCTGGAACCCAGTCTGGTTCGAGATGCTTCTATTGTTTTCACAATGTGTGCTTTTCTCTCTCTTCCTCTGTGCAGTAGTTTTTGGTCTATTTTTTAATTGGGTTCCTCAAGTTTCGTGCTTTGTAGCTGTCCGTAAGCAGACAAATTTCAAGGTTTGTAATTTATACATTCTTTGATAATAAATGTGCTTTGAATCGCTCATGCATGCCATGTAATTAGCATTTTATAAGGCATTTCCCAAAACTCTTAAAACAAAACTTCAGGATTGTTATGAATAATTATACAAGCAGCTAAAAAAATGGAGGTGATTGGAAAATCCATTGTCATCCATTTTGTCTTGAGTCATTATCTCTTTTGTCTTTCAGTCATTCTTGCATTCTATCCTGGAAAACCCTCACTTTTGTTCCTCCCTTTACTCGCCCCATTGCAATTAGGCCTAGGATATTAACCCTAGTTCTCCCTCTCTTGATGATGCCTCTCCTAAAGGTTTATGCATGTCTTTGTTTCCCTCTCCCAACACCAGCATTTTTGCCTCCAGTATTTTCAGAATCAGAATCAGAATCATGTTTATTATCACCGGCATGTGACACAAAATTTGTTAACTTAGCAGCAGCAGGTCAATGCAATAACATAATCTATCAGAGAGAGAGAGAGAGAGAAAAAATAAACAAGTAAATCAATTACGTTTATTGGATAGATTAAAAAAACGTTCAAAAACAGAAATACTGTATATTAAAAAAACGAGGTAGTGTCCAAAGCTTCAAAGTCCATTTAGGAATTGGATGGCAGAGGGGAAGTAGCTGTTCCTGAATCACTGAGTGTGTGCCTTCAGGTTTCTGTACCTCCTACCTGATGGTAACTGTGAGAAAAGGGCATGCCCTGGGTACTGGAGGTCCTTAATAATGGACACTGCCTTTCTGAGACACTGCTTCATAAAGATGTCCTGGGTACTTTGTAGGCTAGTACCCAAGATGGAGCTGACTAGATTTACAACCTTCTGCAGCTTCTATTGGTCTTGTGCAGTGGACCCTCCATACCAGACAGTGATGTAGCCTGTCAGAATGGTACAACTATAGAAGTTTTTGAGTGTATTTGTTGACATGCCAAATCTCATCAAACTCCTAATAAAGTATAGCCGCCATCGTGCCTTCTTTATAACTACATCGATATATTGGGACCAGGTTAGATCCTCAGAGATCTTGACACCCAAGAACTTGAAGCTGCTCACTCTCTCCACTACTGATCCCTCTATGAGGATTGGTATGTGTTCCTTCGTCCTTCCCTTCCTGAAGTCCACAATCAGCTCTTTCATCTTACCGATGTTGAGTGCCAGGTTGTTGCTGCGGCACCACTGCATTAATTGGCATATCTCACTTGTGCATGCCCTCTTGTCACCACCTGCGATTCTACCAACAATGGTTGTATTTCACAATACTATCACTTGCTGTCATCTGAGATTTGCACAACACATTGCACCAAAATAGACTTCATTATAGCATTTGGATATTCCATTCTTTTGTAAATAAATAGTTGTGTAAAAAGTAATGGATACAGCCCAGTCCATGTACACAGAGTGCTGTCTAGGAAAGTAGCATCCATTATCAGGGATCCCCATCACCCAGGTCACACTCTGTTCTCGTGACTGTCATCAGGAAGAAGGTACAGGCGCCTCAGAACTCACACTACCAGGTTCAGGAACAGTTTTTAGCCCCTCGGCCATCAGGCTCATGAACCAGAGGTGATAACTTCACTTGCCTCATCACTGAACCGAACTGATCCCTCAACCTGGTTGTCTGCCCTGTTGGTGGGGTCTTTCATCGATTCTATTATGGCTATTGGCTTTATTGAGCAAGCTCGCAATAAAATGTTCATGTACTTTGTCAATAAATTTACTTTGAACTTTGAATGCTCTGGAAATGCCTTCAGCCCCCATTCGTGTTAGGCTTTCTGCTAATTAAAAATAATTACGACATATGGCATACACTGTAAAGCTGAAATAAATATTCGAAAAGGGAACCCCAGACTGATGACTTGAAATGAAACTGTATTTTCATATCACAACTGTGACTCAATGGCAGGAGTATGTCATTCACTAACTGCAAGGTTGTTTAGGACATATATGAATGTAATTTTATTTCCTTTTATATTTTGCCTGTGGCTACTTCCTGACATGGCAAACATTTTCAGCATTTTCTGATTGTATTCCCTGCTTTTCCATGTGACCCTCGGTATTACTTCATACTTGAATATTAAGACAATCTATAGCAGCCAAGTCACTTCTTATCACGCTGTTCAATGTTTAGTTTCACAAGACACATCCCTTTGCTCGAATGCAAATATTGCTTTATGGAAAGTTCATTTTGAATTATTTTAGAAATGCCAATCCATTCCAAATTTAAAATCCAAATGAGTGAATTAATTCCTCAAGACAGAAGATGCTACTGTGTAAGAATAACCTGTTACTCATTAAGAATTTTTAAAATAAACTATTTTTCACTGTTCCAACAAAGTTAATACAAACAGAACAGTGGTTCTTGGATATCAGCAAAATTTTGAAAACCTTGCTCAGGTCATGACACTTCCATCTGCAGGAGGAAGTCATTCCAAATGTTTTTGACTGTGCTAGAAGAGCAGTTGAGGATAAAGACAATGACTAATCTGAGGTGTTAAATCTGTTTCTCTTCCCACAAATCATGTCTGAGGATCTGGAACATTTTCTGGCTTTATTTCAGACATCCATCTTCCAAATATTTTGCAATTTATTTTGAAGCAGCAGGGAGCTTTATGTAGATTGAGGATGACTGCAGCTACACTGGGCCAGATTGTGCTGAAGGCCAGCGGGCAGTTCCATAGGGAATAACCGGCTAGTAGCAGTACACATCCCCACCTGTGCACTGAAGCATGGAAATTCAGAATACACTAGAGGCGAGATCTAATCTCAGGACTCACCAATTAAATCCAGGGGCCAGATACACTTTGTATCGGGCTACGGAAGTTTAGAGAGGAGTCCCAAACATTTCAGTGACATTGTCAAGTTTTATTGAAGTAATTTTAGTTAAGCATTTTGTTTATTGTTATATTTTTGTAACTTGTGTTTTAATTAATTAACAATTAATATTTTAATTATTTAAGTCAACACCAATGATCAGAGATCATTTAGTGAATTTGCCTTTTGGCAATATGAGGTGTCAATAGCCATTGGGGAAATGCTGTGGTCAGAACCTCACGATGTGACCTAGAGAACTGGTCAGCCCTTACAGGCCATTCTGCTACTGGGAGGACCATGGAGCTGAGCATCAAATTTGCTGGGAGGCACATGACTGAGAAACATGAATGCGGTGGAGAACGTGTCTGTGAGGACAGATTGTGGATGATCCAACCCACTCTGTCCAGATCCCTTAAATCATATTTTCGTAGCCAAGGGGAGGGACATTGGCTGATTCTCCTCTCCCATCCAGAGCACTCAACTCCCTAGTGATGGACTAACTCCAAACACATCAAGGATCAAACTTGCTCTGCATGACATTGTTAAATACTGTACAATTCTTTTTACTTACAGTAAAAACCCTCTGGGTGGATCAAGTTGATAATTGTGTTGAAGAGTCAATAGGATTGGGGTATGGGGGGGGGGGGAAGACTTGCATTCAAATAAAGCCCTTTACAACTTCAGAATCCCATGAAAAACTTTACATCCTGTGAAGTGTTTTTGAAGTACATTACAACATAGGATTTATACAAGTCGACTTGCATTCTCCTACAAACAGAATTCTGACAATTTGCAGATAATCAGAGTTTAGCTGTATTGACTAAAGAACAAATAGTTTTCAGGCCACACTCTTTTACATGGGAACTTTTACGTCAACCTCACTGTGCAAATGGAACCTTAGTTTAATAACTAATTCAAAATAAGAAAATTCTGCCTGTGTAATGCTCCCTTAGTGCAGCCTGACTTCTCAAGTCTCATGTTTCTGGACTGAGAGCTGAAGCCACTATGTTTCCTGATTCAGAAATAAGAGTGTGCAAACAATTGAACTAGAAGCTGTTTTAACCCTTCCAGCATTTCCAGGAGATTTTGATACTTAAATATCCTGAGGAACTCGATAAAATTAAGAGGAGCAATTCATGGGGAGCATTGTAATATGATCTGATATTTGATATTGCCTTCAATTCCATTTTCTTGTCAATTTCCATAACCGTCAATTTACCCAATAATCTCTCCAAACAGTGCATGAATTCCTCTTTATCTGCCTTGAATAGTTGACTCCTTATCATGTGAGGATGCTACTGGGTTCTTAACCGCCCCTCCCATCCTCCAGCTAGGGGAAGTATTTTACAGTAACAAACTATTGAGCCCTATCAGAATCAAATCTATTTCCATTAGGTCATATCTCATTCTTCCATATTCTACAGTTTGAAGTTAAACGACTCCATCTTTCTTCATAAATGACTCATGCATCTCAGGAATCAATTTGTTAACACTCACTGCAATTCATTTAAGGCCTATCCTTCCTTTAATAAGGAGATCGAACGTTAGCATAGTTCACTAAAGCCTGTGCAGATGTACCTTGAGTTCCTTGCCCACTTATCTGATTCCCCTTTAATAAATGAAAACATTCCACACACCTTTTTTTAATTACTTTCTGCTTTTTTTGTACTAGTATACTGAGATCTCACAGAACAGTTTTACAAAATGTTATTCTGCTCTTCAATTCTTTCTATCAAATAGAAAGCTTCACATCTCTGTTCATTAATCTCCAACTACCACCTTTTAACCACTCTCCTCGCCTATCTCTAGTCCTTTGCAGACATTTTGCATTCTGTCATTCTCTTTGTAGCACCACAGAGTACTTATGTTTGGAATGATCTGTCTGGATGGCATTTTCACAGTCTCTTGATACATGTGACAATAACTGAATATCAATTCAGGCATCTTTCCAGAATCCAGGGAATTTTCACAGGAGCTCTTTGTTGCAACCAGTTTTTATTTCCCACCTATTTCAGCTTCAACAGTAAATTTGGATACATCACACTCCACCCTTTCATAAAAGTTCTTCACATAGGTAAAAGCACTGAGGACAAAATATTGATCCCTGAGGCACCTCTGAGACACAGTTTGCTAACTTGAAAATGAGCCAGTTATGGACTTCCGGTAAGATGGTGATTGTTTAGCTGCTCCGAACTTCTGCTCCGTCATTCTCCCTATCTTTGCACTATATGTCTCCATTCTTAAACCTTAGTTAGGTATTTTATTAGGTCTCTTTTACTTGCTTGCGAACACATCTATCTTATAATGTCTACCAAAAGTACTAAAACCGGGAAAAAGGAAGCTACGGCTTTGCCGACTGACATTCTCGCTGCTTTGGAACAGCATCGAGAAGATATTTTAAAGGAATTTAGAACTTCTTTCAACCAGCTGGATGTCAAATTGGATTGCATCAACGCTAGAGTGGACGAACATGCTGAACATTTATCTCACATCGACTCGACTCCTGAAGATTTAAAATGCCGTGTTCATTACCTTGAAACTTTCTGCTCCAGTCCAGAGGAGAATTGTAAACTTTTTTCCAAAATGGTGGATCTTGAAAACCGGAGCAGACGTTGCAATCTACGAATTCTTGGTTTGCCAGAGGCCACCGAACAGGGTTCTCTTGTGAAATTTTTTTCTGATTTTCTCTGTGAGATTTTTGGGAAATAATTTCTTCCGAATCCACCTGAGCTTGAAAGGGCACACAGGATCTATGTTCCCCATGCAACTCTGGGTTCCCACCCACGACCGGTAATTTTGTGCTTTCATCAATACCAGGTGAAAAACCGTTTGATTATGGAGGCACGCCGCAGAGGTACTTTTGCTTTTCAAAATTCAGTCATTCATTTTGTGGAGGATTTTGCCCCCCAGGTTCTGAAGATGTGTGCTGAGTTTAAAGGTGTAATGAAAGTGCTTTTTGATCGTGGACTTAGACCCTCCCTTCAAATCCAGCCGATCTCCGAATTACGCTTACTACTGGAGAATATAAGTGGTTTAAATCAGCGAAGGAGGCTGAGGCATTTGTTGGAAGTCTTCCGGCCATCCAGTCTTCTTCGGAACCCGGTCGGACCTTCTAAAATGGTGGATAAGTACCTCTCGTAGTAAAATTATTTTTTCCAGACTCAGACTTTACTTGAATAACTCAGACATTATCTATTGAAACTCTAAGGGCTGTAGACAATCTCTCCCTGGATTTGGTGTGTTTTTTCTAAATAGATAATCTGAGTTTAATATTTCCCTGCGGACGTTTAGATTGTACTTGTGTAATCTATTTTATTCTTGTATAACTTTATCTATAGAGTTCTACAATTGACTCTAACTTGTTTTGGAGGTTTGGAGTTTTTATTGAAGGCCTTCCTGTTGGTTGATTCACAGTTTAAGTTTTGCTTTTTTTTTTCTGTAAATGGTTGGTAAGTACTCTCCTCGAATCTATAATTTCCCCCTTTTCTCCCTCCCTTTATTTTTCTTCTTTTAATCTTCTATAATTTTTTGCAGGTAGTTTAGTTTTGGTTTTCTTCTGATTTTCTTTGTATTAAGTTTTATACTTCTGTTGAAGTTGTTCCTATTTGTAATTATGTTTTCTAGTGCATAAACTAGTTACCATTTGCTATAGTATTTATACAGAACTGTTGTTAATGACACAGAACTGGAAGTCATATTTGGGTTAATTTTTTTGGTAGAGCTAGCTGCTTTTTTTGGTAGCCGTCTAGTTTTGGGTTGCGAGGGTGGGGTGGGTTCTCCAGTTCTAACACCACTCACTGTTTCTTTTGCTTTCCTTTGTTACTCAGGATATGTTTATGTTTTGATTCTACGAATCTATGTTTACATTTTTGCTCCCAGACTGTTAATTGTACTGCTTGACTTTTTACATGCCTGCTGCCTTCTATGCATTAACAATTGATAATGGCTAGTACACTTAAATTTGTGAGCTGGAATGTAAAGGGATTGAATCATCCTGTTAAAAGAAGGAAGGTATTTTCACATATTAAACAACTCAAAGCTGACATTGCTTTCCTTCAAGAAACTCATATTCGTAGTTTTGATAACTCCTGGCTTTTGTCAAAGTGTTTTCATTTTTCATTTTTGTCAAAGTGTCAGCATTTTCATTCATCCTTTGCTGCCAAAGCTGGGGGGGGGGGGTCCCCATCCTTATTAACTCAAATATTCCTTTAGAACTCCATAATAAGATACCTGATACAAATGGCCGTTTTATTATTGTTTCTGGTAAACTATATAATACTAAAGTTGTACTAGCAAACCTGTACGCCCCCAATTTTGATGATGTTAATTTTTTTGAACGTTTTTTTTCCTTACTACCAGACTTAAACTCATACTCTCTTATACTGGGTGGTGACTTCAATTGTTGGTTAGATCCTAATTTGGATCGATCGTCCTCTGTTACTAGACCACCTACTAAATCTGCCTTAGCTATCCAATCGTTTCTCTCTAATTATGGTATCTCTGATATATGGCGTTTCCTTCATCCTACTGAGAGAGATTATTCTTTTTTTTCACATGTTCACCATACCTTTACTAGAACTGACTACTTCTTACTCGATAACTAACTCATTCCATTTGTCTATTCTTGTGATTATCAGAGTATATTGATTTCTGACCATGCCCCAATTACTTTGTCATTAAACTTTCCTGATCTCCCTCAGAGGAATAAACACTGGCAGTTTGATTCGACTTTATTATCGGATGATGATTTTCTAAAATTTATTGATCAGATAACCTTTTATTTTAACACCAATACATCACCTGAAGTGTCATCCCAGATTGTCTGGGATGCCATGAAAGCATATTTGAGGGGTCAAATAATCTTAATAGAAAGTCCTGTGCAGATCGATTAGACCTCATCAGTTAGATTAAAGAATTGGATCAACTGTATGCTCAAACTAAGAATCCTGAACTATACAAGAAGTGTGTAGAACTTCAAACTATATTTAATCTTCTGTCTACTCAACCTGTCGAACGCCAACTTCTTGAAAGCAAGAGTCGCTTTTACATTCATGGTGACAAATCTGGTAAATTTCTAGCTAATCAGCTGAGGCGTTCCAAAGCCAAACAACATATTACAAAGATCTGGAAGGAGAACGGAGACTTTACATTGGATCACTTAGAAATTAATGACGCATTTAAAAATTTCTATTCTCGACTTTATTCCTCTGAATCTTTGAATGACAATATCTCTGTTGATCATTTTTTAAATAATCTGAATATTCCTTCGCTTTCATCTGATTTTAAAGCCAAACTTAATGCGCCTATATCATCAGAAGAAATATCTTTTGCAATTTCTGCATTGCCCTCAGGGAAATCTTCTGGACCTGATGGGTTCCCCGTAGAATTTTATAAATCATTCTCTTCACTTCTTTCTCCTCAGTTATTCTCAGTATTATCTGACACATTTAATTACGGCAAATTGCCACCCTCTTTTAATGAGGCATCTATTATTCTTTTATTAAAAAAGGGTAAAGACCCAACACAGTGTTCCTCGTATAGGCCGATTTCTTTGCTTAATGTTGATGTTAAAATCTTGGCTAAAGTTTTGGCTTATGGATTAGAAACTATTATTCCCTCTATTATTTCTGATGACCAAACTGGTTTTATTAAAAACTGTCTTCCTTTTTTTAACATTCGGCGTTTATTTAACATTTTATATTCATCTCCAACTGGGATTCCTGAATGTGTTATTTCCCTCGATGCAGAAAAAGCATTTGATCGTATAGAGTGGAACTACCTTTTTGTAGTTTTAGAAAAATTTGACTTCGGTCAAAGTTTTATCACTTGGATCAAATTGCTGTATTTGTGTCCTACTGCCTCTGTTTTAACTAATTTTCAGAAATCCCAGTTATTTAACCTCAAACATAGCACCCGTCAGGGATGCCCTTTAAGTCCCTTTCTCTTTGATTTGGCGATAGAACCTTTGGCGATAGCATTTCAAAACTTTCCTGAATTGACCAGGATTTGGAGAGGGGGTGTTGAGCAGAAAGTTTCTCTTTATGCTGATGACTTATTACTTTTTCTTTCAAATCTGTCTACATCCTTACCTCCAGTGTTTTCACTTCTTGACCAGTTTAGCCAGATCTCTGGCTATAAACTTAATTGACATAAGAGTGAACTTTTCCCAATTAATAAAGAAACACAAGAATTAGCATTTCGTGATCTCCCTTTTAAAGTAGTTCATAATCAACTTACTTATCTTGGGATTACAGTCACAAGGAAGTTTAAAGAACTTTTTCGTGAAAATTTTGCCAATCTTTCATAGACTATAAAACAGAGTCTGTTACAATGGTCACCTCTATCTATGTCTTTGGTAGGTCATATTAATGTTGTTAAAATGTATGTTCTCCCTAAACTTTTATATTTATTTCAATCAATCCCAATTTTTATTCCTAAATCTTTTTTTGATTCCTTAGACTCTATTATTTTGTCATATCTGTGGAAGAATAAGCACTCTAGAATTAATAAAGTCTATCTCCAAAAACCTAAAAAAGAGGGTGGCATGGCTTTACCTAACTTTCGTTTATATTATTGGGCAGCCAATATACATTGTGCTACCTTTTGGTCTTTTTTCCATGGCCAACCTGAGTGCCCTAATTGGGTGGCAATGGAGTTGAGCTCCACTAAAGAATTATCTATCTCTGCACTTCTTAGCTCTGTACTCCCTAGTAGCTTGTCCAGATTAATAGTTAATCCTCTTGTCAGACACACTTTGCGTATATGGGCTCAGTTTAGGAAATTTTATGGTTTCCATGGTTTTTCCGTTTCTAGCCCTATCTTACATAATCACCTTTTTTTTTACCTACTACGTATGATTCAGCATTCCATGATTGGTATAGAAAGGGCATTAGACATTTTGAAGATCTTTTTATTGATAATCGCTTCGCTTCTTTTCAACAGCTCTCTGCTAAGTTCAATCTGCCCAATGCTCATTTTTTTAGATATCTCCAAATTAGACACTTCATTATTCCTTTAATTCCTAACTTCCCTGAAATGCCTGAGAAAAATGTTATGGACTTATTTCTTTCCATTAATCCACTAGGTAAAGGTTTAATATCATTTACTCGAGATAAATTAGCAGCCTTACGACGTGCCCCTGTGGATAAAATTAAAATGGCATGGGAGCAGGATTTAAATATCTCCTTATCTGATGAGACTTGGGACTCGATTCTCAAATCGGTTAATTCAACCTCTCTTTGTGCTCGCCATTGCCTTTTACAGTTTAAGATTGTTCATAGAGCCCAAATGTCTAAATCTAAATTATCTCGATTTTACCCTAACATTAGTCCACTTTGTAATAAATGCAAAAGGGGTGAGGCCTCTCTCATTCATATGTACTGGTTTTGTCCTAGCTTGGAGAAATTTTGGAAAGATGTCTTCATAACGTTATCGTATAATCTGAATCACCACCTAGAACCAAACCCTTTAATTGCTTTGTTCGGTTTCTGGGGTGAGACAGATTTATGTCTGAGTTTGACTAAGTGTCAAATGTTATCTTTTGCCTCTCTCCTGGCTAGACGTTTAATCCTCCTTAGATGGAGAGATGTTGCCCTGCCCACGCATGCTCAATGGCTTAACGATATTATGGCCTACTTAGACCTTGAAAAAATTCATTATTCAGTTCTTAATTCGGATTTAAGGTACCATAAGGTTTGGGGACCTTTTATTGAGTACTTTCATAACCTTCCTCTTAACTAAGGTTTTTTTTTCGGTCCCTTGCTTTCAGCTCCTTTTTCTTTTGGTAGTAGGCATTAATATCTTCTGTTGCTAAGTGTATTTACAGCTTTGGGGGTTTGATTGTCCTGATTTATATTCTCTATATTGTGTTGTGGTTGGTCTGGAGTTTTTTTTGTGTTGCGGGGCTTGGGGAGGATACTAATTTTACTTGTCTTCAATTTGGGTGCTTTCTCAATTATCTTTCTTTGTATCATATTATTATTGTATGTTTATTTTTGCACTGTATCAATGTTCTCCATTTTGATCTGGGTTTTTTTATCTGTAGTTATGTAGAAAATGTATTAAAAAAACTAATAAAAAAAAAGAAAATGAGCCAGTTATCCTAGTTCTTTGTTAGCTGCATATCCTTACAAAACATTATCCTAAATTCTGGATATCTTGTCCAGTAACCTTTCAATGGCCTCTAACAAATGCCTTTTGGAAATCCAAATACATTACACTTCATCCTCAAAGAACAGAACAAACGTGTTCAAAGTAAATTTATTATCAAAGTACATATACCGTATGCAAACATATACAACCATTTTCTTGCGGGTGTTCACAATAAATGCAAAGAACACAACAGAATCTATGAAAGACTGCACTCAAAGTGATTTGGTGAACATGACAGAAATACTGTACTGTGCATAAGTCAGGCACATGTAAAAAGATTTCTGTAAAGTGAAGGTGCTTTCAAATATAATGAAATGAGAAGTTTTAAAATATCAAAACATTTACTATAAAGACAAGGTAAAAGAGTACAAAAATTAAATCAAATCAATATTTTGTGTGACCATCCTTTGCCTTTAAAACTGTATCAATTCTCTTAGGTACACTGTTGTGCAGATATAAGAAAAATTGGCTGGTAGGTTGTTCCAAGTAATCTTTGAGAACTTGCCACAATTGTTTTGCAGACTTTGGCTGTCTCACTTGCTTCTGTCTCTCCAGGTAATCCTAGACGGCCTCAATGACGTTGAGATCAGAGCTCTATGGAGGCCACACCATCTGAAACCATTTAAAAGATCTAGGGTGCCCAGGTCTTTTGCACAGTACTGTATGTCGCATGCCAACTCATGAATCAAGTGCAGGAACAGACCACATAGTCCCCTGAGCTTGCTCTGCCGTTCAGTAATGGCTGATCTGACTGTATTCTCAAAGCCACACTTACTCTTACCCATAGCAACCTATCACCCATTGCTAAGAGGTAACTCTGCTTCATTGCTTTCTGCTTTTCTAAGTGTTCTGTTTATTACCAGTGTAGTATTGCAATCCAGTGTCTCCCCAATAACTAATAAAAGGCTAGGTTCTCTATCTTTCCTGTCTTTTTTGGTCCCATCTCCATCCTTGCAGCATTCTGATCCACTAAAGAATTCCAGAATTGAGGGGAATTTTCACAGCAACCAAAGATCCCACTACGTTGTGCCAGTTTTATTTTGGAATCCTTGGATTTAGGACAAAGCAATTTGTCTATCTTCCCAGGTAGTTTTCATTCCCATCTTCCATTAGGCTGCATGGCATTTTTTTGTAGAGATTTTAATTACTTTAAGTTCCACATTTAGTTTTGTCTCTTGATTTTGAAAAGTTTTTAGTCCTTTTTACCTGAAGATGGATATAAAATACAGTAAAACTCCTTTAATTCAGCATCCACAGGACTTTGGTAGTGTTAGACTGGGAGATTTTTCAGATTATTGGATATTACTCCTTTTAATTTCCCCAACAGAATTTAAATTACACTGGCATAATAAATTTCTCAGTGAACAGGGTGAACTTAAAGGGGGACATAAAAGACTGCAGAAAAAGGAAGTCGATAGACAAACCTCTATTATGCACAGTGGAGACTGTTCTGACTGGCTGCATCATGGTCTGGTATGGAAACCTATGCCCATGCATGGAAAGGTTGACTAAAAGTATTGGATGCAGCCCAGTCCATCACAGGAAAAGCTCTCACCGCAACTGAGCACATCTACAAGGAGCACTGCCATAAGAAAGCAGCATCCATCGTCAGGGACATCCCCCCCTACCCAAGTCATGTTCCCTTCTCACTGCTGCCATCAGGAAGGATGTATAGGATCTTCAGGTGCCACATCACCAAGTTCTGGAAAAGCAATTACTCTTCAAACATCAGATTCCGGAACCAGTGTGGGTAACATCACTCAACTTGACACCAAACTGATTCACAACCTTTCCTTTTAAGGACTGTCACAGCTCATGGATGTTTGTCATCCATTTATTCATACGTACACCTATTCATATATTTACCTACTTACCTATTTATTTATTGTTTTTCTTTATGTATTTTTTTCCTTTTTGCATTTATACAGTTTGTTTCTTTTGCACATTGTTTGTTTGTCTTTGTGTAGTGTTTTTATTGATTCTATTGTGTTTCTTTGCATCTACTGTGAATGCCTGAAAGAAAATTAATCTCAGGGTAGTAAATGCTGACATATACGCACTTTAATAATAAATTTACTGTGAACTTTTGAACTTAAGAGATGCTAGAATCTTGAGCAAAGAATAAACTGCTGAAGGAACTCAGTAGGGTAAGCAGTATCTGTGTGGGGGGAATGGAAAGGAGTTGAAAGGGAGCACAGGGAAACAGGGCCTTGGTGAATTTCAAGATAATACAGGAAACAGGACCCTGATAAGCTTAAGCAGAGTGGAGTTAACAAGACCCCAGAGAGCCAGATGACAGACCACTGGAATTTCTGATTATACTGGATTATCACAGTTTTACTACAAACCCTTATTATTCTGTATTTATTCCCTCCATCAGCGCCAAGGGACCAAGTTAGTTTTGTATACATTTTTCTCAATCTGATTTTGTATTTCCTTCCAGTTTGTACTTGTTTTATAGTTTATTCCTCTTTATCGACCTCATAGTCATCCCACAATGATTTTTCTAAAATTCTCACAATCTACAAGTAAACTACTTTTTTTTTGCTGCTATGCAACCCTCAGCTTTCAGTCTAATACCATCATAAACTTCTTCAGTTTGTCACAGATCATTTTTCTCATGGAGTCTATAATTTTGAATGATATGCATATCGTAAAGAGTTAAGAAATATTTCTCTTCATATCTACCACACATTACCTATTGCCATACCTATTAATCTAATTTCCCTGTTTAATTTAGCTACTGCTCCTCCTGGCAATGTGCTTGCCATTATTTAATTTTACAAACCAAGGACAAAATTGTCAATCTCAAAAATGAATATGCAGAGTAGACAAAGGAAATGTAGTAGACGTGGTGTACTTGAATTTTCAGAAGGCTTTTGACAAGGTGCCACACATGAGGCTGCTTAGCAAGATATGAGTTAGATACAGCTAAAGATAAGAGCAAAAAAAATGAGTTTGATAGAGCTCTTATAGATAGCGGGGTCAAGGGATATGGGGAGAGGGCAGGAACGGGGTACTGATCGTGTATGATCAGCCATGATCACAGTGAATGGTGGTGCTGGCTAGAAGGGCCGAATGGCCTACTCCTGCACCTACTGTCTGTTGTCTATTGAATGCAGAATTCTGTCAAATTACAAATGCTGTTCCCCAGAGGATTGTTTTCTCCATGATTGATGCATTAATCATCCCTCATTACACATGACCAGATCCTAATAGAAGAGTACAACATTGGACAACCCACTTAGTCCACAATGTTGTGCTGATCTTGATGCTGATTTATACTAAATATCCTCTTTCTGTGTATCATCCATTTCACATGTTCATCCAATAGCCTCTGAAAACACCACCCAATTTGCTTGATTCCACTGGTAGCCCATTCTAGGCAAATTCCACTCTCTGCGTAAAATACTTAACGTCAGTTTTAAATTTCCTCCCTCTAACCTTAAAAGTATGCACCCTGGTGAATAAACTCTTCTTGGGCTTCCAGCCGGGTACAGAAAACCCGAGAAGAGTTTATTCGTCATATACACTGGGAAAGCTCTAGATCCTTTCTCAGGTCCTCTCGTGTTTGATATTTCTACCCTAAGGAACAGATTACAGCATTCAATAGTAAATATTCTATGTCAGGCAATATCCTGGTGAATCTCTTATGTAGCAGTTCCAGTGAATCTACATTACTATCATAGTGTGGTAGCCAGAACGAACAGAGTACTCCAGTTAGGGTGAGGCAGTGTTATGTGAAACTGCACCATGATCTCCCTATGCATATTTTCATTGGCGTTCTCCCAAATCACAACTTGAATTTTTGGACCATCTGTAACACTCTTTATAACTACCTTGAAACTTGGTCACTATCTTCAAAATTCTTCCCCCCCCAAAAAAAAAACCTTCAACCATTTGCCCAACTACAGCTCCTAAGATTACATCCAGCACTGGTCTGACTAAAGGCACTATTTATTCACTGGGTCACTCCAGCAATATTTTATTCTTGAAAACTGTCTTGAACACATTTCATGAACTTGTCCTCAAGAATGCAATTGCCAATTTAATTTGTCCAGTGTGGATGAAGTTAAGATCCTTTTAAGTCAATGAATGATACTATCCTGGATCCTTTTGACTATCCCAGTCAGTGACATCTGCCCCTTGTTTCTCCTTTACTTTACCCAAACGGATTCTGCATCCTACATTACATCCTTTCTCACAAAATAATTAACATCATTTCTCATTGTAAGATGTAGCCACACATACCACCTCACTTACAATTTCATTTTCATTCTGCTTAGGTACGCTGAAAAATTGTACTCCCGCCAACTTAAAACCTTGCTTTAAGTAAAACAGTTAACTCCATTTTGTATGAAATCAGTTTTATGAAATTTTCAATAGAGTGACGAGCCCCCTCGACAATCCCACTGCCAGATTACTTTGCTCTCTCCACTTCTGGATGTTCACTTGTTGGGATCAGATTGCCCATCTTTCCCAATTTCTTTGTTCTCATCCACCCAGGCAGCAACCTTTCTTCTGGCTGTAGGCACGATCAAAGGTTGAAGTTTCCATGTCACCATATTCCTGGGACCCACACCTACCTGGTTTGCAATCACATCCTTCTGCTACTACCCATTGCCAAAATCCTGGTTCTTGCCCAAACCTTACTGTGAATGGGTCATGGATGAAAATATCCAGTAAATCTTCCCTTGCAATGATGCATTATAATGTTTATAACTCAGACACCAGTTTAACAAAACAAGCCAAAGACCCACCTAAAGCAGATGCTAAATGTGGACGTGTTACTGAGATCTTACTGATTACAGATTTCAACACATCACCTCCTCTGCTAACCCTGTCGTACTGTGATTTGTTGAACATTCAAATTATTATCTACATTATGTGTAGTTTGTTTTCAACCAATTAATATATCCATTAACTGTTAAATAGTTAATATTTTATCTACCTTTTAGTTTAAGCTTAATATAAAATTATCTACTGAGATTAAGCACTAGAAAATAAACTAAATACTTCCTGCTTGAAGCCACAAAGTTGCCGTCTATAGTTAATTCTCCTGCTCACCAAATTCACGGTGGCACTCATGGATTGATGAGCATTGATGCTAAAAGACATAAAGTAATAGATTTCTCTGGTGCTGGAGGGTGCAATCTATCAACAGAACTACCACGTTTAACATCACATTGCCTTAATCTGTCAAGATTTATTCTAAAGATCTGTTATTAATAAATTATCTTAACGATTATACTTTAAAGCAGGGTTTCCCAACCTGGGGTCCACTGACTTCTTCGTTAATGGTAGGGGTTCATGGCATAAAAAAAGTTGGGAACCCCTGCTTTAAAGTGTGATGAAGTACACTAATCTAACCTTTAATTGAGACAAACTTGTAACTAATTTCAGAAATGACATCAACAGAGGTTTATAATGAACATACAAAACACATGCTCTTTTGCGACACAGTAGATAAAATTGTTCCTCAGAATGAAAGCCCTTTGACTTACACGTGTTACTTTTCACTGAGTAGGTGCATGAATGACCAAAGCAATAGATTCAATAGGAGAAAACCAATGGCCACACCCAGGCTTTGAAGGGAAAAAAGAACAAGGAACTTCATCAATAAAAGCCCACAGGTTGGTCTCGCATTGGAGGACCAGCCCCTGATCTTTCCTGCCCATCTGGCTTCACCTATCACCTTCCAGCTAGCCTCCTTCCCCTCCCCCACCTTCTTATTCTGGTATCTTCCCCCTTCCTTCTCAGTCCTGAAGAAGGGTCTCCAGCTGAAATGTTGACAGTTTATTCATTTTCAGAGGCGCTGCTTTACCTGCTGAGTTCCTCCAACATTTTGTGTGTGTATCTTTTGTTCACTGTTCACTTACTGAGTAAAGCTTTTCATATTCTGAATGCCCTATATAATTCTGGACGGTGACTCTTGAACCAATATATTCTCCATAGATTATAAGCTTTCATCTCAGTAAAATCCCCATTTCCATTTTGCTTCACCCCTTCTTCTGTTGAAGCGCTCACAGTGGCCTTGTCACATTCTAATGCCATTACTTCGGCGTTGTGTTGGACAGTCTTCAGTTTGCGTAAGAGCTATAGCATCTGAAAAGCTCTGCTTTTACCTTATCACAGGCCCAGTCCTGCTCATACATTATTCCTGCTCTTGATGGCCCATTGAGAAACAGGCACATGCCTAACGACAGCAAATCCAAGGAGATAAATCTGCTAATTACAGCTCTTCATTGCGGACTGACGGAGGAACTCAGCAGGTTATACAGCATTTGCGGAGACTGGATGACTTGACCTTCCAAGATCCCTTATCAGTTTGTTTTGCTTCATACCCTGCATCTGCAGTTTCCTGTGTCTCTTGCAAGTACTACATCATTGGAAAAGAATGTCTGAGTAACAGGATTACAAAAGATGAGAAAGACAGGAATGGATTAAAGATGGGCAGCATTGCTTTGTTAGGGGGAAATTACATTTGATCACTTTTTGAAGAGCTAACAAAGTCTTAGGATAAGGGCCATGCGATAGGATTTCAGTAAGGCCTTTGATAATGTTCCACACAAGGGTTTGTTTTAAAAGGTTAAAACCTCATCCATGACAAGCTGCTGATATTGGCTTGGTAACAGGAGGCAGAGATAGATGGTGGAGATTTGGTTTGTGACTGAAAGGCATTAACCAATGCTGCACCACAGTTTTCGGTGCTGGGACCCTTACTGATATCTATGTGTATTCATGATTTGGATGGGAATGTACAAGTTCACAGATGACCTGGAAATTGCTAGTACTGCTGACAGTGAACGAGAGTAGTTTTAGGCTATAGGGGAGGTGTTCAAACCCTTTTAAAGCCATGGACTCCCACCATTAATCAAGGAGTCTGGGAACCCCTGCTGTAGGATGATAATGATGAGCTGGTAAGAACAATGGCAGATTGAATTTAAACCTGATAAGTGTAATATAATTTATTTTGGGATGACTAGTTAGGGTAAAATGTACACAATGAATAGTAGAGGGCCCTATGGAGGCATAAATAACTGATGGACTCTGGTGTGACAGCCCAAGGATCCTTGAAGATGGCAGATAAGGTGAAGACAAACAGGATAATTGGCTTAAAAAGGAAAAGGGAGTTTACGGTACAACTATTAGTGAGGCTACATCTGGAGTACTGTGTGCAATTTTGGCCTCAGCACTACTAAAAGTATGTGATTACTGTGGAGAGAGTGTGGAGGATATTCACCAGGATGTTGCCTGAGATGAAGAATGCCTGGGTTTCTTTTTCTTGGAACAGAGGAGGTTGATAAGGAAACCAACTGAATTTTACAAAATTATGAGAGACTAAGTTAGATTAATAAACATTCTCCCATACCAGAAGTAATAAAACCATTGGCAGCTTCCCTTCAAACACCAGGAATTTCCTCCACTAAGTTTTCAAAATTTATTTTCCCTCTACTCCCATAAAGCACTCTTTAAAATCCACTCCTTCCAGCTTTACTCTTCCACATATTATTTTCTTTGGCTCCGTTCTATTGTTATGCATCTATGAGGCACATTGAGATCTCAATTTCATACAAACTGCTGTAAAAATCTGCAGTCTGTTGTGGTGATACTTAATTTAGTAAATATTGGAAATGTTTGAGAAATGAATAAGATATTACCATTTTTATTCAAGAACAAGATAGATAATGAGGGAGAAATTTGTCTTTAGCTGTGAATGTTGAATGCAAATGAGCATTAGTTCCTGGAAGTAGTTATCTGTTAGCATTCTGTTTTATTGAAGTTAATGAGTACAAGGAGGGAGGGAGAGGGAGAGGGAGAGGGGGAGGGGGAGGGAGAGGGGGAGGGAGAGGGGGAGGGGGAGGGAGAGGGAGAGGGAGAGGGAGAGGGAGAGGGGGAGAGAGAGAAGAATTCTCTCTCTCTCTCTCTCTCTCTCTCTCTCTCTCTCCCCCTCTCTTTATATACAAACAAGTCTCCCCAGAGAGGATTTTAACACAATTACTAGATGCAGATGGATGATTTCATCTTTCATTTATAAAGAAAATGAATCACAATCTCCCATTTTGCTTATTCTGGGCCTTTTATTCACCAAGTATGTGTACAGGTTTTCATTATTAGAAGTCATCTTTACCAGATTTATGGCACACAGGTGCAATCAAAAACTGCATCAGGATTTGAGATACCTCCTGCCATCTACTTCAATCACACTTTTTCTTCAGCAGGCTGCTGTTACCAACAAAGCCAAGTAAATAAGCAGTCTCAGCAAGCAACCCCTTTACTCCTGCTCTGTTGGTGACTTTCAAGATGTTTTCATGAGAAACTTTTGATGTTTTGACCCCTGTCACAAACTTAAAATAGAACAAGGTAAAGCTTATTTTGACCAGTGTTCTCCTGAAAGCACGAACTCTTATTAAGAAGCAACTTCACTCCAGCCTACTTGTGAGCTCCCAAGTTACCAATCTTGCAGGAACCTGAACAGCAGGCAGTTCAATAATAAAAGCTGTTACAACTGACAATAATCCTTTCTCACGTAGGAGTTAAAGGGTAGTAAACAATCAAATTGATTTTTCTCCCTTATTCCAGAGGGTGTAAGAGTCAATTGTACCATTCTCACAATACGGACAGTGGCTGACTAGAATGGAAACTGAACTAGGGACACCTGTTTTGTGAGGTAAATGCTATACTGGATAAACCCCCCACTGAATATGCATTTAGTAAAAAAAATGCAATTCACTCAACCACTGGCTGTGTACCTTACCTAAACAAGAGAAAATCTGCTGGAAATCCAGGCAACACACACAAAATGCTGGAGGAACTCAGCAGGCCAGCCAGCATCTATGGAAAAGAGTACAGTCAATGTTTCGGGCCCGACTCTTCAGCAGGATTTTGTGTGTGTTGCATGTACCTTACATAACTGTTTAAGAATATCCTCTGAAGACTCAATTTTGGAGCATGAGACAAAGATCTAGGCCTGAAGTGGCTGTCATGAAAATCAATTGAACTTGGGATGGTAAATGGGAGCAGATGCTGGAGGGGATACATTAACTGTTCACTGCAAAGTCACTGAGAATTTCATGCAAGACCAAAGGGGCAGTCTAACCAAATGGAATGTTTTAACAATATAATTCAACAGCATGCAGATTTTATTTCAACTTCCTGCAGTAGTTTTTCTTTTTGATTCTGATCCCAGCATGCTACTATAAACAAGATTTGTTTAGGTTGTTGAACCACGATCAAAAGGGAATGGAAGGCAAATGTATGGGGTTGCCACCTACTTGCTTATTGATCTAATAGACCAAGGTTTTATTTTACTGAACATTTTATGCAATGTATAGACAACAACTATAGAGTCCAGAAATTTAACCTCTTTTCTTTTGTTTGCGTTCCAGTTTTTTAGAGAAAAAATATTTTAATCTAAAGAATGTCCAGGTGTTTGATTTAGAGACAATTCTTGAAGGGAATTGTGAAATTTGGGGATTGCACAGCCAGTGATTTTGATGAAATTGACTGACATTGCAAATGGTTAGGAACCTCCTATATCAGGGGTTCCCAACCTTTTTTATGCCACGGACCCCCACCATCAATCAAGGGATCTGCGGACCCCAGGTTGGGAAATCCTGTCCTATATCAGCTCACAAAGAAAAGTAAGGCATTTTGCAACAGCGACTGAGCTAGAGTGTCTGGCTCTAAAGTTCATGTTGGGATCTAGAGCCTCAGAAGCAGAGGGAGTCTGTCCAACAGTCTTGGCTCTCAGCCAGGACACAATGAATATAAAACATAGCATGTGCAATCTTTAAATAAGTAGAAGTGATTTAAAACTAAAATTAAACACAATATATAACATGGTGTAACTATTAATCATTCAGAAATAGAAAAGGAGTGCAGCAAAGTTGTTACAGAATCAAAAGAACGATTTTATACTCTGACTAGTAAGCAATATAATTTGCTAAATAAACTAATACAAAAATTGCGTACAAGTTGTAATACATATGAAAAGCTATAATGAGAAGGCATAGGCACAGCATACAATTTAAAAACAAGGAGAGTCTTGAAGTCTTGTAACAGGGAGACAGAGAGAAGCTGAAATGGGTGATGTGTATCGACTGCTGTTGAGAGGTGAGTACAGGTAGACAGCAATTCTATACATTTTAAAACAAGCAGTTCTAAAGTAAACCTTGAAGCAATTTTGCTCCCTTAGCCCTCCACCAGCCTCATTCTCTGTGCTGCTCGGCCTTGAAAGATATTGCCAGTCCAAGTTTTAAACCCTTCCTTGAAACTTACTTCTGACAACCATCAAGAAGTTATGCTCAGCAGGATATAATTAACACCAATTTTTAAAAAAAAACATGCTTGTGGCTACCTGTTGTAGATACCGTTCTTTCTACAGAAGGAATTCTTCACTGAAAGACGCCTGTTGTTGAGTTCCAGTGCGGGGAATCGCCCATTGTCTAAACTCAAGATTTCTTCATGAGCCATTGTGCCTGCTTTTGTGTTACTTCCTGCAACATAGATTTCATTAAAGTTAATAAGTTAGCATATCTTTGTTTCACTAAAGTTAATAACTAAGCATATGTTTGTTTGCTGCTTTTGCAGTTAACACAATCTGATGTGTTGATTGTCTGAGGAAAATCTCAAATTTTGAAGTGCAAATTGAATCTAATTTTAATAGCGCCCCATATTTTTTAAAAATTAAGAAAAAATTATTTCACAAACATGTTGTTAAAGCATAAAGCTACTTAATAAATTGTATATTATGAACCATTTTAAAGGTATATAGTTTTTACACTTTATGGTTTCTTAATGATGCATCTGGACTTTTAGAAATGCCAAGACAGCAGACTGTAAGAGTATTTGTTCTGGATGGTGGGAAAATGTCAAGAAAGATCTCTTTACACTATTCTGCACAGTTACTCTTGAGGGAGAGCCAGAGTAATAACTCAAATCAAATCCGTGGGCCACTCATGACATACGTATTTTAAACACTGTAAGACTCCTATCTGCCATCTCTCGATTTGGAAACCTCAGCAGTTTAACAGCTGGATCACCGAGTGCTGTTTTTTTCCTGCTCTCTTTAACTCTTTAGGGCCCTAGTTTCCAACTGCTGACACTCTGGCTCATGGCCTGGTTTCTGTGCTGTCTTTCATTTGCTAGGGCTTCAGTCCCCACTCTCCCTGGTTCCAACCCTCTCCACTGCTCATTGTAGCCCTGATTCCCAGATATCTTCTGGTTCAACAGGGCCTCAGTTCCTATGCGCCCTTTCTCTCAGAGGGGCCCTGCTTTCCACCAGCCGTTTAAGTTCAATTGGTTCTGTTTGCTGCACTCCCTTGAAGCCTGCCTGCTTGGCTTACCCATGCTCCCCTTAAACTTACCAGATTCACTGTAAAATGTACGATTCGATTACATCACATCTTCTTTTAAAAAACGTATTGAAAATGTATTAGTGTATTCATGCAATGACTTTTTGACAGACTGAAAAATCTGCTCAAATGAAGTCCTGAAACAACTGATTAGTAGTTTCACTATATTGGAAATTTTAGTCATGGATGTGAGAAATTGAAGGCTATTACTTATAAACAGCTTAATTTTGTTCATATTGCCAGCAAAGAACAAGCCAACTCTGACATCTTTATTTAAAATGCATATAAATATAACTTTTTTCCTATGTTCAACACCACATTTATCTTGAAATATTTTAATTCTTTGAAGGTCCTAGAGACTCAATAGATCTATGTATTTGCAAATAATACTTGCAGCAATTACATGTATTTTTATAAGATATAACTATAATTATTAAAAATGCAAACATCCCAACTGCCCCCTGCTTGATATTAATCCTTTGAAAGCTTTTGGAACCTGAAATGTGCAATATCAGGGTGTGGTCTAGGAACCACCAGCGGAGAGGAGCCAGCAAGTTTGAGATTTCTGTCTTTGTGCAGTATTCTCAAAGCTGGTGGCATATACACTGAGAGAAGTTCAGTGCAAAACTGCTTACATTTCCCCTCAAGTTGCAGACATTTACCCTTTAGAATCATCTGAATAATTTAAGAGTTTTTAGCATCTAATGGAGGGTCTTAAGACAGTAAATTGGTTGAGAAATGTTACATCCTTAAAGGACTTTAATTTAAACAATGGAAAAGGAAAAGAGGGCACAGATCCAATGATGAAATGTACCTTCTGGATTGATGCAAGATGTCTTTTAATATAGAAAGGAACCAATATGTGTAAATGGCTTCTTGGCAGAACAATTTATCGAAGAAGCAGTCCTGGAATCATTTAAGCAATAACCAAATACAGCAGCTGCAGAGATGTAAGACTGGAAAAGCGTTCTTTTTATAAATGAGGTAAACCCAGAGATGAGCAATTTTGTGCATGTTCCTGCAGGTACCAGCAGTTGTTGGAGAATTCACCTTCACATTTTTTGACTTTCTTGACTCCCAAGCATCTATTTTCTAATGTAAAACTCTATCAAATGACATCAACAGGACGGCAAAATTAGTTTTCAGTGCAACTTTCAATCTCAGAGGTCTGGAAAACAGCAGCCTTTTACTTAATCATGAAAACTAGGTTTTACTAACCTTGTTTTTTGTTGAAGCTGTGTTATGTGAAGAGACAATACTAATTGTATTCTTTGACCTCTCTGAGAACAGGCTCTTTACAACCTCAAATATAATTTCAGTTCTACACCGAAAATACTTTGCTCACTGAAGGTCATGGCTAGGGTCACAAACACTCTCAGCTTCCTGGTTACATGATTATTCCAAGTTGCTGCTGCTAAACATCTGCCACATCTCAACTTGCTGATGGCTGTTGGTATTTAGAAGACCAATCAACCTCCTTAACAAAAGGGAGAAACTTACACCTATTTCCACCAAGCCCACAGAGTCAGGAAGAGGGGGCATGGCTTCCCTAATTGCAGATATTCACAGACTACACGCACATCCTTACAGAAACCTCACTGGCTAGGAATCCTACTAGGAAGAATTGGCTGTAAGCCCGGAAAATCTCCAGGACTTCCTTGCCTTTAGAACTTTTTTTTTGCCAGACTGCTATGATCCCAGGAATTGCTTTTCCCATATCCATCAATGGAGCACCCATTCATTCATCAGCAACACTTCCCTATGGAGTTTTGCAGCACTGTATGACCTACGTTAGCAGTTGTTTGCAAAATTTGAACCTGCTATACCAAATGATGTGGAAGTTGACAATGTGCTACTAATCAAATGCATGTTGAAATTAACAATATCAGGTCTATATAGACACAAGAGACTGCAGATGTTGTAAACTGGACCAATGGAGACTGCTGGTAGAATTGAATGGGTTAAGCAGCATCTGTGGGAGGAAAGAAAATGATGATGTTTTGGATTGAAAACCTGCATCAGGACTCAAAGTTCCACTTCTCTTTTAGTGATTCTCTTAAGTGCCGTTAGATTGACCGCTAGTGCTAATTTAATACCAATAATGCATGCAAAGCAATTTCTAGCCATTTTTTTTTAATTAGATGAGTGAGGATGGATTTAATAACATCCCTCATCAACAAGTAGTCTCTGATCTTACTAAGTTCCAGGTTTCAAACTAAAAAATAAAACCCACTTTGCATCACTGTCATAGTTAGCTAAGAAGAAGGGATTTCCTGCATTTATTGGTACCATACCAGTGTAAGAGCACATTGTGAATGTTACTGCTTCAGGAGGTATATCACACCAAACAAAAATTCAATTGTTCTAAAAAAGCAGTATTTTGTCATTATTCAGAGTGATATGTTAAACTGATATCCAAAGCTATCAGATTCAGATTCATAAAAAAGTACAAAAACTATAATGCAAAAATATACAGATGACTGGGAAAGAATTGTTATTAATGGTCTGATTTTAATTAGCTTTCACAATACTATGAGCAGTATTAATTGAATCATCAAAAATACATTCTTAATTTTTATAGGTTTTGGTAAATGACCCAGCAGAGAACTAATTAGCTCAGATTATGTAAACCTTGATTCAATTAACTATTTCGGTTTGAAGTGACATCAGTAGATGATACTACTTTTGCTTGATCTGATTGGCTAACAAGCTGAGATCAGCTTGGCAGAGGAACAGTTTATTGGTTCAGCAGCATTGAAGATTCAACTTCATAGGTGCGAACAATGCATTTCTTTGCTCTAGTGAGAATGTGTGTGTGTGTGCCCTTAACTCCTGGTGGAGTCGTCAGGGTGCCATCATGACAAGCATTTTGCACCGATTTTTTTAGTGATTGCTCATCGTATGGCGTGTCTTGGGCATCTGACAGATCCCATCCCTCTCCAGGTTTTTTTACGAGGCTGAGTTGCTAGCTTGACACTCAACCCAAACACGGATGGACAGCGTGCAAGGGAGCCGGCCGGATTCGAACTTGGGACCTCCAGCGCTGATGCCACTACGCCGCCAGTGAGAATATTAAGGGATAAATCTCAACAAGGTTGCTTGCAAGCAAGAGCATAGAAAATTCAAGCAGTGCAATACCTCTTGAGAAGGTGGTAAGAGGCAACAAATGAGTGGATAGCCAAAGACTTTTTCCCAGGATGGAAATGACTAACACCAGGGCGCATAATGTTTCAGTGATTGGAAGGACATATGGGGGGGGGATGTTAGAGATAAGTTCTTTAAACAGAGAGTAGTGAGTGCATGGAATGGCCTGCCTGGGGTGGTGGCAGAGGCAGATACACTAGGGGCACTTAAGAACCTCTCAGATAGATAGGCATCTGGATGATAGAAAAATGGAGGGCTACCTAGGAGGGAAGACTTAGATTGATCTTAAAGAAAGGTTAAAAGGTCAGCACAGCATAGTGGGCAGAGAGGCCTGTACTGTGCTCTACTGTATGTTCACATGTTTTTTATTTCACCTCCAGAATACACAACATCCTGGTATGATCTGTTGAGTTATTAAAGGATTGATGTATCAGAGCTCATCTGGAGCCATAGCTCAGGGTTTAACATCATTGAGAGAAAAGAGTCGGAAGCAAAAATGTGCTATCAGAATTCATGATCACAGCTTTGACCCAGATGAGTATTTGCCGGAATGAGATTTTTTGTCAGGCACAATTACAAGTTTAAAATGTATTTGGACAGATACATAGATAGAGAAGGTTTTGAGGGATATTGACTAAATGTAGGCAAATAGGACAAGCTTAGGGAGGTAACCAGATCAGATGGACATGTTGTGCAAAAGGGCCTGTTTCCATGCTGTATTACTCAACGTAATGGCAATACAAATTGAAACACTCCCATTTACTAGTAGTTTTCAAGTACTAACTGAATTGTGTCATTTGCAAGAAGCAAGCAAACCATCAAACCCATCATGATGAGCCTCATCTTGAAATAGTGCAGTCGTCCTCCTCCTCTTCAGAGTTCAGAGTACAAAGTACATTTATTATCAAAGTAGGTATACATTATACATCCTTGGGATTTGTCTCCTTACAGGCAGCCACAAGACGAAGAAACCCAGCAGAACCCATTAAAGCAGAAGAAAACCTAATGTGCAGAGAGAAGAAAAAAATCTATAGTGCAAATAATAAAAGTAAGCAAATGGCTTCAGGACTGAAGTTCACAAAAAGTGAATCAACAGCCAGTTATCACTGCAGCCGATTCAGAAGCCTGTTAGCTGCAGGCCACAGCCTCAGCCCAGTGCAGAGACGAGTAAACCTCATGCAGCAGTGAGCTAAACTGGCCCATCTCTTGCATACAGCCCTGATGTCCTGATCTTTTCAATCTTGCCTGGTGCTTAAATCAGCCAGTCATTGCTTGCTCTCAGACCTGAGGTATGCTCTCGGGCTTGAGCCCTTCAGGCTTGAGCCCTGCGGCTTTGATTCGACCAATACCAGACCTTTCAAATTTGGCTTGGCGCTTAAATCAATCAAATCTAGGGTCCTTCCTCTCGGCCTCACCTCAGTTCTGCTGCATCAAATTGCCTCCGAGTCCTTGCCAGGCAACAACTGTCCTGCAACTTTACGCCTTCAGTTCCCACTGTAAAATTGAAATGTCATACAGGCAGTTCAAAAGCTCAACTGTACAGAAAAGGAAAAGCTTTCACTTACAGTATATTTATAGCTACTGACCTGTCTCCACTTCCCTTGCTGACTTTGTAATCTGGGTGAAAATATGTATGGGATTTTAATTTCATAAAGGGATCATTACCTGTTCCACCTGCTTTCAAAGAACACCTCTGCCACGAGCAATGAGAAAAGTGGCCTGGTAGAAGAGGACAGGATGCTGCACTTTAAAGAGCCCCAGTCTAATCCTTGCTTCCCAAAAAAGGATCAAATACTTTCTTCTTCCAATCAATGCCTAATAATTTCTGCCAGAAAGTGCATAAACACAAGAAATGAATATGGCTAGAAATGTGTTTAGCTTTCATGCTCACTGTTCAACCTTTTCCAAACATTCTCTTTCTGGCTGTACATGGGAAAGTTAATGCTCATGGAATCATATTCTGGCAGCAGAGGAAAGATGACTAAAATTATGAAAGGGCAAAATTAAATTTTGAGGATAGATAACGTCCGTTCCTTTGAAAGAGAAACACAAAGGAAGCTTGGTAAGATTGAAAGCCTCTGTTGAATTTCCAGCACAATGGGAAGACTGATGTATGACCTGCTGCTGAGAGATGAAGAAAACCTGTGACTTCCATGTTGACCAAAAATAATCACAAGCACTTTCAGCAGTGCGCTAATATTTATTTAGTATGCATTTTTTACATTGCATCTATAGCTTTAATCTATTTGTGATGCTGTAAATTTTCCTTTCAGAACCCTCAGATTATGAACATATTCTAAGATAATTCCAATATCAATATCTTATCCAGGTTGAAGAAGAGGGCGGGGAACATCATAAAGGACTCCTTCCATCCTGCGCACGGACTGTTTGAACTGCTTCCGTCTGGTAGGCGCTTCAGATCCCTCCAGACTAAGACTAATAGGCACTGGAGAAGTTTTTTCCCTACTGCGGTCACTTTGCTGAACAGTTAACTGCCGGTTTGGATTACACTACCTGTATTTATAATCTATATTTTCATTTATATTTATCATTATTATTGTTATGAGCAGAGAGACAACATCTGCCAGAAGTAAATTCCTTGTATGTGCACAGGTACTTGGCGATTAAAGTCTGATTCTGATTCTGTTAAGATACTGCAGTAAACATACGCCACAGCTAAGACCACTATTACAGAGATACTTCAGGTGCAGAGATCTATTGATAGGAGTCTGATAAAGGCTCATTGACTCAGTTTTTCTCTTCACAGATGCTGCCAGAACTGCTAAATGCTTCGACATTCTCAGTTTTGGATGTCCAACATCTTTTATTATAAAAGTCCCTGATCTGAATACATAGAGTCTTTGAACATTTATGCTCAAATATATCACGAATTCTATATTATTCAAAACTATTCTGTAAATTTAGCATCAATTAATCAATACGTAAATGTTTGAGGCAATGATTTCAACTGAAGTTACAAATTCTGCATGGGTGTTTGACATTAAAAAGGTATAAATGTTGGCAGTAACTCATTTATCAGACCAAAGTCAATGAACAGAGGCTCATGAGAATATAACCTCAACAACTTGTGTGGGAAACTCATTGCCAAGTTAGTAACTGACACTTTCAATATATTTTCCTTTCTTTTTGTTTTGATTTTAATTTCATAAATCAATAATTCCTTACTTGGTTTACTTACTAAATATTTATTTCATTGGATTATTCACTAATTTGAAATGGAATCTTCTATATTGAGCATTATTCAAAATAAGTGAAAATATACAGACTATTTCAGCAAGAAATGGCATGCTTAAACCCTGCAGATTACATATATAGTTGTTCTCAAACAGGGTAGCATGAAGCATATTCAGATATTACATAGAAAGGTCACAATGGTCCTTCAGCAAGCTGTTGATCTGCTCTTAGAACTTGAAATAGGAGACAGAAGATAAGGCGCAGAATATAAAAACAAGGAGGTTAATCTCTTCTGTTATTAACACTGGTTAGACCAGAAGACAAAGGAGCAGAATTAGACATTCAGTCCACTAAGTCTGCTTTGCCATTCCATCTTGGCTGATTTATTAACCCTCTCAACACCATGCTCCTGCCTTCTCCCCTTTAACTTTTGACACCCTTATTAATCAAGAATCCACCAATGTCCGCTCTACATATAGTCAATAAGTTGGCTTCCAAAGCCATTGATGGCAATAAAAGGCACAGATTTACCACCCTCTTGCTACAGAAATTCCTTTTCAGCTCTATTCTAAAATGACATCCCTCCATTCTGAGGCTCTGCCCAATAATCCTCAACCCCCTCACTATAAGTACCATCATCTCTACAACCACTCTATCTAGGCCTTTCAATATTCAGTAAGTTTTAACGAGATCCTTCCTCATTCTTCTAAATTCCAACAGGTACAGTCCCAGAGCCATCAAATAGTCCTCATAACTTAAGGGTTTGGGTACTGTCGTGGTTTCTCGTGCCTTACAAACGACCAGGAGATGCAGAATATTCTTCAAGAAGTATTAAACTTTAATTTGCAAATCAAAGCTGAGACAGTCATTGAGCTGGTCGCTGATTGCCCCCCCGCCCTCCCCCCATCCTTCCTTGTACATAGCATTTTTTATAGCAATCTCCTGGTTTAGTTGTATTAGCATATCCAATCGGTCTACAGTTGCGTATCAGAAGTACATCTGCCACTATTGTTTCTAGCCATTGACTTAATCATGTTCTAATCTACATCTCTTAGCTACCTCTCATTAACACACCATTGTCTTGTACATTCTTAAGATTTCATTCTCTAGCAAATAGCAAGTTCAAAGCTGACTACATAGTTTTGGTTAGCAAACAATGCAACTTTTATACTCCAATAGTACCACATCCAATTCTGGCCATATATTTTCAGGAAAGATGTGAAAAATCACAGAGTAGATGCCAGGAAAGACTCACTTGAATAGTTCCGAGGTGGGAGGGGATATACTTGCAAGATTAGATTGAAGGAACTGGTGTTGTTTTCTGCTGAGCAAAGAAGATTTAGAGAAGATGAAAATAAAAAAAATTGTAACTGCTTATCAACTGTCACATTTTGAACATGTGGTAATTAACTATATATATATATACACACAACCTGTTCACAGGAACTCTACATATGAACACTCAAGGTCCAGATCTAACACAGGTTGCAACAGTGCTAACTGCTACACCTCCGTGCTATTTATTATTGTTGCAAAGAACATTCCATGTAGTTATGCAGATATTCATGTCTACACGGATTCTTTTGGAAGGGTTGATAGGAGATGTTTAGCTAGTACTGGGACAACACTGGTCAGCGGTAGCATGTGAGTCAATTCATTCTTAGCTTCTGTGCTTGTATATTGCACTGTACCTGAGTGCCAAGTGGATTCAGCATTAAAATCTGAGTGATTGGGTGCATTTTACACCTGGTTTATGTCCGAGATGGCTGGTACATCGTGCAACTTCCACCACTTTTATAAAGGCGAATGCAAGCAAGTGGTTTAGTGTCTTTTTAAACACAAGAGATTCTGCAGACGCTGCAACACACACATAATGTTGGAGGAATTATTTTGTTTATTTTTAATTAACCTCGCTCACTTAAATGCAAATGTTTTATACTTTTTATTTTACACAATTTAAATTAATTTGAACAGTTTGTATATATGAGAGACATCTAAAGTTGTTCAAGGACTTTTAAAAGCAGTCAACTGTTGAAAGGTCTTTGTTAAGTTCATGGAACAGCCTCAGGTCAACAAACCTCATTGCCTGAGGTTTAGCTGCTGCCTGCAGAGTGCTCCACCTTATAGCAGCCAGGCTTTGAAGATGATTATGTCTCATCATAATCAGGCTTTGAAGATGATTATCCCATGAGACCTCAAAGACATAATAGATTTAGACAGCATTTTATCTGCTACAAAAAAATGCAAACAGTTAAGTGGGCAAACATAATAGTTGTTCTATTTATTTTTATTTAGAGATACAGACGCTTCTAGTCCGACGAGCTACACCATCCAGCTACCCATCTATTTAACTCTTGCTTAATCACAGGACTACTTACCATGACCAATTAACCTACTAACCAGTATGCCTTTGTACCTTGGGAGGAAACCAGAACAGTCAGAGGAAATTTAAATGCTCACGGGAAGGATGTACAAATTTCTTGCAGTGACGTTGGAATTAAACTCCAATTTCCAACACACCATGCTGCAATGGTGTCACACCAACAGCCATGCTACTGTGGCATTTTATACATGGTCAGGTTCCACAAACTGCATTATTATTTAGGACAGCACAGGCTTAATTAAAATAACAGAGCTTTATGAGTTTTTATGTTCTTTAGGGTGAAATATCTTTGCTTATTCTTCACATACTTAAATCAGTCAAACTCTAGCAAGCTGTCCACTGGTTGAAAAGAAGGAGCCTTTGACAGAGTAAAAGGCATGAAGGTGTTTCCTCTGGGGGGGGGGCGGGGGGGGGGTCTCAAAATACTGGGAGGATTTATTTTCTCAACTGGTTGTGAACCTTGGGACACTCATCTCCAGAAAGTCAGGCATCCCACGTCTCCTAGAAGTTCCAGGAGTCTCCCGCATATTGATAGCAGCTCTCTGATGCTCACAAATTATATACAATATCCTGGAAATCGACTTTTTTGAGAGGGAGAGGGGGAGGTAGAGGAAGAGTGAGAGCAAGAGGGAGCATCCTGATTGGTCTCTCTTCGTGCTAAGTAGACCTATCAGTTTTCTCTGTGGGCGGGCTTTACAGTCGACCTCAAAATAATGACAGTGTCGCTTGCTGCACTGTTTGCAACAGTGACTTTTCTATTGCCCATGGTGGGTTAAAATGTAAAAGACATGTTGAGGTGAGTTTAACAGGTGTCATTCGTTCATTTAAACTAGCTGGCTGGCTGCTGAGGAGCTACTCTATCGACGTCCTACGTGATGAGGCCAAACTCCCTGTAGACTTGCTTAAAGTTGTAATAGAATAAAAAAACGACTTCATGATAATATAAGTACATTTTTTAATGTCACATTTTCTGCATATACCCAGCTTGGTTTACAGATTAGACAAAACCACTAAACAAAGTATTACTTACACACTTGGAGGTCGACAGGGGGGGGGGGGGGAAGGATATGGGGTTTGCAGGGGGTGGGGGTGCTACCTCCCTGAAATGAGTTTTTGCAGGGTGGGATGTTTGGAAAGTTGAGGATGCAAAGTCATTAAATATATTCATGAATGAGGTAAATTGATTTTTGAACTTCAGCAGAATCAAGAGTTATGAGGTCAGGATATGAAATTGGAGCTGAGATCAAAGATCTTATCAAATAGTGGAGTGGGCTCCAGCCTAAGGCCTAAGGCCTACTGCTGCTCCCCTCTCTCGTATTCTTTGTGAGTTGAATCATCTGGCATAACATTGGACTAAATGTGTCAGAAAGTTTCCAAAAGTTATTCCAGTTATGGGCAGATCTCAGAGCTTGGCACCATACTTGATGCCAGAGAGGGGAAGAAAATACTTGGATTTACTCCTGTTCACTTCCTAATGATTCTTGTTGGATTGTGCAAGCGGACAAAACTAGGATCCACAACACATTCTCTGGCCAAACAGCTAACTCTCACTGTGGAGACTCTCACAGGAAGGGCTGGTTGAAAGAAACAGCAGAATGTTGTTAGTTGCCCAAGAATTGCACTTCAGTCACAGCCATGATTTATTTACAATTTGTTTATCTAAAGAATTATTTTCCAAATTAAAATACAGTTGAAGGAAAACCACAGTCAGTTTTATTGATTCACACTGTAAATAGATATCTATCAATGGAAGTGGAATTAACAATAACACAGAAAGGAACACAAAATGAAATCAGCCATATCTCTCAGGCTGCTAAGCTGCTTCTCACCACTAAGTTCAGCTGTACAAGTGAGCAGAGTCTAAGCATCTGTTCACAAGAAGTAAAATCAGAGAATTTACTGCTTTAAGTTTTGAAATGAGATCTTTTAAACAAATCCATTGATAATTGACTTTTCCTTCAAATGACATTATAAAAAAGAATGACCTGCAAACACAGTGCCAGGAAAATATTTCTTAACTTGAAGTCTTGGAGTAAACACTTAGAATATTGTTAGTAAAAGGAAGGCAGAAATCACGTTCTTAACCCACATCAATGTTCATACTGATATCCCACATCAATAGGAAGACTAAACCACACCCAGATCCTGAAACTGGTTCCAGCCACACACCTAGTCTTCATATTCCCAACTGTTAGTTCTGACAGTCCGTCACCGGCCATCAGCAACAACAGAACTATTGCCACAAGAAGCTCAATGTCATAGCTCTCGAGCTCTCATAAAGGACTTCTCTTTGAGGTAGCATCTCATGGTCAAGGTTATTGGAGCTACATCATACCACAGCTCATGGTTGCCCTATGATCTACCATAGCTGGCACCTGAAAGACACTTTTGGCTACTCTACTAGGAAAAATCTGTACTGGATCAATAAGAACAAAAACTCACCAATCACAAACATAAGGCTTTGCTGGATTGGAATTTCTATCCTTATTCAAAGGACTACGTGTCAAAGGTCATAGGATGAAGGGTGAAATATTTATGGGGAACATGAGGGCGAGCTTTACACACGCCTGAGGACAGAGGCCAGCAGAAAACCTTTCACCTAAGGAATGGGTGTTGGATGGAGCAAGCACAGGAAACTCAGCAACTTACAGATAGGAGTCCAGAAGCAATTTACTAGGATGTTGCCTGAATTGGAGGGCTTTAGTGATAGCGGAAAGATTAGGCAGGCCATACTTAGAGAAGGAGGCTGAGGGGTGACCTGACAGAAGCATGTAAGATGATGAGAAGGGAATTGAGTAAATTCTTTTTACACAGAGACTGGTTGATTTCTGGAATGTGCTGCCAGAGGAAGTGATGAGATCAGATAAAATTATTACGCTTAAGAGTCATTTGGACACACACTTAAACAGACAAAGCATATAAGGATACAACCTTAATGAGGGGAAATGTGATTAGATCAGAGGAGCAAAAATTTGGCGAGGGCATGTAAGACTGAAGGGTCCGTTTTTGTGTTGTACAACTCCATGACGAGGATATGTGTGGGTTCTTCTCTGTTAAAAAAAACTTTAAGGATTAAGCACACCACTGAGAGGGGAAAACTGAGATCAGCAAATTTGCGGATGACACCAACATTGGGGTGTAGTCAACAGTGAGGAAAGCTATCAAAGTTTGCAGCGGGAATTGGACCAGCTAGAAAAATGGACGGAAAAATGGCATATGAAATTTAATGCAGATAGGTGTGAGTACAGGAGTTGGGATGTTATGCTGATGTTGTATCAGACCAAATAAGATGTTGGTGAGACAAAATTTGGAGTATTTTGTGCACTTCTGGTCACCTACTTACAGGAAAGATGTCAATGAGATTGAAAGAGTAGAGAGAAATTTTACAAGGATGCTTTTGAGACTTGAAGAACTGAGTTGAGTAAGTTAGGACTTTATTCCCTGGAGATTTGATAGAGATATGCACAATTATGAAGGGTATAGATAAGTTAAATGCAAGCAACCTTTTTCCATCGCCGCTGGGTGAGATTACAAGAGGTCATGGGTTAAGGGTGAAAGGTGGAATATTTAATTGTGAATGAGCTTCCAGCGGAGGTGGTGAATGCGGGTTCAATTGCAACCTTTAAGGTAAGCTTGGGTAAGTATACGGATGGGATGGGTATGGAGGCTTATGGTCCGGGTGTGGGTCGATGAAGCTAAACAGAATAGCAATTTGGCAGGGACCAGATAGGCCGAAGGACCTGATTCTGTGCTGTAATACTCTATAACTGAGGTGAACTCATCATGGATGGGCAAGGACTCACGATGCCCTATTTGGAACACTTTGAAGACATTCCCTACATAACTCTTTCCTTGACATGAGTGTCCTGGATTCTGTCCCACAGCAACTCTGGAAAACGCAGACTATGGCCCATATCTTGGTGGTCTACCTCGGCAAAAGCAGATATTAATGAAATATAAACTGCAACACCCCCCCACCCCACCATCAATGCACTAGCACAGCCTTAACTGAATGGGAAAAAGGATACTTGGCAATCAAGACCACAGACGAGGAACAAAAATCCTCCTCTACTGACTAACTATCATCTATGTTCCTGTGATCTGGACTATTTACAGGCATCGCAAGGCACTGGAAACGTGCCACCAACATTGTCTCTGCAAACTCCAAATTCACTGCAAGGGTCTCTGACCCAATGTCAGCTTCCTTTCCCAGGCTAATGTCCTTGGCAGTCAGTTCCTACCTGCTCCCACTCAGCTACAATGGGCCAGCCACGTCATTCACAAACTAACACTTAAGTAGTATACCCTCCATTCCCAGCTCTGTTACATGAGGAAACTACCAGGCAGATGGAGAAAGAGATTCAAAATATGCTAAAGAGAAAAGTAAAGTTTGCTTATTTGTCACAAGCACATCAAAATGTACAGTAATATGCTTTGTTTGAGTCAATGACCAACACAGACCGAGACGTGCCTGCAAATGTTGTCAAATGATGCAAAATTACAATAGATTAGAATTGAGCTGGAGATAAACTGAAATGCTAATTTGACAGACATGTAAGATAATTTACTTTTGAGTACTTAAAGTAAACAAAGATCAAAGTAAGTTTATTATCAAGTACATTTATGTCACCATATGCAACCCTGAGATTCATTTTCTTGCAAGTATTGACAGTAAATACAAAGGAACACAATAGCATCAATGGAAAACTGCACACAAGATGGACAATCAATGTGCAAAATACAACAAACTTTGCAAATACATAAAGAAAACAAAGTAAATAATAATAACTAAATAAACAATAAATATCAAGAACATGAGATGAAAAATCCTTGAAAGTAAGTCCACTTTCAAATGAGTAGGTTGTGGGAACAGTTCAATTTTGAGGTGACTGGAGTTATTTCCTCTGGATCCAGAGCCTGATGGTTGAGGGGTAATAACTTCGAGACATCTTTAGCACCTTCTTGGAACAGTCCACTGTCCCTTAAGGCTTCGAGGCAGACACCATCACTCCGGTACCCAAGTGGGTAACAGTACCTTGCCCTGACTATCATCCAGTGGCATTGAGCTCAACAATAATGAAGTGCTCTGAGTGGCTGGTTATGGATCACATTAAATCTCATCATCCTGATACATTGGACCCTCTCTTGTTCGCTGATCACTCCTATTGGTTCACTGATGATGCCACAGCCTCTATACTCCACTCTGTCCTGTCCCACCTGGAAAATGGTGCCTCATATACCAGGATGCTTTTTTTTAATCAACTTCAGCTCAGTGTTCAACATGATCACCCCTCAGAATTGGTTGGTAAAATGTCCTTGTTGGGTCTCAATGGCCTCTTGCTGTAACTGGATCTTGGATTTCTTGGCAGAAAGGCCACAATCAGTCCTTGTAGGCAGACACAGCTCTAGCTCCATCACACTGAGTGACGGCGCTCCCCAGGGCTGACGCACGACATGCACTGCTAAATCCAGTTCAAACCGAATCATCAAGTTTGCTTATGACACAACAATGTTTGGCCTCATCAACGACGTTGAGACGGTGTGCAGAGAGGAGGCACAGCAGCTGGTAGAACAGTGCAAGCACAACAACTCGTGTCTCAGTGTGGACAAGACCACGAAGATAATGGTAGTCCAGGCTGACCACTCCTCACTGGACATCGTGGAGAGAGTTAGGAGCACCAAGTTTCCGGGCGTGCACATAACAGACAAACTCATCTGGTTTCTGTACATCACCTCTTCGGTCAAGAGATCGTAGTAGCATCTCCATTTCCAGAAGAGACTGTGGTGAGTGAGGCTCTTCTCTTCCTTTCAAACCAATTCTTACAGAGATGACATTGAAGGTGTCCTGACCAGCTGCATCACTGTCTGGTACAGGAAACGCAAGGCCTCTGACCTCAAGTCCCTTCAAAGGATTGTAAGAACTACTGAGAGAATTATAGGGGTCTCTCTTCCATCCCTCAGAGATATTTCTCAGGAGCACTGCGTATGCAGGGAGCTTAGCATTGTCAATGATTCCTCCTATCCATCCAACATATCTTTGACTCCTACCAACAGGCAGGAGGTAGGACAAGGACTGTTATGCGAAATCGCTTCTTTCCTCCAGGCTGTAAGACTACTGAACTCTCTGCCACCACCCAGGTCTCATCACGCATGAAGCGCCTGTTTACTTTGTAAATTATGTCACAAATACACCTTATTGCTTGTTAATTTACCAGAGGTACAGGTAATATTACTTGCTGTGTTATGTATGTGAGTTAAATGTACTGATGTTGGAAAATGGTGGAACTGTTCAGCTCATCTTGCAACAAAGTGAACTAATATTTTGGTCCCTGCAGATGAAGCTAGGCTCCCATTTACCATCTGCACCATTGGGTCAGGTTGAAAGAACTGAACAAGCATCCTGCTCCTGATAACTTTGTAGGGTTTTGTTTACCAAGCAGAATCAGAATCAAGTTCAGTATCACTGGTATACGTCATGAAATGTGTTGTTTTGTGGCAGCAGTACATTGCAATACATAATAATAAAAACTATAAATTACAATAAGAATTAAATATAAAAAATTAGGTTAAATAAGTAGTGCAAAATGGGAAGGAAAAATAGTGAGGTAGTGTTTATGGATTCATTGTCCGTTCAAAAATCTGGAAGAGAGGAAGAAGGTATTCCTGAAATATTGAGTGTGTGTCTTCAGGCTCCTGCTCCTCTCCTCCTTGATCATGGCAATGAGAATAAAGCACGTCCTGGGTGATGGGGAAACTTAATGACGGATGCCATCTTTTTGAGGCATAACCTTTTGAAGGTGTCCTCAATGCTGGGGAGGCTAGTGCCCATAATGGATCTAGCTGAGTTTAGAAATTTCTGCAGCTTTTCTGATCCTGTGCAGTGCCCCTTCCATACCAGATGGTGATGAAACCAGTTAGAATGCTCTCCTTTGTACATCAGTATAAATTTGCGAGTGTCTTTGGTGACATACCAAGTGTCCTCACACTCAATATTATGAGACTGATGCAATGACTGCCTGCAGTTGAACAGTCTGTCTAAATGCACTCCAAAGCTTATACATAAATAATGGGTATTTGTACAAGCTATTAGTCGTTAACATAATCGATGGCTGGTGGCAGGGTGGAAATACGTCTCTATCCAAGGAGGTGCAAAACACTCCCTCCCTCCGCTAGCCTGCAGATCACCCTTGGGCCAAGTGTAGTACCTGCTTAGCCCCCCGATCAGGGTCGCTTGAAGCCACAGGAGCAGATGGTGGATGTCACAAGTCCTGGTTATGTGACCACAGAGCCCAGGCAGACAATCTCTGAAGAGTATTGATAATGTTTGGGGTCACATATCTTGTAAAGACACTGCTCAGAAGAAGGCAATGGCAAACCACTTCTGCAGAAACATTTGCCAAGAACAATCCTGGTCATGGATAGGAAGACCATGATCGCCCATATCATTAGACAAGGTGAATAATGATGAGGAGGATAATTGACGATACAAAGGTTGAAAGTTTTCAGGAGAAAACTGTTTACAATATACATTAATGATTTAGATGAAGGGATTAAAAGTAACATTAGCTGATTTGCTGATGACACACAGCTGGGTGGCAGTGTGAAATGTCAGGAGGATGTTATGAGAATGCAGGGTGACTTGGACAGGTTGGGTGAGTGGGCAAATGTATGGCAGATGCAGTTTAATGAGGATAAATGTGAGGTTATCCACTTTGGTGGCAAGAACAGGAAGGCAGATTACTATCTAAATGGAGTCAAGTTAGGAAAAGGGGAAGTACAACGAGATCTAGGTGTTCTTGTACATCAGTCAATGAAAGCAAGCATGCAGGTACAGCAGGCAGTGAAAAAAGCTAATGGCATGCTGACTTTTATAACAAGAGGAATTGAGTATAGGAGTAAAGAGGTCCTTCTGCAGCTGTACAGGGCCCTGGTGAGACCACACCTGGAGTATTGTGTGCAGTTCTGGTCTCTAAATTTGAGGAAGGACATTCTTGCTATTGAGGGAGTGCAGCGCAGGTTCACAAGGTTAATTCCCAGAATGGCGGGACTGTCATATGTTGAAAGATTGGAGCGACTGGGCTTGTATACACTGGAATTTAGAAGAATGAGAGGGGATCTGATTGAAACATATAAGATTATTAAGGGATTGGACACACTGGAGGCAGGAAGCATGTTCCCGCTGATGGGTGAGTCCAGAACTAGAGGCCACAGTTTAAGAATAAGGGGTAGGCCATTTAGAACAGAGATGCGGAAAAACTTTTTCACCCAGTGGTGGATATGTGGAATGCTCTGCGCCAGAAGGCAGTGGAGGCCAAGTCTCTGGATGCATTCAAGAGAGAGTTAGATAGAGCTCTTATAGATAGCAGGGTCAAGGGATATGGGGAGAGGGCAGGAACGGGGTACTGATTGTGTATGATCAGCCATGATCACAGTAAATGGCAGTGCTGGCTAGAAGGGCCGAATGGCCTACTCCTGCACCTACTGTCTATTGTCTATTGAGACAAAGAAAATTGAAGAAACTGATAAGAAGAAAAATGTGAAATGTAGTGTAGCCATATATTGCAATATGCTGATTATTTTACCTGATAGGATTATTTCGGTGCTGGATTTGCTTTCAAAACCTTTTTGAGAAATTATGGTGCAGAAATTTTATGCCTTGCCTTTGACACTCAGCAAACATTCAAGGCTGTTTAGTATGTTCACTTATAGGTCTGCAATCATAGATCCACATACCATTTGCCTTCTACTTTATTTTTAAAAATTAAAAAAAAATCATGTGATGTTTTCTAGATGTGACTGAGTCACATTTCAGAGGTGCCAAGTTCACACCATGCATTGGGCTGTTGGCTGAAAATAACACTCATGAATATGATTATCTCCTTGACTAGTTCTGCAGGGAATATAAATATAATTACAGTACTATTGCTCATAGATAATCCATTTTTGGCTTACAAAGATTCATTTCCTTCGGTCTTAAATGTTTTCATTTCAAAGGGATTTCCGTAATCTATCAACTTTCCATTACATCAGGTTAAGGCTCATCCCTGTTATTATAACATGGAACTGCTAATTGAGTTCTTGATTGTTATGCAGGATAAATTCTAACTCAGACACGGAAAGGATGGGGAAATTCAAAAAAAATAGGAATCACTCTGATCTTGAGAATTTTATGCCATGCTTAAAGTTATTGTCTATAGATTATTCCACTGCAAAGTACCAGAGGTTGGGGGCCTGTCCTTGGGTTGGAGGGTGGGAAAGGGACTTTTCTGCTGTTTTGTTGTTATTGTATTTTGGCTGCATGTTGTTCTGGTTAACATTACTGGCACGCTATGTTGGTGCAGGAATGTGTGGTGACACTTGCAGACTACCCCCAGCACTTCCTTAGGCTGTGCCGGTTGTTAACTCAAATGACTCATTTCAGTGTATGGTTCGATGTACATAAATAAATATTGTGATCTGATAACTTTGATAAATAAATCCTTCATGATTTACTGCTAAACTCACTCCGATGGCTTAGTGAGCTTACATTTATTCTGTAATCTCACTAAGCCACTGGAAAGCCACAAAGTAAATATTAATTACTGGATAGTGAAAGATTTCTAAAGTCCCCTTCATCCTTGGCATATGGGCACCAGAACAATATCAAAGCTCAATAGCGTTTGATAATTATATATGTGAAGGTTTTATGTACCAAAATAGCACTCTTGTTGTAGGATTCTGTCAGTATTTTGCTTTTGTTTTTTAGGTTGGCTCAGTGCCTGACATAGTTGCAATGCAGAGCTCAACTAAATTGCGCAATCTTGGCCACGAGTGTTTAACAAGGCACCAAGCAGTGCACTGTAGATGTCTAATTATCTTCAATTTTTCAACCTTTAGTAATAATTGTTGATTTACTATTTGACCACAGGGACTGAATCTGATCTTGTGTATTCACTATCCAATGTCCAAGTGCCAATGGTTAATAACCTGGAGTGAAAATAAAACTCCTCGTTTAACTTGTACTGTCGAACTTTCAGAACCAGAACTAATTGCTTTATCGGCTAGCGTCTTGCTTTAAATCTGTTATCTCAGCTCAAATGAAGTAAAGCAACTGGAGATTATTGGTCCACACAATTTAACTGCTGAAGTATCAGAGCAGATCAAAACACAAGCTTACTTTTAGCAGACAAACGGCTGATGTAGTGTCCTGGTGATGCACCCTGACCCAAGATATTGTCTATCCATTTCCCTCCTTAGAGACTACAGTACACCAACAAATCCTTATACCAAACTCACTGCCTGACCTGCTGAGTTCAACGTATAAAATTCTAAAGGGATTGGACAGGCTAGATGCAGGAAGATTGTTTCCGATGTTGGGGAAGTCCAGAACGAGGGGTCACTGTTTAAGGATAAAGGGGAAGCCTTTTAGGACCAAGATGAGGAAAAACTTCTTCACACAGAGAGTGGTGAATCTGTGGAATTCTCTGCCACAGGAAACAGTTGAGACTGGTTCATTGGCTATATTTAAGAGGAAGTTAGATATGGCCCTTGTGGCTAAAGGGATCAGGGGGTATGGAGAGAAAGCAGGTACAGGGTTCTGAGTTGGATGATCAGCCATGATCATACTGAATGGCGGTGCAGGCTTGAAGGGCTGAATGGCCTACTCCTGCACCTATTTTCTATGTTTTAGTACGTTACTCCAGCTTTCCAGTATCTGTGGCCTCTCTTGTGACTCCATTTCACAATTCAAGTTTCAAGTACATTTATTATCAAAAAATGTATGAATCATACAACCTTGAGATTTGCTTGCTCAGAGGTAGCCACAAAGTAAGGATCCCAAAAGAAACCAATTAAAGAAAAAAATAAAAATAAAAATAAAAGACCGACACTCGATGTGCAAGAGAAAGAAAGAAAAAAATACAGATCATGCAAACAATTGAAGCGAAAAACAGCATTCTGAAGCAATATTGAGTCCTCAGATTTGAACCCCAGTGAAGACCCAAGGCCTCGCTTATCAGTTCATCATACTAGTGGGCATGGAGCACAGCATGGGGCAGTCTTCATAGCCTCAGCGCCGTGGAAATGACCATTGTGGAGAACAAGCAAAATCAGCTCTCGCCCCAACCGACACCCTGACTTTTCAGTCCATTTGGGCCGCTGTTTGAGTTGACCAAACAACGGAACAGTGAACGACTCCGGTGCCCTGAAGACCGGCGTAGAGGTCGCGGAGAGTGAGCAGAATTGCCTCTGATCTTGGCCAGCATTTAAACTGTCTAAATAGCGAATCACATTTCACACTAGGACCCTGGCACCGCTGCAGCGAATGGTTCCGGGCCTAGGCCATGCTGCCCAGCAACATGCTCCAGGTCCAGATTTCATCACCCAACCCAAAGCCACTTTTAACAGGCAAATTCTGAGTTCTTCAAACTAGTATGACCATTTAGATGAGAGAAATTTGAAGAGGTGCATTGTTGCTTTTATGCAAATATTTTGGACAATGCTTTTGCTATTAGATGTGGTGTCATTTTGCATGCATATTAGGAGAAGAATTCCCAGTAATCTTACTGGATAATATCACAATTTAACTTACTACAAATTCATTTGTGCAGAAGGACACTGCAAATAAAACAGCAAATCAGCCATAATCTGAACAGTCCTTTTTAAGTCTTTCTGGCGATTTAGTACCGATGTTTCCAAACAGTTTGTTAATTGTAAGTTTACCACCTACATTAACAAAATCCATTGCAAACTGACGTTGTTATTACGATGCTTTTATGTGCACACAAATAGAATGGTTTTATTGCTCCAGGTTGTAAAGATTGCTTTAATTTTAAATGCATTTTGACAAGGATTAGTTGATGTACTCACCAGAGTCTGTTTTCTTGGTGTACTTTTTGCTCTGGCCGCGAATTATCAGTACAAACACCAGCAGGAGGATAAAGATGAGTCCAACTAGGGCGATTACCACCAGGAACCACCACTCCTCGTAAAATGGGGTTGCATTCTGGGCTGAAAAAAATTTCAAACGGTCCAAGATCTTAGTAAGTAACATACAACAAATAAAAGCATAGAGGGAGGCAGGGAGCAAGCTTAACTAATTTGACTTTGTGAACTCGCAGAGATAAAATGGCACCTTCTCATTTTCAGGCAGCTTTGGTGACTGCTGAGTCATTATAATCTGGCTCCCGCTTCACCATCTCTCAGATTTCAGGATCACATTCAGATTTATTGTCGTCGACAATAAATACAACGGGAATTTTTTTTTTTTGCTTTGTGGCAACAGCACATTGCAAAGATTAAAAAAATCTTGAAATTACAAATGTAATCATATAATGCAAAAAAAAAGGAATGATGAGGTAGTGTTCATGGACTGTTCAGAAATCTGATAGGGGAGGGGAAGAATATGTTCCTGAATGAACATAAAGGACAAGTTCAGGTAGATTTATTGAAATAAAAATACGCTTGGCTGTCTATCCGATCGCCCATTGCATGTATTTTTGAAATTCAAATTACTTTGTTTGCCAGTTTGTTTTAAGCACAGAATAAATTAGAGGGCGTGGAGCAAAACACACACAAAATGTTGGAGGAACTCAGCAGGTCAGGCAGCACTGATGGAAAAGAGTAAACAGTCGACGTTTGAGGCTGAGGCCCTTTGGCAGGACCGGAAATAAAAGGAAAAGTCATAGTGAGGAGGTGGAGGGAGGGGAGGAAGAAGTGCAAGGTTGTAGGTGATAGGTGAAACTGGGAGAGGGCAGGGGGTAAAGTAAGGATCTGGGAAGTTTATTGGTGAAAGAGATAAAGGGCTGGAGAAGGAGGAATCTGACAGGAAAGGACAGAAGACCCTGGAAGAAAGGAAAGAAGGAGCTGCACCAGAGGGTGATGATGGGCAGGTGAGGAGATAAGGTGAGGGAGGGAAACAGGAATGGGGAATGCAGAAGGTGGGGGGGGGGCGCAATTACCAGAAGTTTGAGAAATGGACGTCAATGCCATCAGGTTGGAGGCTACCCAGATGGAATAAAAGATGTCATTCCTCCAATTTGAGCGTTGCGTCATTGTGGCAGTAGAGGAGGCCATGCACTGACATGCCAGAATGGGATAGGAAGCAGAATTGAAATGGGTGGCTAGCGGGAGATCCTGCTTTTTCTGGTGGATGGATGGTAAGTGCTTGGCTAAGCGGTCTCCCAATTAATGTTATGTCTCACTGATATACAGGAGGCCATGCTGGGAGCACCAGATACAGTAGATGACCCCAAAAGACTCACATATGAAGTGTCGCCTCAACTGGAAGGACAGTTTGAGGCCTTGAGGGAGGACGTGCAGGGACAGATGTGGCACTTGTTCCACTTGCAAGGATACGTACCAGGAGGGAAATCAGAGGGGATCAGGGTGTGCTCTGTTTATACGAGTAATGTGTAAATACACACACACGTTACAATTGTCCTCAGATGTAACATATTATTATGCTTTACATGCCGTAGATCAGCATGTTGATCACAGATTTTAAACCTGTTGTCCACTTTGAGAACTGAATATTTGCTATTCTTAATGCAATTAACACAGAAATAGACCAACAATCTGCTAATTAGCTTTGAAAAAGTGTCCAGGACCTGTTAATTTAACTTTCTCTTTCCATAGATGCTGTTCCACATGAAGAATTTATCCAGAATTGGAGTTTTTTTTTCATTGTTATGATCCCAGCCCCCTCCTTTGTGAGAATCACAAGAGCACCCGTTGAGGGGGGGGGGGGGGTCAGTAGACCCAGGAAGTGAGAGAGAGAGAGAGAGAAACGTGAAAAATTGCACGTCCCACCAGGGATACAGAATAAGATGCCAGCAACTATTGTCTCATGGAGACCACGGGAAAAGCCCTCGGGCAAGGTGGGCTGGTTGAGAGAGAGATTGCATCATCCCAACCTGATTGACACCTGCGACCCCGTGAGGAAGTATAAAGGAGAGTCTCAGGGGGACAGCCCCTCAGAGCACCCAGAAGACACGAGAGAGTGTTCCCGCAGCAGCGGGAAGCCATTCTGAAGGAAGCCACGTGCGTTAGATTCCGGGATTGGAATCTGTGGCTGGAATCACAGAAAACCGCTTTAACTAACATCGGGGAGAGGAAACCAACGCTCCCCCGATTCCACGGAAGATTCATCGAGACTCGGCAAGTTCTTTCTCTTCTCCCCCCAATCTCTCTCTCTCGGTCGCCCCACGTGAAACCCAGCGATTTTCAACGGGCTGAGGCCGGCAGCCTTCTGAGTGACTTTTATATTTCCAACGGACAATCTATTAACCCCTAGACATCAGCAGAGCTCACTTCTAAATGATGATTATTAATATACCGGCGCTTTAGATTGAGTGTTGACAATGTGCACCCTCTGAATGTATGTATTAACCCTATTTTTGTGTCCCTTTACGAATAAAACGTTTGAAAATATTGACATCAGACTTCAACGGACCTCTCTATCTTTGCTGGTAAGTTCTCCAGTTACGGGATTCGTAACATCATATTTCAGGCATTATTTTAACTTTCAACAAATGTACCACGGAGAGCACTGTAACTGGTTGCATCACCAACTGGTTTGGAGGGGTATCTGCACAGGATCAGAAAA